>NC_055980.1:12248251-12848251 GCF_018492685.1 Alosa sapidissima | reverse complement strand
TTCATTTCATCCTCAGAATAAATCATGAAAGGGAGGGAGGGGGGCTTGTCGTGTGACTGTTTCACCCGACTAACAAAATGCCACTGATGATTACTTGCTCGTACTGCGCATCCCCACAAGCTGAAATTATACCAGCCTTTCATAATTAATGTTGTTACACTGAACTTAAGACAAGGGTAAAAATGGTCTTTGTGTTTGAATAGGAGAATGAAACCATGCATTCCACGGCCCATTTTGAATAGCACTATATGAGGGTATAGGCTTTTGCACCAGAAGCTGTGCACCTAGTGCCCCCCGACTGAGGAATGTGAGGCTTCCACCTCTCCAGTCACTTTCTATTAAATCAGCACCATCACACAGGCTGAGGCCCATTGCGTTGGTTGCGTTGGTGTTTGGAAGCTTACCAGGGTAGCCATGCCGGTATCTTTGTCCGGGTGTCCCTGGTGCGGTGTAAACATCCACATTGATCATGCTCTTTGTGTCTTTGTGTGTGTGTGTGTGTGTATGTGTGTATGGTCCCTCCCCCACTTAAGTCTGCCTCTCTAGTCTGCCCCCCTCCAATCCCCACCCCCCACGTCCCCACGTGGCCCTGCTCTGGTGGGTTTACTGAAGAAGGACAAAAAACACAACAGCAGAGGAACGCAGCCCAAGTTGACATTCCCACCACACGCACCAAAGCTCTCTGCTCTTTCTTTTCTCTCTTTTCACTATTCCTTTTACTTCTCCTCATAAAAACCCAGTCTCTCTCTCTCTCTCTCTCTCTCTCTCTCTCTCTCTCTCTCTCTCTCTCTCTCTCTCACACACACACACACACACAGTCTGGAGTCTTTACTAGCGTCTCTCTCAGCAGGTGAACTACAGTTGTCCCCAGAGACACGCTCCCCTGGGTCACTCCTATTGGTCGAGCACCAGCGTTGAAAGGAGACGTCCATAGGCTAATATTCGATCCGCTTTGAAGTTGGCTTTGGTCCCCTGCAGATATCATGAATTTAATTAATTAAATGTTTATGAGCTTTCTTTTTTTCTCTTGCTAGCCACTTCTAACTGTGAAATTGTAACCATTCCTAATCCCCCTTATGAGTTCTGTGGCTGGAATTTGGTTTGCCATCATCATCCCAATACTTGCACTGTAGGACACTGATATTGGGCTGTCATCTGTCTGGTTTTTATGTACCTAAGCTCCAGGATATCCTTTGTTTGATGTGTCATGGAACGTTGTCACTGGGCATTGTCACTCAAATGTACACAAAGGTGTGTGGAAAAATGCAGAAATATGATGTAATAAGTAATAACACAACTGGACTATTTCAGCTTATGTATAGCTTGTGCATTTGATGCCAGTGACATTACCCAGTGATTCTGAATGGCATCAGTGCTTCACATTGTCTGTTAGAGACATGGTCATACGTTGCACATTCAGATAAACTGTACATGTCAACCAGGTGTTCATCATGTGCTGCACACGTGGATATGGAGATCTTAGAGATCTTAGGCAAATTCCAGATCTGCGAGATCTTAGGTAAATGCTGATGGACAGCTGAAGGTGAGGCTCTGTTTGCCCCAGTACAAAGAGGGAGGGAAAGAGAGAGAGAGAGAGACAAAAAGAGGAGATAGAGAGAGAGAGGATCGAGCTTGTGTAAATACACCATCTGTGGGCTGGGATGACTTGTGTACAGAGGCGGCACATAAACCAGGTGAGAGTTTTCCCACACGCCAGTGGAAGCTTCCAGAACACTGTGGATTGTGCTGCACTGTGAAACGGTGTGCTCAGCGACCTGTGTTGTCTCTCCCTCACTGTCAGTAGGACTGCGACTAATGATTATTTTCATGGTCGACTGATCCACCGACTATTTTCTTGATGAATCGATAAGTTGTTTGATTGATAAAATATCTGTGTTTCACATAACATTGTGTCCTCAAACGGCTTATTTCTCCACACGCCAAATACATTTAGTTTAGTGTCATTGAAGAGTAAGTAAATCAAACTTTTGAACCATAAATATTAAAAAATTAAAAACACAAGTTCAAGCCTACAGGACGTGTCACCCCGTTCTCTGTCAGGGCTGGTCTCTTTTAGGTTTGGTCTGAGGAAATAGTAGACTAGGGAGGGTGCATTTAATTGAACACTGAATCAAATGGGAAGTGGTTTCTACTCTAGGATGAACTGGTGCCCAAATGCCAGCTGGGTGTGCCCAACAGTCAATGTGTGATCTGCTCTACTAGGGAGTGGCAGCCATAATGGCATGATTTCAGGATGGCAGTACTTCTTCACCCAAATTCTGTCCAATATGTGAAAAGTCATGCCATGCAATGCAAGGCACATTATATCCCATCTCCACAGTCAAATAGAAAACACAAGCCACCATATTTGGTAAACACAGAATTACTTAGAGCTGTCCTTATGGACCCCTGCTGTGCCAGGGGCTGGTGGGCACAGATTTGACCCGATGAAAGGTCAACTAATCTGGGGTCCCATGAGGACCCGTGGCCTGTATATGTCTGGTTCTTGGACATCACTGTACTGGTGCTGTGGTCAGAGAGAACGCACAAAGTGATTGTCAATAGAGTACAGTAAGGTGCAGTGTGGCGCTGCTCAGAGGTAGCAAGCCTGCCCAGGGTTTTTTTCCCAGCGTCCTACGCAGCCAGCGTTTGAGGACGGCACAGGCTGAAGGGGAAGAAGACGGACTCCACCCCAGGAAAATATTCCAGTTAGTGGAGGAATGAACATCGACCTCGACAGCTGTGGGGAGGTGCAAGCCTGGGCTTGGCAAGGTGTACTCGGCTGTGTAGGTGTAAAGGAAGAGTGTGGATAGGGAGAGACTGGTGAGAAGAGATGGCAGAAACACTGAGATGGCAAAAGCACATATCGTTTTGCCTGAGGGGTGAGCTGTGTGTGGGTGTGTGTTTGTGTGCATCTGTCCACCCATGTGGAGAGTTTGTGTGTAAAGGGGGGGGGGGGGGGGGTGAATGAGGTGTGCATGCACATTCATGTGTAAGACAGAATCAAAAATGAACCACACTAACGGCCTGACATTGTTGTGGTTGGCTAATTCAGGTTGTGGAATGGTAGTTTTGTTCCTGCAAAAACCTTGCTTTGGTGCAAGATTCTACACACCAGTGACACTCCTGCTCAGTCGTCCCCAAATGTGTTTCCCCCTAAGAAGCTCTGAGAAATCAATTCTTAAAGCGTCAGATTAGTCAGATTAGTTGAAGTCCCGATTTGGAGCTGAGACTGTAAATTGCACCTTAGCCATCATTGAAAATGATTAAAATATTAAAATATGAAAGCTGTAACAACAGCTCAGCCGTCCGGAACAAGTGAGCAGAAAGTTAACGGCATGCAGGTGCACAGATGGAGGTGGGAAACACCTCACTGCAGGCATGCTGCGGAGACAAGATGAGATGCGACATGCTCTGCTCTCATAAGTCTTCTATGGCATTTACTGTACATTGGTCTCTATTCAGCTCACTGCAGTTCACTCTGCAGTCTACACTCCCTGAGCACTCTTTTATCCGTGGAAGACCTTCACGGTGACACAAGTCAAGCGAGCTCTAACTCAGGAAGGTCTAATATTATATCAGACTCCAGTTAAAGGGACAGTGCAACAAAAAACTCAGTGCGCATATAAATACACGTATGTGTGGCCCTTTATGCGGTGCTAATCATGGAGGAGACAGTGTCAACAAGTGACCGACACTGACAGGAGAAATTGCATAATGGTGCATTTAGAATACCTGATTGTGTGGTAAGGTAATGGAACAATAATTCAATTCTGTTGGTGGGCTGGAGCTAGCTGTGTTAGCAGCACAGTGCTATCACTTGCACAAGGTATTATGCCAATGTACTGAATGTCCATGAAATCCCTCTTGACTGATCATTTGAATGAGAGGTGCACTCTGTCAAGCCCTTGAGGAAATGATTGCATGAGGTTGCATGGTCATGGAGGAGTAGAGAGTCACTCACTGACTGACACTCTATTGCTATTTTCGGTCTGTGCAGTTGTAATTCAATGCCTGGTCCTCATGTTTGGTATTTATAAATAACCAGGTTCTCACCGGTGCATCATTCCTGTTTACACTTAGAGGGTGAGAGTGGCGGAAAAGGGACGTCTGTTCTTTAATGTGAATGATTGTTGATTTAGGTGCTACATGGTGCCTGGGAAAGCAAGAGGTGAAACTTATGTAATCTTTTGTGGATCTGATTACCTTGAATAAGATTGGAATAGGTTTGTTCTTTATGTGTTTGTAGATGTGTCCTGAATGGCTGCTTCTGTTTTTTTTTATAATTATTATTCCTTTGTGAATTTGCAGTGGAAAGGAGCTAAGCATTTTTGGCTTCTAACCTGGCTCCACTAGTGCTTGCTGATGGCTGTTTTTTTTTCAGTTGGGGGAGGAGGCATTGTTTTATTTCATTCATCTCAGTGCATGGACAATATGACCCTCTTTCAGAAATCCTATTGTTCTGGTGATGTCTCTCTTCTCTTTCCCTGTCTAACACAGTCTGTTTCTTTCTTTTTGTCTTTTTCCCCCACTCTTTTATAGCCTTTAGTGGAATTGCTATGGACCAGCAGCACCAGGACTTCCTGAGTTCTTCACCGAACAGCCACGGGCTTCACTACAACTCCTCGGATACCATGGCGACTTCCCTCTCCGGTATGACCATCAATGACCATCACCATGGCAACCAGTTCCATAAGGAGAACGGCGTTGCAGTGGGGCACATGGGACCAGGAGATTGTCCAATGAAAGGTGAGCGTACTGGCATGTCTCTTAAACTCAAGTAGGTCTCAGCCAATCTGGTGGAAGCTTAGATTATCCCTCAGGAAAAAACAGCCTTTGGGGGAGGGGTAGGTCACAAAGAAGACCACTGCTATTTTCCCCTGAAATGCCTTCAGACAGATTAATGTTAAATTTAGAGGCCCATTGCAGGTAAAAATATTCTGGTCACATACATGACCTTGGGTTCTCAGGGCAGTGCATGCATATCAAATAAATATATAAAATTCTGATCCAGCCACCAGTTCAGAGTCTATAATAACAGCCTCCCCAGGGACAGCCTCTGTATTCTTAAACATGAGATCAGTTAAATTGGACAATTGTTCTGGATATTCTCAAGAAATGAACAGGAACAATAGATGAGAGTTCACAGTGTAACTGGCAGACATATTAGATGACTTAGCAGCTTGTTAAATTTCATGGCCCCTAAAACAAGCAGATGGGAATCATCTGTCCTAATTAACCCTGATTGTCACGCATTCCTCTGCGCATTCAGTGTTGCTAAGACGCTGGAGGAATGACCTCCAACCCAACGAGAATACTTTTAAATGTTGGAGATTTAATACTATCACGTGCGAGAGAGACACACCACAAGCCTGTAATTCCATGTGTTCTATTATTAATGTTTCTTCCTGTCCCCTGTGCTCTTGCTTTTTTTTTGTTGCCCTCTCACTGACTGACTGCGTGAGAACTGTGCGGCCTGTGGCGTTTTTGTTTTAATCCTTTTACATAAAGCAAATACAACATGCTTGACTGGGTTGGGTTTGCGCTCAATCCCGGCTTTGCAGCTGCGCTCTTCGCGCCGTAATCCAGGCATCTGGGTCATACCGCCGCCACCCAGCTCGGATGGCCCGGCCGACTGGTCCATCGTGTCCTGGCCCGTTCGAACCAGTCCTAACCCTGGGCCCCTGGAATGTGCTCGTGGGTACCAATTCAGCTCTGTGATCAAGGGCAGCTTTCAAGGGACAGCACTGTCGCTTCAATAGACCGCTGGGCTCTGTTAGCGATCGTTAAATGGTTTTAAATGATTTTCTTTTTGGTCAATAGACCACTGTAAAAAGAGGAGAGGGAGTAAGGGGGGGAGGTGGACAGGACATTACTGTGTCTCTATTCCATTCAGCTGGTCACTTTTGTCCCTCTGAAAAGACTGCCTCTTTCCCTCAGTGGCTCCTCGAGAGGCTGGAGAAAACTGTAGCACGCTGATGAACTGCCCAGAGCCAGATTAGACCTCCTAGACAACACTGAAGCTCACTGATATGGCCCAGTAGCGTAGGGACTGTTGTTGGACATTAAACATGGTTTGCTGTGTTCTCATCATGGCTTTTCAATGCACTTTGGTGTCTTGGTAGGCTGCCACTATGCAATGTATTTGATCACAGTTAAAAAATGAGAGAATTATTCATTCACACCACGAAAACAAAGAACCTCCCAAAGGCGGTCATCTTTTTTTGTGCTCTATAACTGGAACGTTTGACACATACTTCTATAACATCCCACGGGAGAGGCTAAACTTCCAGTATGAGAATATTTTCCCCAAATATGAGCAAGGAGGAAATGGCTGTACGACTGAAATAGCCCCAGTGTAGTCTTTGTGTGGGGCAGGTGGGTGGGCAGTACTAGAGAGGCCCTCACTCTGTTGTGGGTTTTGGGGTGGAGTGAGGGTTGGGGGGGATTGGATGGAGAGGGTGTATGAAATAGAGGGGGCGGGGGGTAATCAGAGTTGTGGTACTGACAGAGTGAACCCTAGAGTCCGTGCCAACTCTGCACAATGGCGCCCGTTGTCTTGCGTCCATTGGCATGCAGAAGGACGTGCCATAATGCTGTCTCTTCATCCCTCCGTGACCTCTCTCCTCCACACACCACCAACCCAACCCCAACTCCCCCACCTCTCCACACATGCACACACACACACACACACACACACACACACACATACACATACACACACAAACACACACACACAAACACTCTCACACACTCTTTCTCTCTCTCTCTCACACACACACACACAAACACACACACACACTCACCCACTCTCCGGCCTGGTAGTGCGTAGCCTAGCGTTCCCCAGTCTGCAGCCCTCGCTAGTGCACATGTTCCCCCCCTTCGCCCTCTCTCTCACACTCCACATCCAGCGGGGACTGCTCACCCAAAACGGCTCGCACCCACCTCCAGAAACGAACAGCATGTGTGTCGACCTCTCAGACGAGCGTGAGTATGCTCAGACGAGCTCCGCAGCTAGATGTGGTGTGGTCATTAGATAGATGCGTAGGTAGTGACCGTAGCCTAGCTCTGGCTGGCCGAGGTGTAGAGATGTGGACAGAATTTCACAGGTAGTCTGGTACAGTGCTGTAGATAGTAGTTTGACATGCCTCAAAAAATGCCTTTGAGTGAGAAATGTTGTAATGATCCATAATCAGCACTTATATTGTTCATGGTCAAATAAGTATTGTGTGAACAGTAAACATCATGAAAAGCTCCATGATTCAAATAAGCCTGTTATCAAAAGGTATGTGCTGCTGCCACATATCACGTGTAGATCAGCTCTTATCATCAGTTCTGGTTCATGTGGATCCATCAGTGTTTACAAAATTGAAATGCAATGTTATTCTGGGTGGGGCGAGGCATGGACACTGCCTCTCCACAGTAGCCGGCGGAGGGAATGAGGTCATGATGACACAGGAAACGGGTTACATAAGCCTCTTGCAGAAAGTCTCATTACTTACGCAAGCCATCGCTTTAACTCAGGGATTTCTCTGCTCAGCCTGTAGGTGTCTGTGCCTTTTTCTTGCCCCATTATGACCACTGCCCTCACATCACCGAGGTCTAATGTATCAGGGTCCAGTTAGAGGTTTTGGCTAGCCTGGCTTATGTGAAACATCTAATGGACGCTGCTCACCCCCCTGTGCACTTTGTTTGTCTCTGACTGAAACGCTTGGCCGGCAGTGGAGGCTGAGGAGTCCGAGCCTTTGCCAGAGGAGAGAAAGGATGGGACTGTGTCCATCTCTAAGCTGAAGGAGACTCAGAGCGCCCCCTCTGGTCAGGAGGTGTCCACTGGTATGAGGTCTTTCCCTTGGCAACAGCTTGGCATTTAAGCTTGACTGGCAGGGATTCTCTTTTGTTTAAACTGTCATGGCTTGAAAATTAGCCTGTTTCTTGACTGCGCAACCAACATGTACTGTATGCTGTGTTTCAGTCTCTGATTAGTCTTTTTTTAGTAGGAGTGTACGCTTCACATATATTTTAATATTCTGTGTTTTTCCCTCATGCAATTACTAATCATTAATTGAAGCAATTGTTCCACAGCAGATGACCCAACAGCAACAGCAGAAGGGTTACAGGATGAGCTAGCCTCACCATCGGAGGTCATGGAGGCTCAGAGCGCCCACTCTAGAGTAGAGGGGGACCTCGGTATGAGTGCTATCTTGGATCATGATCCATTCTCCATCCATTACGTTACTCTCTGTGTCTGCTCTGATGGCTTTTATTTACGTTATCTGGGGTTTATTTTAAAAAGCAGAGTGTCTAGAGCAAGCAGCGGAAGAGACAGAGTGTGGGCTAGCCTCCCCATCTGCCATCGCTGAGACTGAGAGCGCCCTCTCTGTTGAGGAGGGGCAACTAGGTATGACAGTCTGGTTGTGGAGTGAAGTGGCTTGCTTGAACTTCTTTTTGACAGAGATTTTGCTTGTTGCAATATGTATTCTACTGGGCTTTGTGCTTTTTAGTTGAACTCAGGTTTGGAACAAAAAGTTGCCTGGCTTCGTTTGCTTTTATTGGAATGCCAATTGCCAAAGACTCCCTTCTGAATTTGCTTTTGAAATCTTTGCATTCCCTGCCTTTAAAGGGGAACTATGCAGTTTTTTAGCTTAATTTACCTAAACTGAACAGCTTCAGAGTCATTGGAATGGTTATTTGACTTTTTTCGGGTTGAGTGGTAGGCGTCTCGCTTCTCCCTAGCGCCTGTGAGCGGAAAAACCAGCCTTGCAACTTTGGTCTGGCGGGCCGCCGGCCTCATAGTCAGAAAGTCTTGCGGTCTCACAATGTAAAGAATTGTTTTACAGCACTACACACATACACGCCAGACCCTGGCTAGAACAAGGTAGTTTTTCAGATAATCGTCATGGCAGAGCTGGCAAAAAGAGACAGAAAGCAAGTAAACCGTAGTCTGAGGAACAGGGCCAGAGGAAACGGCAGACTGACCGAGCGAGGTGTGTCATAAAATGTATACTCTGAAGCTGTAGGGGGAGCTCCGTAGAGAAAACTGTGAGCAAAAAGTGAGAAAACAGTGAAGAAATGGCCAAAGCTGCATAGGGCCCCTTTAATGTACCTTTCCTTCTGATACTAACATTACTTTCAGTTGCAGTTGGTGTAGACATGTTTTTTTGGATTTGCTTTCTATTGGCTTGCCATTCTATCCTATCCTATTCCAACAGCTAAACAGAAGATCCCTTTAGAAGATCATCTTCCTCTTTTGTGTTGGTTTCCCTCATGCAATTACTAATCATTAATTGAAGCAATTCTTCCACAGCAGACGACCCAACAGCAACAGCAGAAGGGTTACAGGATGAGCTAGCCTCACCATCGGAGGTCATGGAGGCTCAGAGCGCCCACTCTAGAGTAGAGGGGGACCTCGGTATGAGTGCTATCTTGGATCATGATCCATTCTCCATCCATTACGTTACTCTCTGTGTCTGCTCTGATGGCTTTTATTTACGTTATCTGGGGTTTATTTTAAAAAGCAGAGTGTCTAGAGCAAGCAGCGGAAGAGACAGAGTGTGGGCTAGCCTCCCCATCTGCCATCGCTGAGACTAAGAGCGCCCTCTCTGTTGAGGAGGGGCAACTAGGTATGACAGTCTGGTTGTGGACTGGTGTGGCTTGCTTGATCTTCTTTTTGACAGAGATTTTGCTTGTTGCAATATGTATTCTACTGGGCTTTGTGCTTTTTTAGTTGAACTCAGGTTTGGAACAAAAAGTTGCCTGGCTTCGTTTGCTTTTATTGGAATGCCAATTGCCAAAGACTCCCTCCTGAATTCGCCTTTGAAATCTTTGCAATTCCTGCCTTTAATGTACCTTCGCTTCTGATACTAACATTACTTTCAGTTGTAGTTTGGTGTAGACATGTTTTTTAGATTTGCTTTCTATTCGCTTGCTTTTCTGTCCTATCCTATTCCAACAGCTAAACAGAAGACACCTTTAGAAAATCCTCTTCCCCTTTTGTGTTGGCTACTTGTGTGTGGCAGTGCTTTATACATCCCTTCTCTATCAATCAGACATACCTCTCTTCTAATTAAGCATTTCTCTCATAGTGGAATGCCTGGAACCTGCAGCAGAGGAAGCTGATGATGGTCAATTGTCTGTGTCTGAGCACTCTGAAGCTGACATCGCCCCCTCTGGTGAGGGGGAGGAGTGTGGTATGATGTTTTGTAAATGCAGCGTTTTTTACGTCCTTTATTAAAGATAATCTTTGCTTTGAGATGAAATGCTGTGCTTTGTGGTAGTCTCCTCTAGAATGGCTTTGTTTTTGGTGTTGATTTTCTGCTTGCATAGCAGTTGACCCTGGCAATCTGGCTCTGATCCATGTTCATTTGGGGCCAGACTGTTTTTCCAGAACCGCTTTGTTGATGTTACATAGTAATACTAATATTTTTATTTTCAGAGTTTAACATTAAGAGGACCCTTAAGTGTGGGCTTATACCATTTCCATTTCTGCCATTTCCAGTTTACATGTTGTAATTTGGTAGCCTTCTTTATGTTTTGATCACCAAAGAATAAATTATATTTTGAAAAATATTTAATAAATAACAAAAGACATTCTTACCAAATCATCAAGGATATAAGTTGGCATAGTGCAGGATAATAGTCATCCTACCTTGAAATAGAGGAGTTGGCCTAAACAAGTAGCTCTATGAATGTATGATGCTTTTGTTTTGGACCGTTCATCTATGACTTACGGGTACTACATGGGAAAGGCAAGGGTGGAATGAGTTGGGAACACCAGACACGTTCCTTGTTGTTGCTGAATAGTTTGAAATGTTTGGTAACCTGCCCGCACTTTTTTTGCTTGGCTTTCCCTTGTGTGTAGACAAAGAACACTTTGTGTTTGCTTCACATAGACTTTGGTGCAGAATATTGTTGCAAATATAGCTTCTTTTGTGTATCCTAATTAATTTGGCTTTCCTTTATTATACTTGCCGCAGAACTGTTGTCAGTACATATAGTTGCCTAATTCACTATCTCTATTTTCTGTTCCATTTCAGCAAGTGGAGGAAACATGGCTTCTCCAACAGGTAAATAATTTCATGCAGATCCACTGAAGACACCTAAAAATGATGCATACACCACATTTAGTGTAGGATTAATGGTCATGCCTGGGTTTAATTACATTATGTTTTGGGCACAAAATGGGATATTTTACCATGGATTAACCTTAATTCTGACCGTGACCCTCACCATAAGCATAACACTCCTCTGGTGCCCAATCATAATGCAGTTACCCTCACCATTCATCACCATTGTATGTGTTTTTGTCATGATAACGAAACATGGATTCCATTCTGTTTGCTCTCCATTTTGTTTCATACTTCCTGATTTTCCATCACTGGGAATCTCTTTTTTGTTCATTTGTCTTTATTGATGCCTTTTTTGTTATACTACTTTCACTTCTTGTTCTTGCGTGGTGAAAACGCCCAGCAAGTAATTGCACTGCGTTGGTACGTTTTCCGTTTGTGGACCTCTCTGTGGGATGAATTTTCTCCTTATTTTCTTCTCTGGATTTTCTTTTGATTGGCAACTGTTGAATACAAGTCTAGCGGAGCCTCAGAATGTGCCAGATGTCTTCTCTGCTTACATACCTAGTAAAGGAATGGACACAACAGGAGTGTCTTTTTCTTTACTGGACTGCAGAGAGCTCTGAACTCTTTACAAATCGGCACATGCTGCTGCTCCTCATGTAATAAGCGAGGTAGAGTTTCATGATGATTCTTGCTTTTTGAAAACCGCCAGAGGATCCCAGTGGCCGGCGCCTCCGTGCTGGGGGCCTCGGGGCAGTTAGTAGCTCTGGACGAGGGGAGAGAGGAAGGAGTCACATGGAGAGAGACTCGGCCTGTCCCCCGAGAGTAGAGGCCAGGCCGTTCCCTCTGACCCAAGTCCCCACTGCCGCTGCGGAGCTGGGACGCGAGTGGGGTTCGACGGGCGCAGAAAGCTTTCCTATCGGTAGTGAAGAGGAGGAGGTGGAGGACGAGGACCTGCTAAGGAGCAGCTGGCCGGCAGGGCCCACTCACCCGCTCCACCGGCCGCTCTCCCTCAGCCCTGACCGGGCCCGCAGCCTCTCGCTGGAGGCCGAGCCGCCATCCTCCTTCCTGGTACGCAGCGCCGCCCTGGAGGACCTGACGGCGGTCGGGGAGAGCCCGCAGGAGCTGGACGAGCTCCGGGGCGCCGCTGCTGGAGTGGACGATGGGCGGATGTTTGCCTCTGCAGAGCAGAGCGCGGCAGCATATGGGGGACGTCAAATCTCCCCCGGGAGGGAGAGGGGATCAGCACCTAATCCGTCGGGAAGTCCCCCATCGAGTGCCAGTGCCGGCTCAGAACAGACGCCCCCAGCGCCTCCTCCGGACGGGAACACCGGCGCTCCCCGGGGGGAACAGCTGCAGGGAAAAGGGGCCACTTTCCCATCGCCGCCGCCCAGCAGGGACTCCTCCCCTCTGGGGCCCGCCAGCGCAGTCCAGCCGAACGGCCAGAGGCGCCAGAGGGACGATGATGGACAGGGCTCGCACTTGCCGTCCGGTCCCACGCAGTCAGATGCCAGCAGCGTCGACCCTCAAACCAAAGACAGGCCGGTCAGTTGGACTGGTGATGCAAAGGGCTCCAGCGGAGCATCTCCTCTCTTGAAGAGAGCGGCGTCGCAAAGCTCGCCCGCCAGAAAGTCATACGTTCCCGTCGCGCAGTTCAAAGGTCTGTTGGGTTACGCTCACCAAAACCCCCCCCCTCCCACTTCGTCAACTCTGTCCCGTTCAGTTCCGTTTTTTCTTCCCACACTTTTTTTCTGTTGCAGCGTCGCTAAGCCGTGAGGCACTCTCTTTCTTCCCTGGTTAATCCAGGCCCTGCAAATCAGTGCTGGGTCGTGGCAAAGGCCAAGTTGCTTTTTTCCGTTCGTTATGTTCTCTCTGCCTCTCTCTCTCTCTCTCTCTCTCTCTCTCTCTCGTTGGATCTGTCTTATCTCCCTTGGTCTTGCAGCCTCGTTACGTTTGGGATTGAATTAATCCAGTTTTACTGGCCATGTTTTTACCACACGTCCTGTTTGCATGTCACTCTGCATGTGTGCAGTGTGTGAGAGTGTGTGTGTCTGTGTGTGTGTGTGTGCGTGTGTGTGTGTCTTTCTGTGAGTCGCATCATCATCATTTTAGAGGAGTTTACTGGGTCACCACTGTTGCAGCTTGCCCATTCACACCCTTGCACGCAGGCATGTGCACAAACACACACACGCGCACACACACACACACACACACACACACACACACACACACACACACACACACACACACACACACACACAGATTTCATGGATTTGTTGTATTTGTGAAAGCTTTAGGTATTAGAATTTAAGGTACAGTATTAGACTAATATTTCAAACATTGACAATTTAATCCCTCAACAATCAAAATTAATCTCAGTTTTCTGTAATGTCAGGGCAAAGCCACATTTTAAAACATGCCAAATTCAAATATTCTTATATTTATACTCACCCTTTAAATGCATGCACTGTGTCCCTCTCTTCCCCAGCACAACCCAAGGCTGACATTGATGCTGACAAGCGGGTAGGTGACAGTGGCTACTGCTGTCCATTTTCTCTGTACCATCCCTTATGGAAAAGTCACACCTGTCCTTCATAAAATCATTACCAAACATCCTCACCCCACACCTCCTGTCCACCCACCCAACTACTGTACAACTACTAGTTATCATTCTTCATCGTCAGCAATGGTTTTGTCTTCTATAGCCATTCTTTTTATGTTCACCTTGTTTATGCTCGTCCCCACATCCGGGCCACAAAGACCACCCGAACAGCCCTTTCCAAAGCTAGACCCTCCTCCCTAAAAAGGCCCACCGCAGTCCCCCCGTCCCTCAGAAGGAAAGCCCCAACCCCCCCTTCTAGCAGGTGCCCCCCAGCCCCCTCCAAGCCCCCCATCTCTGGGCCCAGAGAGAGCCAGCTCAGGGTGAGTACCGGAAGGTTCCGGCACGTGGCTGCTGCTTACCGCTCTGTCACCCCCGCTAAACCGATGGTGGGAAGATCCTAATCCCTGCGCATGTTGTACTGACCTAACGATAAGAAGTGTCAAAGGGATCACAGCCTTATTATTGTGAACCTTTGGCAAGACCATAACTATTGTCTGCATAGTGATCATAATAACAGCATAGGCTTGAAATCTACCGGCATTGTTTAGTGGAAGTAAGCCATTGCTGTGAACGAATGGTGACAGCAATTATGCATAATTACAAGTCCTTAAACCAGGCACACATTTTTGCCTTGCTCTTTCTTAATGCCTACAGCAGCCATGTTTTTCAAAAGTACATGAGATATTTTCTCTAACGGCTTCCCACTCTAGCTATAAGGACTTAACATCTATTAAATCAACCCCACTGCTTCTAGACTTTGCTTAAGCACCCATTTCCTCATCCTCTCCTTTTCATCATAATCCATTGACCGGTAGTCTACCTGTTGCTTGAGGAGTTCAAAGCATGTTGTGTTTGTTGTTTCTGTGCTTTTGGTGAAAAACTGGAAACATGTCATGATTTTTCTGCTTGCAGGCTCCAGGTGCAAGACCTCATGCTGCAGGCACTAAGATCCCAGCCATGACACCAACTCAGTCGGGTAGTTAATTTGTCCCTGCCCCCCATCACTCCATCCAGTTTAACTGTCTGTTACTGTTTTAGTTACTGAGCTCTTCTAAGGCCTCTGAATATGGAACTAATTGGAATAACTTGACTGCAGAGATCTTAAGACAAAAGAATGATTGTCCCTTCAGGGGGCACTCAGAAATGACTCTACTTGAGTAGTATAATTCCTTTGACGTAGCTTTTAATCTTTGAGACTTTGCAGCAGAAAGTACATTAATGTAATGGGCTTTTCTGCTTGTTTTCACAGTCAATGGCAAAGCTGCTGCTGCCAAGAATGGCAAAGGTAAATTACTCCAAAGTGAGGAAAAGGGAAGAGGCACATTATGAGTACTAAGACTATTTGCAGTAGAATGTACTAAGAAATACACCAAGGTGTTTAGTTACGATATCAGTTAACAGCATGATTAGACCACTCTGCTCTACAGGTCTTATAGGTTATACAGTCCAACTAGCTGGTGATTATGCCATTGCCATACAGTATTTACACACTGGCATCTTTTAGGTAGAAAAATCATCAGCAATGTTGCTGGACAATGCTCCGTGTTCCATGTTGCTCTTGGCAACTTTTATCATGATCATCAGAACACATGGAATCGGTTATGTGGTTGCCCAGCAACATTGCTCAAAAAGTTACCCCATGTGTCATCACCTTAAGTTGGTTTTTCCACACTATGTTGGTGAGGAGCCCTAGCACTGCTGTGCCTGTATAACCCCCATGCCCTTTGACCTCCATCAGTCTCCCCCAAGGCCACCGATGCGAGTGGGGGCAACAGCCCTGGCACCCCCAAATCCCCCGCCAGCAAATCGCTGGGTACCAAGTCCCCCGCCACCGGCAAGGAGATTAAGAAGGTGGCCGTGATCCGCTCCACGCCCAAATCCCCCGGGTCGCTCAAGGGCCGCTCACCAGCCCCGCTGGCCGCCGCCGCCCCACTGCCTGACCTCAAGGGGGTCAAGTCCAAGATCGGCTCCACGGCCAACCTCAAGCACCAGCCAGGCGGAGGACAGGTAAACACTTTTCTTTTTTTTTCTTCTTTTTTTTTCATTTTCGTTTTTCTTTTCATGGGTGTAAACTAGGCTGAACATTCTGTGTATTTGTGATAAATCACAGTGATGAACATTGGCCTCCTCTCTCTGTCTCTCTCTCTCTCTCTCTCTCTCTCTCTCTCTCTCTCTCCTTAGTTCATATGTGATTCATTTGAATGAGGCATGCTTTTTTGCGGTGTCTTTGAAGTTAGGTTTAGTGAAAGAGAGAGCCCATAATGAAAGCTGCATAAAGGGCTCCATCATTATGAGGCAGCTTTAGTTTAGTCTGTGCACCAATATACAGCATCGTGTAACCGTTGCCTCGTGTCTGTTTATAACAGCAAGAGATTCTTTGTAGTTCACAACACATCATATTAGCTGACAGAATCTTTTTACACTATATTCTGAAGTCAGTGGGTAGCTGCTTTTATCCCCAACCACTTCCACTGTGGTGAAAGTAGACATTTTGTTTGCTTTTAAGAAAGGTTTTCTGGGTGGCTGTTGGCCTCAGTGAGCTATCAAACCCTAGGGGTTGTGCTCTTATTTATAGTGACCTTGAAAGAGAATGTGAGCTGTAGTACTTTCAGTTTGGCTGTAAGATGAGAAGCAGGCTTTAGTGAGTGAATTAGTCCATTTAGTTCTTTAGAGTTCCATTAGAGTTGTGGACTCCCTGTTTGCCAACCAAAGAATCCAAACTCATTTGTTTTCTTAACAATATATGTATGTGAATGTATTATAAGCTGCATATTTATACTGTATATACTTTCTAATTGTATTGCATTCAGTTATATCAGTTATAGCAGCTTAATTTGATTAATATCAGTTATCATTACATATTTTATGTATATAGACAGTATACTGTATATGGAATAAGTAATTGTTTTAATTGTTTAATAATTGTTTGTAGTCTCCTTTGAGACTGACTGTAGTATGTCTCCCCCTGTATTGTTTTTCTTTCTCTCTCTCTCCCCATGCTGTCCCTCTCTTCACTCCCTTTCTCTCTCTCTCTCTCTCTCTCTCTCTCTCTCTTTCCATGCTGTCCCTCTCTTCACTTCCTTCCACAGGTGCACGTTGCTAATCAAAACAGTTGAATTTGCTCTCTTAAAGGGAAAAAAAAACATTAATGTACTATGTACTCGTACACAGGCGTGGGCTCTTATGAGTCCTTTACATAGCTTTTGTCAAGAGATCTTATCACTTCTCCCCTACCTTTTGCAGGTACAGATATTTGATGAGAAGTTGGAATTTAGTAATGTCCGGTCTAGGTGCGGCTCCAAAGACAATATGAAACATGTGCCGGGAGGTGGAAATGTGAGTGACTATGGGTTGAACTCAATACTGCCAGTCTTGGTTCTTCCTTGAGTTATGACCATTCGTTCATTCCTTACTACCGAGTGCTTCCGCTATATCCCCAATGTCCTCTTCCTCGTCCAAGCATCATTATGACGACTTCCACGACAACTGCCTAGAATCCTCACAAGAGCACTAACCATCACCTTTTCTGTTTCTTCTCGCTTTCTCTCACACAACTTCACTCTCTCATTCTCTCGCTCTCTCTCTCTCTCTATATATATCTATCTCTGGGAGTGTGTATGGAGACAGGGTTCCTTATTATTTCTGTCTTTCCAGGTCCAAATTCTGGATAAGAAGATGGACTTGAGCAGTGTCCAGTCTAAATGTGGATCCAAAGCCAATCTGAAATATCAGCCAGGAGGTGGAAATGTGAGTACCGATAACTGTGAAACTGTCTGTTGTACCATTAAGATCATAGTTGAGGCCTTTTCTTCGATCCCTGAGATATTTATGAAATCGTGAGCAGAGTGACACATCTCAGATGAAATATTTAGGAATATATTTGTCATATTTTTTTTGTAGCCATATGTGTGAACTGAAAATTACATGAAATCTAGTTTCAGTGTCTAGCACAGGACATTTTCACCATTGAAATTCAGTGAAGGTCCTGTCCCATGATTCTGTGGTTCAAAGGTGATGTTCAGTCATTAAGCTCTGGCCCTGTCCTTCTCATCAGATCCAAATTCTCGATCAGAAGGTGGACTTCAGCAACGTCCAGTCCAGGTGTGGATCGAAGGCCAACCTCAAGCATACTCCAGGAGGTGGCAGAGTAAGTAACCAGGGGATTGACTCAGAACCTCATTGCCTTGGTATATAGAATAAAATGGCCTCTGGTAATTTCTATTGCTGTGGTTCTACAAGTATTTGTAGATTTGGAATGGGTGTGGATTTGCTACTCTGGAATACCAATCCATGAAGATGCAGTTGGTCCAAACTGTTGGAAAATGGGAATTAACTGAAAATGCTTGGAAAATGTGGAAAGGTTTGATGTGCATACAATGCATGCCTATCTCAAGAAGCTTGGATGCTCAGATCCTCTCAAAGGAGGTCTATGTATTTTTTGATGCCAGTTTTTGAGAAGTATAACAAACAACTCTGTGGACTGGCCAATGGAATACAAACTTTTCATTACTTTATTTTAATGAACTATTACTCAGACATGGGACAGAAAGAAAGAAAAAAATCTCTCATAACAGAATTATTTTTTGGAACCCATTTTCTTCTAGTGCAATATTCTTACACTGAATTTTGTGATTTTCCAAATTCCGACAAATGTTCTTGTTTGACACTAACAATGTAAAATCAATTAGAATCATATACTCACTTTTTGATCATTTCAACTGGAAAATCTTCATGGATGTACGCTTTTACGTTCTATGGATGTAATTTGCACACAGAAAGGTCACTTCTACAGGTATAGTACAGAAGTAGTACATGCAGTGCTAGAGGGAATAGTAATGTGATCAGACGACAATGTCATCTCCTCATCTTCAGTGAAATTGCTCTCGTCATTGGTCCCTGCGTTGGCTGATGCTGCCTTTGTCAACCTCAAAAGAACTCACCTGTTCCCCTACCTTTTACAGGTACAGATATATGATGAGAAGTTGGACTTTAGTAATGTCCAGTCTAAGTGCGGCTCCAAAAGCAATATGAATCATGTACCAGGAGGTGGAAATGTGAGTAAACTTATGTGGTGAACTCCGCACCTTTCAGTTTTGGTTCTTCCATGGGTTATGACCATTCGCTCACCCTCACCAGAAAACACTGAGCAGAGACCTCTCCCCCCACCCTCAAAATCCTCCTTGCTCGCGCAAAGCCACTGTACTGACCATGATCTAGAACCTCAATAAAGCACTAATCATCCTGTTCAGTTCACTTTCAAGTATCGTGGCCTTGAATGTGAAACAATATGATGCACTTTTGTTCCTCTGTGATGCAGAAAGGTCTCTCCACACTATTTTTTGACTCTTTCCTTCTTCCCAATATATATTTTATTTGTTCAGTTTGACACTTTTGCTTTCAAAAAGAAAGATAATTGTCCTCTCTTTCTTTGCATTTTTGTCCTTTTTTCAGGTGCAAATTCTTGAGAAGAAGATGGACTTCAGTAATGTTCAGTCTAAGTGCGGCTCCAAAGGCAATATCAAACATGTACCGGGAGGTGGCAATGTGAGTAACTATGGGATGAACACAATGCTTATGGTCTTGGTTCTTCCTTGAGTTATGACCATTCATAATTCCCTCACCATACGTACCTTCAAATGTCACTGTGTCCTTCACTGGTTGAGTGTCTTCACTATACCACAGTTCAGACCCACCTGAACCCAACACGTATCACCCTGTTACTCTCAATTCTTGGTATCTCCTCATCCTATGGTGGCCAAGCACTCACCCATAGATGTGTTTGTCAGAAAAGCCAATGAATTTAGCTGTAGAATTTCTCTCTGATGGGAAATAATCATTTAAATGAAATTTAAGTGGGATATTTAATCATACTGAGACCGTGGAAATCCAAAAATGTTGCACTCCCAAATGGGTAACTATCTATGACATTGACTGTGAATCATTGCACAGTTATGTAAGTATCCCCAGACAAGCTAGTGTATAAACATTTCAATCTGAGAAATGGGTGGCAAAGGGAGTAACTATAGAATGGCCTCCACATTTTTCCCACTCAGTTATTTCTGGAGTCATTGCCCTATTTTTTCAGCCTGTGTCACCATTTCACTCTCCTTAAACACACCTGTCGTACCTTCACTGCACCAACTAAGTGCTGCACCAAGGATAGAAATGTCCTTAATAGTTGTCCGGCATCCAATAAAACATCCACGGGTGCAAACCAGGCTAAACGTTCTGTGTATTTGTGGTGGATCACAGCAGTGAACATTGCTCTCTCTCTCTCTCTCTCTCTCAAATTTAGTTCTCCTCATCAGCGTCCTCTGATGCTGTTTGCTTCTCTTGAAGTGTAACGCTCTCCCTCCCTCCTCTCCCAACCCCCCCTACCATCTTTCAGGTTCAAATTGTTGATCAGAAGTTGGACTTAAGTAGTGTCCAGTCTAGGTGTGGATCCAAAGACAATATGAAACATGTGCCAGGAGGTGGAAATGTGAGTAACGGTATAGCAGGAAAACCCCGTCTAGTCTCTGTCCTGTACTGCCCTCGTCTACCAGAAGCAACTAACGCACGTTTTCCAATCAACTCCTCTACCAAATGATCTAATATTGTAGCAAAATAAACCTACTGCATGAGAATTCCTACGTTCCTAATTCCTTGAGTCAAGGGTGTAGTGTGGCGTCTCCTCCTGTCTGTCACTTCCTAGAAGTCTCGAAACTCATAATTCCCTTCAAAACATGTGCCATCAAGACATGTTTTGCCTGTGGGGCGGGAAGTGGGTTAGTGGCTCTGTCTAATAACAGCTAGCATGTTCTGTTTGTGGCGTTATATTGCCTGAAACACCAAAACCCAGCTGTGAGTGTTCACTCCTCTCTGGTAAAGCTGCAGTAGACAGACGTGGAAACTCCCCCAAACTCCCTCCCCACACACACCCAGAGTAGTGGACCCTCCCTATCTTGTATGTTCAGTCACTTCCCTTCCAAGACTTGTTTCTAGTTGTTGAAATTTTAAGTATTCCATTTTTAAGATCCTTTTCATTATATCATGTCTGAAGTCAACCAACAGTTGTTGCTCAGTGAGATTCCATTTGTATTCAGGCAAGGGCCCTGGTGGGTCTAAAGGGTAAGTTTGAAGAGAGCTCATCTGTTCCTCGTCCTTTTACAGGTACAAATATTTGATCAGAAGTTGGACTTAAATTATGTCCAGTCAAAATGTGGCTCCAAAGACAATATCAAACATGTGCCTGGAGGTGGAAATGTGAGTAACTATGGGAAGAACTCAATGTGCTGACAGCATTGGCTCCTCCTTCAGTTATGCCCATTGATTTTTATTCCCTCACCAAAACTGCTTCAGATATCCCCATCCTTTTCCTCACTCAGTTGCCCCTCTACATACTGACCTCAGCTCAGTCCACATCATGTTAGCACTAACTATCCCTTTAATCCCTGCTGTTCACACAAGCCAAGATAGAGAAGCTATCAAATCAATATTTAATGGCACAGATAATGCTGATCCTTGAATACTCTCCCCCTTAAATGCAATACATTCATACGTTTCTTAGCTCACTGACTATGACATTGATTCTGTATCACTGCACATGAGGTAATAACAGATCCAAAATATAGCTAGTATATAAATAATGAAAGAAATCTGTTTAAACATATGAACAACAAAATCCAAAAATAATCCCTGCAGACCATCACCACCCTCACCCTCATCTCACATAACCTAATTCACTGCTCTGTATTAGAGTCCTTCACTTTGACTGGAGGACACCGGGTTGTTTTTTACGACCTCTCCAGCACTTAACAGAGCCAGTGTTGTTGTCAACGTTTGCCACTGGCTCGCTCGCTGCCTTTTGTAGCTGAACAGTTGGGGCCCCAGTGGAAGGCTGATGTCACAGGACAGGGCAGAAGGATACTGAGATCTTTGTGTCCCGAGGCGCCAACAGAGGCCCACAGGCCCCCGGGCGGCTTTCACGGTCAGCGATGAGGTCACCTCAGGGTGGGGTTGCTGGACAGAGGCGGGTGGATAGTGGTGGTGTTGGAAGTTGGGGGGGGGGGGGTGTTGTGTATTTGGAAGTGTGAGCTGGGGGGTTGTAGGTGGGACGGAGGGATGTTGGTGAGCTGAAAGGTCACACACTTTTTCCCCCACATGTTGGCGACGGTTGTGGTGGCACCATGCTGCGAGTTGAGTTGGCGGCAAGTGGAAATGATTTCATTACGACGTGCAAATCAACACGGAGGACAGCCTCAGCGGTGAGGCGTGAGGAAACAGCGCCCCCACCCAGAGCCTTAACCCTTAAAGGTGTAGGTTTTTGAACGTTCTAAGTTCCGCAACAATTGAAGGTTCTAAAATTCTATGTTGAATTCAATGAACCCAGATATTCTTTAGAACGTTCATTTCTCAACATTCCTGTCACACCAGTGTGACGGTACTCCTTTAAGGGTTAAGCATCAGTGAACGGGGCCATTAAAAGCCTCTCCATGTCAACCCCCCCAGAGGGCTCACTTCCTTGTCATCTAAGAGTGTGTTAATGCTTTTAGTGAGCAGAAAATCAATGCCAGGGCGGGCCCATTAGTTGTATAGCTGTCCTGAAATCATTAGGGTAGTATACTATGCATGCATACCGTACTCACACTAAAGGAAGGCTTGGAAGTGCAGTGTCATGGTGCGAATAATGCATTCAGTTTGTTATAGTCAGTGAAGTGTATAACAGCCTGCTTACTTGTGTGATTACTAACAGGATCCCCCTCAATATCTTCTAACACCCTTCATCAGGTGGTAACAGAACCCCTGAAATCAATTAATCAATGTGGTGTGTTATCGGCTTACTGTTTGCAAACACACTTAGACTGTGCAGTGGTAATGCACTAATGACTGGTTGCACACTTAGTATGTCTCACTATATAGTAGTACACTACACCACACTTTAGTATGCACTGGTTTCTGTATTTTCTAGAGGCTTGTAAATCATGTCCCCCCCACGTGCAACAGTGTTCAGTCTGTTTGACTGAGTAGGTGCAAGAGTCAAGGTGTGCTTTCCTAGCATGCATTGTTCACCCGGTCAGTTTCAAACGCTTTGGACTGAGAGGAGCTACATGCAGCGTACGGTGTTGGTGAAATATGTCCTCTGCCACTTTGTTGTGTCCAGGTTCAGATTGTCCACAAGAAGATTGATCTGACCAACGTGCAGTCGAAGTGCGGCTCTAAAGACAACATCCACCACAAGCCAGGAGGTGGAGGGAGAAGGGTGAGAGAATGTTTCAACACACACACACATACGCAGACACACACACACACACACAAAGGGAATAACACCACAAACCAGGCTTCTTGTAGTTAGTAGTTTTCTATATAAACAGCTACTTTGAACTAAGATTACTTGCATATAAGGTCTACAAAATATTCTCCCTTCTAAATGAGAATACACTGGCAGTATTACTAACAGTTACCAGTTTTCATAGTTCCAAACTCATCACTCACGTCATGTGCACATGTGAGTTGAATGACACTAATATTGAATACCAAAATATAATATGAAACCACCAAAGACCACTCAAACATTCAACACCACATATGGTTTATAAACACAGATGCATAATCTCTAATAGACTACATGGTATGAAACAGTCTGTAGTATAATATGACGTCTATAAAAGGACATTTTGTAAAAATGATTGTCGGTCTATACATTAGCCCTTACATCTGATGTTTCCCTGTTTGCTTAAATGGATTTTATGGGAGAGTGTGAGTGTTAGCACTTGTCCTCGGGGATACTGTGGCTCAGCAGCTTCTAGATGATATAGCATGCTCTGGTTGTGGGCGCTATAATAGCATCTGTATGCTTATGAGGGCATTGGGATGTAGAGCGGAAGTAGTGATGCACTAACAGCAAATCGCTGACCTTTAACCTGCATGACGTTCAAGCACGGGGCTTACGTGTTAGTATGCAGTAGTCATGCAGTAATACATGGTCATATGCTTTCACATACACATACTCAGACACTGGCACACAACAAATACACACACACACACACAAATGCAAATAAACAAATAAACCTACATATGCACAATGCACATACAAGCACATACCCACTAATACACACAGGCACAGGCACAGGCACAATCACCCAGCTGATGGCAGTGGCTCATGGGATTGCGTGCTTTCCTTCCCTTCCTCTCTCTCTGCTGCTTGGCGTTTGCATTCCATCCATCTCTGTTCTTTTCATCCTTGTATCTGTTGTCATCCCCTCTTTCCATGAAGCCCTCTTCATTTCTTTCCCGAGTAGCACAACACTTTTTTATTTATATGCCAATCATGCCATTTTATGTTTACTTTTCAGTGTTATTCAAACCAGATTTACAGTGTGGTTTATGTGCTGGTCCCATATTTTACCAATATTAATTTGAGTTTAAGGTTTTATGTTTGACCATATTTGTATTTTAACTCATCGTTTAAGTTTTGCTCTTGGTTGCACTCATTTCATTTTAATTTCTCATTTTAATTTCCATCTTCTCTGTTTTATTTTTCTTTTCTTTTCTTTTTTTTTTTTAAACATGACACTTCATGTTGTTCATGACACACCCCACCCCCCAACCCCTCCAACCACCCACCTTGGGTCACTGCACCCTAAAGAGAGAGAAGGGGAGGGAGAGCGAGGGCAGTACCAAAACAAGCACCCCCGAAAACGGGGACTTGCTGGGCCTGGAGCCCAGTGACTCCCCTGCCCGGTCCTCCTCCACCAGCCTCAGCCTGACCCCTGAACCCGCCATGCTCAGCAACCCCCAGATTCTGATCGAGGACTCTAGTAAGTATCACATGTAGAATAGAAACGTAGTGGGGAGAGTTTAAACAAAATGGGTTGCCGTTTTTGCAGGGTTCAAGTTCTGATATTACTCCCACACCTGAGTGAGTTTCATTCATTAAAGTTAAGGTTTTCTGCTTCAAGGGTATTTTACAATGGTAATCATAAAAGGTAAGGACGTTATCAAGAGCAGTTGTATCTCTAAAAAGGTGTCTGCCACGAGAGAGCACAAAACAGATGTAGGGGTTTGTCAGAGAGGGTGTCAATGATCACTTTTTTGCTATTTTATTTCAAATGATGTTATACTTAAATATGTAGAATCCTTAGAACTACTAGCTGTAGTCTTAAAGGGGGCATTAGTTGAGAACCTCAAGGGAACTACCAATTTGGCAGCAGTTCGAAATATAAGGTCAAATTACAAAGCTTTCTCTAAAGAGCTTTTCATCAAAGGGTATTAAGTAGAACTAAGGAACTCCACTGCTACACACCAACCTTTAGAGGTTGTACTGATAAATCACTTGACCCAAGGGTATTGGTTAAACACCACATCATAAATCTCTCAAGCAAATTCTTTTGGTTTCCACAAGTGGGAAGTTAGGATGTTCTCACTCTACTTGTTCCATGCTTGAGCATGTTTGACCCCTAAAGTCATACAAGACAACCGTGCCTAAAGTGAGAGTTCTGAAGAGTCAAACAGAACTCAAGCTCTATCTCAGCGCAAGGACACGGGAAGTGTAACCCTTATGGTGTCCATGTTGCCTCCCACCAGATTGAGTCGCACAAGCTGAACTTCCGCGAGACAGCAAAGGCCCGCACCGACCACGGCGCCGAGATTGTCTCCCTGGAGGACTCGCCCCACGACCTCAGCACCGTCTCCTCCTCAGGCAGCATCAACATGGCCGACTCGCCGCAGCTCTCCACACTGGCCGACCAGGTGTCGGCATCTCTTGCCCAGCAGGGTTTGTGATCACCTTGCCACCACTGCACACGCACAACCCATTCTCTCTATAACACACACACACACACACACACACACACACACACACACACACACACACACACATACAGACACACACACACGTGACAAGTTATCAACCAAGGATCTCAACTCCCTGCTCTAACGTTCCGGTAGAATAGTGACAAAAAAGAAAAAAAAATTGCCCTCGTGATGTTTCCCATCACCTCTTTCTCACCTTGGGGATTTTCAAAAAAAGAGCAAAAGACATGACACTGTAGTTTCTGAGATTTCTTACCGCGTAGCCGCCCGGCTATCACTGTTGATTTTTCTTAACCTTTAGTATACATGACGACCAATGAAAGTGTTCTGATCCTCATGTTCACATCAAAAGATCAACTTCTTTTCTTCTCATTTCCTTTTCACTGACTGTGGGAATTGGTCATTGAGTTATTTTAGGAAATAATGAAAAATTAAAAAAAAAAAAAAAAGATTCAGAAGGGATAATGTTTCCTGAGATCCTATTGTAGCCTCATATCTTACCACTGCATTTCTATGGCATTGTTGTCCATTTCTAGGCCCGGTAGACTTTTACATTGTTAGTCTTTTCTTTGAGATGTTACGGTATTGTTGTGGAAATGTTTTGGGATGATTTGAAGTGCCATTTCAACAGGAGAATATTCATATGGTGTGAATATGTAATGGAAAAGGACACATAACCGTAGGATAAGAGGACACAGACTATTTCGATATTAAGGATTTGGAGGTTGTTTGAGGGGAATTGCTTAACTTTGAGGCTTACAGCACCTACTCTAGATAGATATTAAGTCTAACAAGAGGCACACACTAAATGGCAGCATTATATTGCAACGTTTGATGACAAGGCTACTTTGTGTTAGTCCCTGTTTCCCTTTAAAATATTAAACTAACATTAAATATTAAAACACAGTTACAGGGTATCAGTAGTTGGCAAATGCTTCGCTAAGGCAACCAGAGGTTAGCTTTGGTGAGTCATAGTTTATGCCAAGATGATCAGAGATTCAGAACAGTGAGGTCATTTCTTACTCTCTCTGGCATAAAAGAGAGAAAAAAAACAAACATACAAAAACTAAACGTAACTGAGACCCAGAGTGCTTGGTGTAGAGAAAACAGATGTCTGTTGAGCACTTTCTTTCTTGTAATATTCTGTGGCTATGACATGTATTTGATATGACTGTGCCTGCTGGCAGATTTTAATTTATTAAGATTCTTTTTTTTCTTTTTTGTAAGTGCTTCATTGTAAAATGCCTATCATGTTTTCATTATTTTTTTTTGTTTGTTTAAAAGTGGCGGCTGTTTCATATCCATAAGTTATGGGGAAATACAAAAAAAAACTTCATGGTATTACTGTTCAGCATTAACCCTGTGCATGGTCACTTCTACGCTATCCTTCTACAAAGCAGCTACTGCAGTATTACGGGGAAAAAATACACTTTTCATACATTCTTACAGGCCACTGTTGCTCCATATAACAACCTTGCTAAGAGAGATTAATGACAAGTCTATTAGCCAACCTACACCTAAATCATCCATTTTATTAGCCAACCAATGACCATTCAACTAGCTAATCAAATTCTCTTGTATTACAAAAAGTGTTATGTATTTGTACAATTTGCCAGATAACATTTTACGACAGAAGGTTACATCTACTACGAGTTCCAGAAGATGGTGGCTATCTCAGCCAGTGACGCCCTTACTATCACTGAGAGTGGCTCATGTTGGCCTTTTTAAATCAAAGAATGCCACAGCTTCGAGGAAGGCTACAATAGACACACCCTGATGACCTGGCTTACTACACCTTAAGGGTGTGCAAATGACTAACGAAGCTCAGAATTGTATACCCGTCATGTATACACAATGGTGCAGTATCATGTAAGGCCTAACTCCAGTACGAGACCACTGAAAACTGGCCTATCCTCTCTTCAGATGACATCAACTCAATAAAGAGAGAGCTGTGTGAGTGTGTTATCACTCTCCTCTAAATAGATGAGGCATCTTCCTCATCTGCTGTGGACAGTCATTAACAAGTACGTGTCCAGTGCCATTCGGACCTCATGCCCATGCTTTGATCTCATGGAGCCTACACTCACCAGTCAGAGCATGATTTTATCTGAGCACCTCAGTCTGCCAGCCTTGTAGGCCCATAGCTACACCTGACTGAACACTCTTTTATGAACTTTGTCAAATCAGGTTGACAGGTCGGTAGCCCATCTTGAATTGGGTGTGGTGCTATTATGTAGTCTCCCGGTGAATCGGAGGAAAGCATTCTCAATCGGCTGTGGCATCCCACAACTGATCATTTGAAAACTATGCTACTTGCATGCGTCTCTTGGAGGAGATGGATCTCTTTGTTGCCTCTTTGTTTTTTTTTTGTTTTTAACACGATGCATTAATAGTATATCCTTTGCTCTCAATCTCGCGCTTCTTAGGATAAATATATGTAGGTATTACTGCAACGCAACACTACCCAAAAGGTAACCTTTACCTTACTGGATGAAGAAGGGAGGTGTAGTAATAGTATTTGATTCTATATAACGTAATGTGTATATGTTTGATTCTCGAATTAACTGTTTGCCAAGGACATATATTTGAGGACACCATGGACATGAAAGCGGTCATTCAAAACTTAAACGCAGTGCTTGCAACACAATAATCTGCATGCTGTTTGGTCTTAGTTTTTCTTTACTCTATCACAAATTTGGCGGCACATTTTTTGAATGTTTTTGGACAGATGTGTGTACTAGTGGGAATCATGGGTTTTTGGAGTGGTGGGGTTTTGGACGAGGGTAAGAAAAGTGATTTGGGTTAAGAAGTTGGAGTCTCGGCCTGGATAAGGCGGATGGACAGAAGAAAGGAATTGGTGGCTACTAGGTAAAGTGGTCTGGCTTGTGGCTGTTTTTTCTTTCTTTTTCCTCCCCAGTAGCCCTCCTCCCTCCCTTGAGGGCTCTAGGAGATGGACTTGCCGTTGTTCCTGTCTACACCTTTCTCACCAGTTTTGCGGGTTGTACATTTTAGCTTGAGCGTTGTGATTGTCGATATTGTTCTTGTGTGTTTTAATAATAATTGGTTTATGATGATTCTTGTCGCTGTAAATGTGAATTTGGAAATAAAGAATATTAAACCACCATATGGCCTTGAGACTTCTTTCATAGCTGCAAAGAATGACAGCTACAAAGTGTTAGCTACAAAGAGTGCTATAGCTGGGGCTCGAGTGCTACTGGCCAGGCCATCAGCACACAGTGATTCTAGTAGGCTAAACAGTAGACATAATTAGGGTTGCAAAATTCTGGGAATTTTGAAAGTTGGAAACTTTCCATGGGAATTAACGGGAATATATGAGAATAAACAGGAATTAATGGGAATTTTTAATATGGCAAGTTAGTCTATAACAGGGAACTTAAATGTAGTGGATAAAACCCCATCTTGCAGCATAATATTAGTTAAAACAAACTGATTTAATGCAATTTCACTCGAATTTCTACGTCAATCACATGCACACAGCAATCAGCATAAGCTACTAGACATAAAGGAAACCTATGGTGCATTCATATGTGCATGGGGAGAAAAAATTCCCAGTGAAAACGTCATCTCATGTGGGAATAACTGGTGTGAAACTGGAGGAAGTTTGCCAACAGTTGTCCAGTTAGAGGCTTGTCGTCACTTTTGTCCTCATTCAAATGGGTACATCATTTTGCATAAGCTCTAAGAAGACGATTAATAACCATATGCTCATATTGCCTGTCTGATCAAGCTTGACAACTTATAATAATATATGAGGTTTGGGGTGTTATGTTGGGTCATTATTTTTCATAATTTTATTTTGTTTTACCATTTTCTGGGATGTCAGAATCAAAGCGTTATTCTGGACAAAGTGGTAGTCAGACAATGTTCCAACCAATCTGATTTTGTTGAATGGCGTGGTGTAGGCCATCTTGGGCAGTTCAGTGGTTTCAGTGTTGCTAGCTTAGCATGCTAGTAAACCTTAGACAGAGAATGAGATTCCCGCTAGCATGGTATTTTGTATGGTAAGCTAAGCGAAAATACGAACAAACAAATCATATTGCTTATTACGAAACAAAATGTTAATGTTTGAATATGAAACATTGAATGAAATGTATGAATTAGCCCAAATTCACAGTTAATTCCCATAATGTCCTTTAATTCCATGAAAGTTTCCAATTTGGAATATTTCTAAAATTACCCAGCTCAATTTACAGAAATTTCCCCCCAGTTTGAAACCCTAGACATAATGCTAGGGAACTGGTTTCAAGTTAGCTATACATCTTTAGACACCGACTGAAAAGATACACACACAAGGTTTTGTGGTTTGTTTGCCAAGTATGACATAAAGGTTTTAATGGTACTATTTACAAACTTTTTTTTCTTTGCAAATGAGGTTAACTGCTGTAATATTTGAACTTGTAAAATGAAACCTGTCAGAAAAAAAAAAAACCCTACAAAAACTGATAAATGACGTAAAAGAAAAACAGTGACTCAATGACTGGAATAAAACATAAAAAAAACACACAGGATTAGGATCAGACAACAATATAGTGGACTTGCATAGCAATCAATTACTAACGAGGAAACAGTGCTTAAGGAGTAGACACCCTGAAGTGACAAAAACAAAACAGTTGATGGATAGAAAACATGACTTGCCTTTTGATCAAATGGGTAGGGCTGAAGAAACATAATCTAAACTATTAAAGGATGGGAGATCTTGAGATTAATTCTGCATATTTGGTAGAATGAATTTGGGCTCACCAACTCAAAACACCTCTGATAATTGTGATAGCTAGACTGCAAAAAAAATGTGCACATGTACACATCATGATCTTGTTATATTCAAGTTGGTGTGCTGGGATGGTGGGCACAGGTCCCCTGCAATTCCCTGAATAAGTAATCAAACCAAAAGCGAACACCTTTCAAATTCTAGAGCACTCCAAAATGTGCCCAAATTGCTTGCTAAATCGTAATATAAAATGCTGATTTTGAAAGACTTTATTTAGGATGTATAATTGAAATAAATCAAACCCTTTTTGGTTAATTATCTTTAGCAATGTTTAGTTAGCCATCCACTGTTTTATAGCACCTGCTGCTAGCCAGTCAGATGGCATGTTTTGGCCTATACTTCCTAAATGATTATGCATGCTTCCATAGTTGCAATGGAAATTAATTGATTGGTTGATGACAAATATTAGTAGATGATTCAAAGGGAACATTTGCTGTTCTGCTACACACCATGTCAGGAAAGCAAGCAAATGACGAGAAATCAGACTTTTCAAAAAAAAAAAAAAAAAAAAAATTATGTACTTTTAAGGAATGAGGGATTGGGATGGGTGGTGAAATCCATTCCCGTGTTTTGTTTTTTGTCACTCCTCTACACAGCAACACAGAAAACCAGCAGAGAAACCCTCCCCTCTTGACCAAGCCCCCATTTAGAAGTCTGCTACATAGTGCTCTACAGAAGTGTACACCTGACAGAATAGAGTAGCACACTACGTCCCAAGAACATTGTTAAGCCAATGAACATAACATTTATGGGAACCTCTCACACTGAACATTTTTGTTTGTTTTATTTCTGTTTTTTCTTTTGTTTACCTTTTTTTTTTGTCAATGGCAAAAGACAGGTTTGACTGATGTTCCATATTATTCACTAAAAACTGTGAAGATATTTGGCTGGTGTTTGAATATCAAACAGCAGAAGTCCTTTTATAATTCTTTTTGAGATGAAGCATTTTTTTTCCTTTTCTCTTAATGCTGGAGAGTGTGATCAGTCTGTCAGCAAGCGGTATCAACAATGCCGTTGTCATGGTGAGACAGGCTCACTTTCTGACTCCGCCCTCATGTGGCCCGATTGGATGCCTGAGGTGTTCCTGGATGTATTGTCTGGTCCACTTGGCTCATCCAATATGGCAGGCTCCTCAGAGAGCGGGAATGTGCGAGGGTCCCAGGGATGTACCGTCTGGAATGGGAGAAAAACGGCCATTATTACCCGTCAATCGTAATTTTGTGTTACAGACAAACAGATGAGGGAGACATTCTGACTGCACTGGGTCTTTTCAAATCAGGTTACCGTATTTAGAGGCTCATTTTCAAAAAATGTGACAAATGATTAATAGGCTAATTAATTTGAAATCTAAATTTTGTATACAATTTAAATTGATCACTTAATTGATTTCTCACAAATTAAGCACTGTTATGCTTAATTGCTAACATGTAGTAAAATGTATTAAAGGAATTAAGCCATATCCTTGAGGTAATGACACTTCAGAGCTATTTTGCCACTTAGTAATACCTGTACATCCTTCAAGAAATGAATATAGTTTTGCTTAATAATCTTGGCAACGCTATACAAATGGTGGACTTGCTTATCTAATAATACACACTTGATGGATCAAATTATCAGGTGGGTGGGGTTAAGAGCAGTACTACAGTCAGTCACTAGATGGCATCAGACAGTTTGGCTTTGGTCATGACAACATGCTCTGGTTTTCAAAATACACTGTGTATTCATATAAACAGAATTAACAACGACGGAATTGTTAAATGCTTGTGTGTCTCTCTCTCTCTGGCTGCCTATATAAGGCCACCTTCTCGTGTCAGTGTGTGTGTGTGTGCGCATGCTCGTATGCATGATAGCTTAAGTGCGGCAGGTGCTCATACCCTCTCCTCGTAGGTGAAGTCGGGCGTGGAGCAGCGCGTGTGCGAGTCACGTGAGGAGGGCGTGTCGGGGCTTGGGGGGCTCATTGGCGACGCCAGTGGCCCATAGTCCTGCAGCACGTGGAACTGCCCCATGTCCGGGGACGACGGCTGGGGGGTGGAGGGGTTGGTTCCCCCCAGCAACGGCGTGGTGCGCCCATCCAGAGATTTAAATAATCTGTCGAGACAGGAAGAGACAGAATTACAAATCCATTACAAAGATGATTTTAAATCACAAACGCAGAGGAATAAGGCAAGGGACGACCAATGCGTGTACAATGTGTGAAAAACAGACAGCAGAGCATCATGCACACGGCACATGAAGAACTGAAGCCGGAATTGGTTCCTACTGGTGGCTTAACATTGGACTGAGCATACACTGAACATACATGTTTTTTACAGTCACCAGTATAAGCAAATATTTGCGCTTGCAGATGATGTATAGATGAGTTTTTGTGTGTGTGTGTGTGTGTGTGTGTGTGTGTGTGTGTGTGTGTGTGTGTGTGTGTGCGCGCGCGTGTGTGTGTACCTGCTTCCTCTCCTCTTGGCTGGTGCCAGGGCCCTCCAGGAATAGCGAGAACGTTCCTGCTCCTGCAGGGGGAGGTGCAACTGAGCGAACACCGCGTCTGACAGGTCCTCAATCTGGACATAGCGCAACACACGCCATTAACACACAGCCATGCACTGCTCCTCAACTATTACTTTATAAACTATTACTGTACACACACGGAGAGAAAGAACTGCAGCGAATGGGGTGGAATAAAGAGTGGAATGGGAAACAAATTAGGGTTACACACATCTCCCTCCAACACACACACACACACACAGTGCATGGATGGTTCCTCACCTCTGCATCCTCCTCATCCTCTGCGACGGGCTCGTCCAACACGTTCACCTTCCTCCAGCTGAAACCACAACATGACCTCACAGATTAGCAGCCGGGACTAAAGCTCAACAGACATAACACACAGGAACACGTATGAACTCCTACAGAGAGCAACATGTTTAGAAATCCCACATCTCACACACACACACACACACACACGAGTGAGGTACCGTGGCGTGAGGATCTCTTTGTACTGCAGCTTCTCCACTCGAGTGGTGGCGGCCACAGACATGGGGATGACAATGTTGTTGATGTCAAAGGAGCTCTCTCCTCTCCTGCGACGGATGGGCTGCTCAACACAAAACACACACACACACACACATACAAGTGATGTCAAAAGAGGTTACACTCAGCGTCACACAGCGTCAGAAACGCCATGCATGCCAATACGGATAAGAAAATCGTAAAGTCATGGAGTGTTGGCGTTCGTACCGCTCCAGACTGGCTGCCGGGGCCAAGCGGCGTGTAGGCCTCGTTGGGGAGAGACAGCTGTCGGCTGAGGGGGCTGGGAGTGGACTGAGGGAGGCTGGAGATGGACACAGACGGGCTGCCAGTGTCCATCAGCTGCCGTGGACCTGAGAGGGATAGAAAGAGAAGGAAGAGAGAAGAAAAGAAAGGAGAACGGCAAAATGAAACACTTGATGTTTATGTAACTGTTGTTCAGGTAAGGACATATTTGAATCAGTTGAATATTATTTCACAGCTTTGATCACCATATATCTTTCACACAAGTTTTGGTGAGATTCATTTCCTCTATACTACAGAGGAAGTCCCACTAAAAATCAACTTCCTCTTTCTTTTTTCATCTGTAAATATGCATTTCTAACATTCCTAATCTCCTTGTGGACAGATACCACAAGATATTATATCATCAGCCCTATCCTCCTGCTCTGCAAACTCTCCTCCTCCTCACTCACCATCAGTCCTGTCTCCTGACAGCTCCCGCGGTCTCTTGCGACTGTGGCTGCGCTCATGAGGCCTCCCCGATCTGTATGGGGTGTGTGTCTCCGATTTCGACACTCTGCCGCTTCTGTCGGCCAGGGAGCGATGGTGGGAGCGCTCCAGACGACTCTTACGATGGTGGGCCAGCCCTGGGGGGATGGGAGACACACACGTCAGGGGGAAGAAAGATCAACCCTTCTCAGAGGCAGAGGATATGGGGGTAAATGAGGAGTATTGGTCATTTTTTGGAAAGGAAAATGGAAAGGAGCCAATAGTTATGTTTATATACACACACACACTTCTCACAAAAAAGTCAGGGATATTCTGCTTTCGGGTGAAATTCCAGGATAAACCTAAAATCCACTATTACCTTTACAGGTGCACTTAATGTGACCTTCTCTAAACTTTTGAATGCGCATGTCCAACAGTTCAATGTTTCAGCACTTTCTGTACTGAAGCATTACATTTCACCCGAAAGCCAGATATCCCTAACCTTTTGTGTGTGTGTGTGTATATGTTTGTTTATATAATATATATATATATATATATATATATATATATATATATATATATATATATATATATATATAATATCCGATACACTGTACTGTGCTTGCGCCACAGCACAGAGACAATACATTTGCCAGATAATTATAAACACTTGGTTGCACTGAACCAGAAGTAATATTAAACGCAATACCCACAGAGGAAATGAACAGCTAATGCTACCACCAGGAGGTAGGCCTATGCAGGTATTTAGCAGGGATTTTAAGCCCATCTGTCTCCAATTATATACACTGTGATGCAGTCAGGGATCAATACCCATTTAAGCCAAGCTAATAAATGCTAGGAGTACATAAAGATGCTTCATTATGATGGGTCTGTGTGTGTCTTTGCATGCGCGCGTCAGTGAGTTTACTGTGTCTGTGTGTGTGTGTGTGTGTGTATGTGTGTGTGTGTGTGTGTGTGTGTGTGTGTGTATGTGTATGTGTATATACTCACGGACTGCGGCCATGTGCGAGTTGCCCAGCTTGTGCTTGTGTTTGGATGAGGCGGCGGAAGGCTGGGGGAGGCGTATGCGGCTGAGGGCAATCTTGTGCTTGAGCGAGTGCTTCTTCAGGGCCTTCAGCCTCTGGGCATGGCCACCCTGCCCCTGGGCCTTCATCAGACTCTGCAGATGAATGCTGAGCTTTGTGTCTGAGAGAGAGGGAGAGAGAAAGAGAGAGGGGGAGAGAGAGAGGTGTAAAGTAATGACAAAGTTAGATTGTGTGTTTTGTATGTTGTAGCAATCCAGCAACACAACAGTGATGTGAAGTGCAGGTTTCTAAAAGAAACAGGCATCTAGAAGAGAGATCACTAGGTATGCTTGTGTCTCATGTGTGTCTATATGTGGATGGGGCTTTGGCATACCTGATAACAGGCAAAGAGTGGGCTGTGTGTGTGTGTGTGTGTGTCTTTTCAGCATACCCAATAGTAGACAAAAAAAATACCTGAGCAAGTTGGTCTATGTAACTGTGTGCTTTCTTGGCATACCAGGTAGTAACAAGCCAGTGTCTGTGTGGTGTACTGTGTACATGGAGACCTGATGGCAGGGTGTGTGTGTGTATGTGCGTGCGTGTGTGTGGGTGTGTGTGCATGTGTGCTTTTGGCATGCCGGACAGTGGGGGCTGTGTGTATATGTATTTGGCATAACTTACAGAGGAGACTGTGTGTGTGTTTGTATGTATTTGGCATACCTGACAGTGGAGACTGTGTGTATATGTGTGTGTGTTTGGCATACCTGACGGCAGAGAGAGGATAGGATGGATGCCAGAGTCGAGGTGGGCCAGGCGCTCTGGCAGAGACAGCTCCAGAGGGGGTGGGGGAGGCTGGGGGGGCCTGCTGCCTCCACACATGAGACAGGAAGTGTTCACCCCACAACCTGCAACACAGGCCTTGGGAACCTAGAGAAAGACGAGAGAGAGAAGAGAAGAGAAAGAAAGAAAGAGAGAGAGAGAGAGGGAGAAATATTTCTTACATTTATCTTGCATTTATTTGGGAGGCATGATTGATCCAAGTGATGAATACAGTTAGGTCTGGGGTGTGTGTGATCATATATCATAGAGAAGTTTTAAAGGCAGAGATGATGGATGCCTTTTCATCCAATGTTGTTTTCTTCCCCTTATTAAATCCTTTGAAAAAAAAAAAAAAACAATAAAACAAATCACACACACACACCTTTCCAGTGAGGTTGGGGAGGACGTTGGGGTGGACGAGTCGTCGTCTCCGACAGCTGAGCAATGGGCGTGTGCGGGCAGCCACACAGGTGGGGTCAGGGGTCACGCCCAGGGGCTTCCTGTCAGAGCCGTCTTCAGCGCTGCAACAAACCGCATCAAAAATGTAAACAACAACGTACAACACCTCCTATATAAACAACTCTCTGCATAGTTTACCCACTGCAGACTATCCTTGCAATTCAATACCCAGAATTGCAAAGAGTTGTAGATGTTCATTGCTATTTTAAAATGTGAATTCATTACACGTAGACACATATATTCAGATTCATCTCTACACTTCCCATAACAGGAAGAGAGGACATGTTGTAAACATGCGAACAGGTTGTAAATATGACCTCTTAATTTTTCCTTCCAAGTAATTGTGTCAAGTAAAGATTTACATGACAGAGCTTCATGCAAAATCAAACAATAATACATTTTTTAAAGCGCCTTTCACGACACCCAAGGTCACTACAAAAACAAAAGGGTTGTTAAAATTACAGTCATCTCATAAAATTAAAAATTAAAATTAAAATAAAAGTCAGTCACAAAAACAAGACCATTCCCATATGCTTCCCTTAGCCTCTAGGGTGCAGCAGAGAGTGCTTAGCAGTTATTTTATTCTTTTGGGGTACCTGTTTGGGATGCCGTTGATGGATTTGGGCGTTCTAGAGTGATTGGGCTCTGCTGCTGGGTTCACAGTCCTCTCAGAGTCCCCATTCTGAAGGCAAAACACATGTAAGAGATTACAGTGTCACAGTGAACGACCTATGTACTTTAAGCCCAAGCTAACAACAATCAGTTCACTGGAAAGCTTTGGTTATACATCAACTTCTCTGGAATTTCATGAGAACACTTTTTTGTGGTTGTTGAGGTAGAGAAACTGAAAGATGAACTGAGCCAGTCTGTCTCACTGGTCTGTTCTCACTCGCTCGAGTGCTTTACCTCAGGTGCGGCGCACGGCGAGGGCTCCATGTCAGTGGACAGCTCACACGGAGCAGGTTCAGCCAACTCCACAGCGCCCTGCAGGAAACAGAGGGAAAGTCGGGAAAGTCAGAAAGTCAACCACACTGAAGATTATTTCACAACCGCCACAGATACTCATTTCTCCAACTTCCTCCTAAATCCAGCACACAAAAACACATCCACACACACTCTCTCTTCGTGGTGTTTATACAAGTGTTGTGTGCTTGATTCTAAGGTCACAGACACATTGACCTTAGTTGGCAAGATGTTCTTAAAACAAGGTCAAAAATACAAAATACAACACAGACAGGACACAGTGAGAGTGGAATTCACTGTCAGTTTTCTTTTGTGATGTTTACCTTTGAACTCAAAGTAAGCTAAACCATAACAAATACAAGTACAGTCCAAAAGTATGAATTCACTCAGAATCAAAGGGTGTCTGTCTGTCTGTAAAAGTCATGGGGTAATGAAACTTTGGGACACCAAGGGTGGTGTATTTTTTTTTCAATTAACTAGAAGTTATGCCAAATTCACAGCATCAAGTGGATAAAACATCACAAAAGAAATACACAATTTGAAGCAAACATGTTAACATTTTAGGGCCTCTTTACACCAAACAACTATGACCAGATTTGGGAAAGACTTGAAAGATTGTAGTCTTTTGAGTAAAGCTTGAATGGGAGGCATTAGTTAAAAGACTCCAATCTTTCCAGAATCTTTCCCAAATCTTGTCAAAGTTGTTTGGTGTAAGAAGGTCCTTAGATGTATAAATGTAACTAATGTACAATGCTAAGCAAGAAAAACGACCATATTTCTACACCAGGCCTGTGTGAAATCAAGTCCATATCTATTTGGCAGTATTTTGGCAGAGCACACATGCATACACACCTTGCTTGCGCGGATCTGCTTGTAAATCTCTGCCTGCTGGCGAATGCGGTACTCCAGGTCCGACACGTGGGCTTGCAGCCAGTTCCAGTGACTGATGATGGCCGATCGCTCCACCGCATAACGGCCTTCTGCCCTCCTCCATCTGAACGAGAAAGAGAGACACAAAGAGAAGGAGGGAGAGAGAAAGAGAAAAAGGGAAGGAGAGAAAGATGATGGGCTCATTAGCATCATCAGCATACAGACCAGCTGACATCATAAGACAGCATCTGTTTATCTTTTTATTCACTTATTTGTTCACTGCTAGCTGTCTGCCCCATAGAGGACCTCATCTGAGGCATGCTTCATCTATTTGTCTGTTTTGTCATTGGATGCCAATCTTTGGATTTGAAATCTATTCAAAAGTAATTTGAGATTAGTCCTGTCATTTGTAAATGTAAATCAGGTTTCTCGGCCAAGTATACTTGCGTATACAAGGTATTTGTTCTCTGCATTTATCCCATCCGTGAATTAGTTAACACACAGAGCACACAGGGAACACACAGTGAGGTGAAGCACACACACTAACCCAGAGCAGTGAGCTGCCTTGCTACAGTGGCGCTCGGGAGCAGTGAGGGGTTAAGTGCATTGCTCAAGGGCACTTCAGCCATTCCTACAGGTCGGGGATCAAACTGGCAACCCTCCGGTTACAAGCCCGTAGCCCTAACCAGTAGGCCACGACTCCCCCCCCCCCAATTTGTATTCCTCTTTTGCCACTCGTAGTAGTGCAGTGATACCGGTGTTATGCTGCAGGGGGTGCCAGTTTACAATCACTCGCAATATTCTCAAGGACAAAACCATTACAATCCATCATGATATCCACCATGTCTCATCCATATTTCCATTTCACCATGGAAGCTCTCTGTTGTCACCATCTCCCTTTCCATTTAAGAGGCGAGCTAATGCTCATCGCTGATATCTAGCCTCTCCATCTCTCAGCCACACTGACAACAGAGAGCTGCTGAGTCTTAATGGCCATATTCAGAGCATCGAACAATGGATTTGAACAATGGCCAACAACAATGACTGTATTTACGGCTGATGCAGGAATGCTTAGGAATGGCAAAGCCAGGAAGCCTCAAGGTTATGCATACCACAAACTGGTTAAGCATTCAGCTACCAAAGACTTTGCACATTGTCTTATGTAGTGAATGAGCACTACACAGAGCAAGAGCACCCATGCATACTACTCACACATACAGTTAGGCCCTTTCATATCCCGCGCCAATTTTTTTATTAAAAATGACTATATTCCTATTTGACCAAGAAAACATATGCAGTAATCCTTTTTTATTTATTTATATCTTTGCACAATGAATCATCTTTTATCTCATGCTTATGTTATTTCCAGGCAGAGGAAATCGACTGGTCAAAATAGAATGCTCTGTAAATCTAAATTTGCTTAGGGTATGAGTAATTATAGTAACTGTATATAAAGACTAGTTTAGAATATTCCATCAAAACATCACACAGACCAGTCTGCTTCTACCCACTTAGTTGTCTGTGTCTGACCCCCTCCATCCATCCTACACAAAAAAGGCCAGTGCACATACACCCCAGCAGTATGCAGCTCCCACACTCAGCACTTTCTTAAAGGGCACAGTCCCTCAGAGACCAAACCTACGCACTCTCATTACCATCCCAGTCAACACACACACACACACACACACACACAAACACAACTCTGACATAAACTTAAGAGGGACTCCCAGACTCAAGGTCATTATTTTGCAGTCTTTGCATATCGGCCATTGGCAAATCAGTGGCAATTGCATACCCGAGTCAATTTACAACCCCCCCCCTTGTGTCACTTAACCAAATGAGCCCAAAATGGCCACCGGGTCCATTCACGGACTGCATGCAGAATTTTTCTCAGGGGCAGATTAGAAGAACATGGGGAAGGGGAGAGTGGAGCAGAATAATGAACGTTCTAAAGAATATCTGGGTTTCATTGAATTCAACATAGAATTTTAGAACCTTGAAATGTTGCGGAATGGAATCTTATGTTCAAGAGGAAAGACAGAAGGAACAGTGATCCAACACAGACGCATAGCAGGAAAAGGGCTGAGCAGAAGAAGGCTTAGAACTGTGTGCATGTGAGTGTGTGTGAGAGAATGGTGTGTGTATATGTATGTGTGTGTGAGTGTGAGTGAGAGAGAGAGAGAGAGACAGACAGAGAGGAAGTGTGTGTGTGAGAGACTGAGAGAGTGTGTAAGCGAAAGAGAGAGAGATTCAGTGTGTGGTTGAGTGATGTTCAAGTATGGCCAGAGATTTGGAGTAGATGACTCACTCGATACAAAAGGAAGAAATAAAGTCGAGGAGAAAAAAAAAAAAAAGTAAACACAGTAGTGACAGAAAGACAGAAGTGATGGTGGAAAAACAAGTGACACGACTACACAAAGCCCACAAGCAGTTCTCCGTTGCTGGAGCATCACTAGTGCACCAGATGTGGCAAAAACAGGATGGAGCGACATGAGGTGAGCTAAAAAAAAAAAAACAAATAAAAAAAAAAAAAACACGAAGGTAGAAAATGGAAAAGAAAGAAAACAAAAGCGTAAGAGAGGAAAGTAAACTGACACTTTATCCCTTCCCTCCTTCCTCACAGCTCATTAGAGTGCACAGTCATGGTGAGACGGAGCAGCTGAGACACTAATAGAGATGACTTCATTATAAGCACCACATGATCCCCCTCTCTGGCTCTCTCCCTCGATCAGTCTGGGAAAGATGAGGGGACTGCACGCGTGTATAACTAGGCTGTGAGTAGTACCTGTTTGCTTTATAAACATGACTCATCTTGAGTGATTGAGCGAGAGCGTGCATGTGTGTGTGTGTGTCTGTGTCTGTCGCAGGGACAAGGACTTGTATTCATGAGGAGCGGTACTCTTTCAATGGGCAGCTTTTTTTTTTTCCAATCCCTTTCCGTAATTATAAAGAGCTGAAAGGAGAGCATGACAATAAATGACCCCCCCCCCCCCCCACACACACACACACACACACACACACAAACACGCTGCATACACCATTGCTCTCGTTTTGACTCCACCATCCTTCTGACAAAACCTGTGCGGTCAAAGCTACATGACGAAACAGAGCCCTTTATACATGGCGAAATGTTAGCATCACACACTGTGTTTATTTGAATAGCCTCTGCATTCTATTTACGGCATTTTCCCTGACTGCCTCTAACTTGCTAAGACAAGCAGCCAGCCTTGATGAATCATGCTGTTATATAGTTGCACCAGATGGTCAGGCCAGGCAGTCTAACATGGGGGAATTTAAAAGCAGTACACACACACACACACACACACACAGTACATAAACACATATAAAAAACACACACCCAGAGCCTTCCTGCAGAGGGGTATTTAACACATCCGTGTTCCTGCTATTCTACAAATACTTCTACACTGCTCCTTTACGTGTGTGTGTGTGTGAGAGTGAAAGGGGCGGGGGTGCTCCCTCATGGCGGCATCCATGAAGGCGTCAGACACAAACTGGAGTCAAAGTCCTCAGACAGAAACCGCTGCTGACCTGCAGTGTTGTCATGGCAACGGCTATCAAAGTTCAAGTGACTAAAGTTGCGTTTCCTTTTTCATGAGGTGAGTGATGTCATTAAGGCCGGCCTCGCCTTGTGTGCGAAGGACAAGAGAGCAGTGAAATCGGACACAATACACTCCTGTGCCACACCTTGGGTTTAAACCACACACACACACATACTCACAACACAGCAGATCTTGTCTGCAAAAATCACTTCACAAGATCACACTCCAATCCACCCACCCACATCCACACATCACTCCCATCAACACATTTTCTCTCCTCACATTACATCCAACCAGCTAAGATGCTAGCATTACCAGGCCAAATCACCAACTCTCTAGCCTAGAAATCTAGACGCAAAATTAAGCTTCAATAAGGCCAATCACATCGTGTATAGAGTCGGTAGGCGGGCTTAACATAATGATTGATGGCAAAGTTGCAACGGTTCGGCGTGAATTCCCTGCTACTTTAAAACAAAGAAGACGGATGTTGCTGTTGGCGAACAGCGTGACACGAGTTAAGCTTTGGTTAGCAGGTTACCAACAGCATTACCAGGCCAAATCACCAACTGTCTATACCGCTCATGACTTCCTGTGCTTCATTCACATGTTTGCATACCCCCCTCCATCCTCCCCCATTCCCTTCATGGATGCCTGCATATTTAGGTCAGGGGTCCAGAGGGTGGACCCAGGCGGTGGATAGGGGGCGCTAGCCCTGGCACGGCAGGCAAGCCTGCTTGCTAATCATCAACCTGAGGGCCTCTGAGGTGGCTACTGCTGGGTCTCTGCTGAGCATTAAAACCTCAGCCTCAGCTGTCCTGGACACAATAGTGCAACCACATACTATCAGCACGGACTCGCTTCTCTGCAACACACAGGGCCTCCCTCTCTCTCTCTCTCTCTTGCTCCCTTACACACACACACACACACACACACACAGGCTGCCGCTCACACATGACACAGCCTTACACACGCTCTACCAGCTTTTCTTTCCCTCACAAACAAACACACTTTCCATATTAAAATATTACATTCAAATAAAATGATAATTGTGGAATAACAAAATGTCCAACAGACACAGACACAGAACGCCACATGAACATTCTTTCCAAGTTGGCAGGGCCTCATTCTCAACACACCACATGGCATTACACGCACACACACACACACTTCATCCCTTGAATATCTGCACTGTATGCACTTGCTGTACACATTAAACTAGAGGGTCACCAAAAGATGACCTCCCCCAGTCACCCCAATATTAAAAGACGGAATCTGCCTCATTTTTCCCTCCCGTGGATGAAGCAGAGGCCTTTACACCACCCGTCTGAGCCACTCTTCCGTGTCTTTAATAATGCAGTCTCAATCTCTCTCTCTCTCTCTTTCAGCATAAACAGGAAATGTAACCCTGGTCATGATTCAGACAGCACTGCGCCGGGGAGGGGCGGCAGAGGAAGCAAAACAGTGATGACCTCAAGCGCAGAGCAGTGCCCAATTATGACCACACTGAGGGAATTTGGGGGGGGGTGGAAATAAACTGGGTGGATGGTGGAGCATATGGGTGTGCTCTCTGTCTACATCAGACGCTGTCTACACTCAACATACACACACACACTGAGGTCATAGGTTCAATTCCCAGGAACCACACACTGGTTTGAATACAAAATAACATTTGCCATATACACACACACACACACAACACACACTCTTAACGTAAGGATGCACCACAATAAACTGGGTGGATGGTGGAGCATATGGGTGTGCTCTCTGTCTACATCAGACGCTGCCTACACTCAACATACACACACACACACACACACACACAGAGGTCATAGGTTCAATTCCCAGGAACCACACACTGGTTTGAATATAAAATAACATTTGCCATATACACACACACACACACACACACACACAACACACACTCTTAATGTAAGGATGCACCACACACACACCACACACTCTTAACGTAAAGATGCACCAATTGTGGAATTCTGGGCCAATACTGATGTTTAAAATAACAATTTGACTGATAATCCACTCTAATCCTAAAACACCAGAGAGTGTTTGCCTGTGCTAACTGGTAAGGCAACTGGATGATGCAACCGTGCTTTATCACTTCATGCGGTGGGTGGATCAGCACACCATGGGTATGTCGGCTAAACCTGTTTCTACTAGCAGTCAGGAGAGTGGTGCTAACAGGCAAGATGGATTGTCACTCTAACCCTGCGCATTCAGGGCGTGAGGCTGACTTGATAATGCTTTGTTGAGTGTGACAGAGGAACTGAAGAGAATTAATGGGAGTCTTTCTTAACAGCAGGCAGTTTAGGCCGTTCACCAGCGCCATACAAGCTGACTTTACTGCACTGTGAGCAAACAGGGTGGAGTAGTGTCAGTTGTGTTGAAACAGGTTGAACTCTTTTCGGTCCGGCCCCCTTATCAACACACGCCATTAGCCCATCGCACGCCAAGAGAGGCTATTTCTAAATTCGGTCAGAGAGAGAGAGAGAGAGAGAGTTATTATTGAGGTGAAGGGATTGATTTCACCATCACTGCCTGATTCTCGGACTGCAATGCTAACACATGGCCTGTGTGGGAGCGAGGTTGTGTTCACTGGGGTTATTGGAACACCACATGCTGCTCTGATGTTTTTGTTTGTCTGTTTGGGTCACTGCTCTCGTGTGCTTGAGGGCAGGGAGAGAAAGGAGGCAGTTGAGTGGTTTTCCCCCGACCAGTCAGACACCCTGACATTCAGGTCTCATTTTAGTGATGTTGCAGTGATGACATCTGTGGTGCTTCCCAACATTCAAGACACGAAAAATCTCCAACTTTCCTTTATTGTCTTTTTTAAGTAAAGGTGTACCATTGGCAATATTCATTACGAAACTGAAACTAGACTCCCGCAAACTATTTTGCTTGCAAATATTCATTTGTATTTTAATAATTATAAAATAAACTTGATTATTTTATTTTTTTTATGGCCTGCCTGTGTAGTGTGAACATTGTGTCATATCCTAACACACTTCTCTCTGCGATCGACACCTTCTATGATAACCACTGTACTCACAGCTGGACATGGCGCTTGTCCGGGTCAGCGCGGGCGATTTCGTCCTGCTCCACGTCCGATTCCCCACCCGAGCTGCTCTCGGTGGCGTCCGAGTCAAATGCGGTCTCGGTCGAGTGCAGAAAGCTGCTGCCGCTGGCGTGCAGGCGCTCCAGATCCACCGGCACTGCGCCACTTCTGAGGAAGTTCGCCACACCCGAGGAGGAGGTGGACGCAGCGGCCGAGGAGGAGGAAGGGTCCACTACGCGGCCCCAGGGGTCCGTGGGCATATGGTGACCACCGCTGCCGGCGCGGTGCACGGCCGTTTTGTCCAGGAGGCCGGTCAGCTGTTGCTGCACGTGCCGTTCCACCTGCTTGGCCTGGACCACCTGTAGCCGCTTGCGCAGGTGTCGCAGGCGGCCCTCGATGTCAGCCTGCCGTCGCTGCGTCTGCTGCGTGCGCTCCTGCACCTGCAGACCCGCTGTGGAGGGAGAGGGAGGACGCAGGAGGGAGGAGGAGGAAGGTTCATGTCTGTGGTCTGTGGTGGTGGTAGAGGTGGTCAGTGTGAAGTCAGAGCTGGAGGGAGGCCCCTCAGGCTCAGCCTCCAGCCGCTGGGACGAGGCACTCTGGCAGGTGGAGGGAGGAGGGGAGGGCGAAGAGCCGTTGTCGTGGGATACAGGGGAATGAGAGGGTGAAGGTTGGGTGGGCTGAGGGGGGTCATCCACACCGCCTTCGCCCTGAGAGACGGTCTGGGCGATCAGTTGCTGCCCCCTCCCCGACGCTCTCGACAGGCCTCCACCGCTCCGCGTGACAGAAGCAGGCTTGGGCAACTGAGTGCTCTGGCCAGCAGCCGTCTTTCCACCGCCATTCACCACACCTACGCCATTGGCGGCCATCTTTTTGGCGAGTCCGTTGATGGGCATGGCGTGCCCGTTGCCCGTGGCGGGTGCGGGCGTCCTCTCACCCCCGCTGAGGAGGCCCTGCAGCTGGCCGCCGGTGATCTCAAGCGCCTGCCTCTTGCGCAGCAGCGCGTCTCCGCCGGCCGTAGCGGCAAACAGGCCCAGGTTCTGGTGCTGCTGGCTCTTCAGCACCGTCTGCTGGATGAGCGCACCCTGCAGGTGCGACTTGAGCGACTCCTTGGCCTGTGTGTGCGACGGAACCGTGGTCACATCGGAGCACAGGTAGGAGGCCACCAGGGGCTGCAGCTTGCCCAGCGACGGGGACTTAGCGACGGGGAGTGTGTCGCCACGCAGCAGGCTCTTCTCCTGGGCGCTGTGGTGATAATGGTGGTGGTGGTGGTCAGTGCCGTTGGTGACACGTCGCTTGGAAGGGCTGCCGCTACCGTTGGGCGCGCAGAGCAGAATGTTGGTGGCGTTGCTATTGTTCTCGGCGCTGGCGGACGGGGACAGGTCGGACGAGGGTGTGGCCAGCTTGAAGCGAATGCGGTGGGCTTCGGCTGGGGCGTCGGTCAGAGCGGGCGCCATCGCAGCCATGCAGTGGCCAGGGGATGGAGCCACCCCCCTCGTCGCTGCGCCCTGCCCAATCACCGCCTGACGAGGATGGGAGAGAGGGAGAGAAACAGAGGAGAGAACTGGTGGGAGAGGGGGAAAAGGGTGAAAAGAGAAAGAAGAGGAAGTGTCAGATGGGAGGAAGACAGACAGGACATGAGGAAATTAGGGGGATGGGGATATAGACAGAGAGACAAAAAATATTACATACATGAACAGTAATGGAAATGGACAGTAGCCTAATTGTTCTTCTACCATCTAGTAGTCGATCTTAACAGCTAAGCAAATTCCACCTAATTAGCATCTACTGCAGTAGTGCTTCTTAATCTGAAGCCACAATGACAAACTAACTGGCTATGACACCAGGGCAAAGTATCAAAAGTGGACAAAGAAAACAGACAGGGGGAAAGTTTGAGATAGGGGGTTGGTTGTGTACTGTGTAGGCACAAAGCTTAATCTATCCCTGGCCAGGCACTTGGTCTAAAATAAAGCCAGAAATAGACACAACCCTTCACCTCTTGCTTGACCTCACAGTTAACACAGTGGAAACAATGTGAACCCGCTAACCGGACTAATAGAGGAGGGGGTGGCTCCACACAAACTAGACCCCCGGACACAGTAATGACCACTACAGCTGTTTGGGAGGGAAAATCCTGTTACGGTCAAGCTTGTGTGAGAGAGCAAGGACTCTTTCTCTTTCCCTCCAATGGTGTCTGCCTCTGCTCCTCCTCCTTCACAAGAACTAACCATCTGTGGTTGAGGAATTAAGCATGAATCCTTAGGACAAGAGACTGCAGCACTATGTGACTAACTAGAGTGAAATGGGGAATGTTAGTGCAGTGGCCTACATCTGGGTGAAACCTTTGCACAATATATCCGACTCCATACTTCCATCTGTATACAATTCACTTGAGAAACACCAGTTGAGGAGATTTATAGGCTGTCATTGTGTGCTAATTGACTAAACACATTACTCCCAAAACAGACCAGTCAAACTGGAAGACAAATCATTTTTGATAAAATCATAGTTTTTAAGTAAATAGTCCTCATTTGCCCAGGCATGCTATTCTAAAATAATGGCATACTGTAGGTCTGACGTAAGACAAAGTCCAAGCGCCAAGCAAGCGGGTGTTTATCACCAGGGATTAGGAGGACTGTAGTGGAAACTAACTAGGTTAATATGTCAGAGCAACTCGAGGATCAATCATGGCTAAATTTGACGACACCACCGGTCCATATACGAAGTTTTGTTTCATAAAACGACAGAGGGCTTCTCTGCACCATGAAGAAAGAGAACATCACCTCTCTGGAGAAAATAAACTAAATAGCGTGAAACCGCACCGCCACAGGGCATGCAACGTTTCTACGCCATACTTCCCGTGAAGATTATGCAATACACCCCGCCGTCCAAACTAGCGCCTACCAATGACAAAATAGCCCAAACAGGACCGCTAAAGACGTTTAAATAAGACCTTCCAGTAGGCTACATTATTTGAGCATATGCGGATGTGGGATTTGTAAATGATTTACCCAGCTACGTTTTCTGTGAGGAAATTGTACTGCGACTACTACGCTAAAAAAAGAGCAATGTGAGTCTGCAGTAGGGTAACAGGACCCCGCGACAATGTAAACTAAAATGTTTTTTTTTTTTTTTTTTCTTCGAAATTAACGTTGTGAGCGTGAAGTGCCGCCGCGCCTAATCTCATGTTGAGTAAACTAGCGATAGCGAAGTTAACGTTAGGTACATGGCAGTTTGCCAAAACCTTAAGTTAGCAAAGTAGGCTATCTGGCTTGAAATAGACCAATGCATATAACGTTAACATTGTCTGATAATAAGAACGATTAGAACTGTTAAGAACTCGCGAAGCCTTTTTAGATTATGTAAGAAATGCGGAAACGTCCACACACGCGTGGGTTAACTATAACTAGGCTAATCTTAACTGGGAGCCAAGCCCTTTCCATGTAAATTTAACTAACCTTAGTAGTAATTTCACCAACACTTGTTCACAAGACTCGGCGGCTTCTGACTACGAGATTAATGCTACAAACAGGAGTTCGAGCTGACTGCTTTAAAAAAAACAATAAACACAATTAATTAAACTGACTATATTTAAAGCATGCAACAATATTTACCAGCAAGTATAATAGACGTTACGTTAATATGACGTTAACGTTAGGTGGGTTATTTTCAACCCACATAGCATAATATAAATGGTAGTTAAAGAGAATTAACGTTACCCTGCAGACGTTATCTGTTGTGTTGACAGATGAATGCTGCAGAGCTAGCAAACTGAGCGATAAGTGAAATTGTGTGTATTAACAAGGTTGCATAACCATAAGCACGTTTACGTTAGCAAAACCCATAATGTAGCCGTATCGCTGGCTACGTAAGTTTAGCGAAGCTGGCTAATGGTTTATAAACCATGACGTGCAAAAGATAGAGATCTTATACACTGCGCCAATGTTGACAATGTACATTAAACAAAACATTAAACATAATATTGTTGCATCAAGCATGTATCAGTACGAATGTAGCATTTATTCAACGCAAATACCAATGTTTTACAAACAAAGCTAGAATGAAACGTTAACGTTAAATAAGAGAGCACGCCAACTGGTCTAGCAGTAGCTTAGCTAACCAGCTAACAAAGAAAAAGGAGGAACCTACCACGTGATGAAGTGAACTGTCCGACCGAATTTCAGTCGTAATTCCGTGCGGTTTGAGAGGGCTTGCGAAAAATATCAAGAAAAACAAATAATATTTGCCATTTCATACAGCCACTTCCAGCGTCTTTGACAAAATAAGGTCCGTTCTCATGTACCTCGCTTCCAGGAAGCCTTTCGTTTTCGCTCCGGATTCACGAAATGGGCGAAACTACACCTTGCTGCCACTTCTTTGAAATATGGGCTGCAAGCGAGAAAAATAGTTATATCCAGTCCAATATACAACGCATGTTGGAGAAGAACCTAATATTTACATATATTCGAATATTTATTTGACTTGGGAGATGCAAACAACCAGTTTCAAAATTATTTTTTTAATCGCTAAAGGGAGAGACGCACAAAAGATGGCGGCTCGTCCCTCTCCATCGGATTTGACTCTGACGAGCGCAATTGCGGAGTGCAGTTTGTAGGCGGGAGACATTTCTCTTGCTGGCCGCTGGGGTACAGCGGCTAGGACTATCCCTATGGCAGCCACTAGGTGGAACTGTTGTCACATTTTTTTACAGGCAAGGTCAAGTGCCCAGCAAAATATTTCTATTATGGTTAGACTGGTCAAAATAAATATTACATGTTTTCTATCACCTCCTAGATCTGCTCTTTAAGAACAACAGAGGACATTTTTCTTTAAGAACAACAGAGGACATTTTAACAACTGATTTATTAAGAGTTGGGAGAGCATGTTGCGTCATCAGGTTCCTTGGAAATTAGGCCTACAGTTGACATTTCAAAATCTCTCTGAGTCAATCTGAGTCAACAATCTGTGGAATTTGAAGGAATTGGCATTGAAATGGCTGTGGTACTATGGCTTGGCTCTGATAGCATCAGCAATACAAGCCTGTAAAATCTACCATACAAGCCAGATACAATTTTTATGCATAGGCACACTCTTTGTCATGACCCCCCTGCAGGTGTGTATGACCAGAAAGAGCTCTATTTTCGTATTCTCTGACCCGCTTTACAGCGAAGTTGCCAGGTTATGAGGAGCAGTGAACTCCAGGTGCTTGACATTGGCTGTTTACTGCCAGTGGAGAGCTCATATGGGAAATCTTTTCAAGGCTAAATGAGTTATACTCTTATGTTTCAAAAGGATTTACTTTTACTGTACTTGTTTATTGATTGCCATATGCAGAGGTGGAAAGTAACGAAATACATTTACTCACGTTACTGTATTGAGTAGTTTTTCTGTGTATTTTGTATTTTTTAAGTAGTTTATAAAATCGGTATGAACTAACTTTAAAATAAATATATGGTGGAAATAAGTATTGAACGCTTTTTTTTTTCTTCAGTAATTAGCCTAAACTTCCAGTGAGTCTATTCTAAATTTTCACCACACATTATATTAACACACATATAAAAAATCCAAACATAAGAGTTTTGTGTATTAAAGTGGAATGACACAGGAAAAAAGTATTGAACGTGCCTACTGAAATTTCTTCAATACTTTGTGGAAAAGCCTTTGTTTGTAAAGACAGCTTCAAGACATTTCCTGTATGACAAAACTTATTGGTCGCAGTATCAGGTCTGATTTTGGCCCATAGTTCTAAACAGATTCCAGGGGTCCCTCTTGTGAATCCTGATCTTTAGTTACTTCCAGAACTATTTAATTGAATTGGCTGCCTTCAAGTCTTTCTGGAGCTTTCTCCGAGTGGTCCTTGGCTCTTGGAATTGACTATCCTTCTGACTCCCTGGTCAGAAATATTACGAGGAGATCCTGTGCATGGCTGGTTGATGATGCAGTGATGTTTCTTCCACTTGCAGATAATGGCTCCCATGCTGCTTACTGGAAGATTCTGATGTTTTGAAATGCATCTGTAACCAGTTTCATTGATATGTTTTGCAACAATAAGGTTGCAAAGGTCTTGGGAGAGCTTTTTGCTTTTATCCATCATGAGATGTTTCTTGTGTGACACCTTGGTAATGAAAAACCTTTTTATAGCCCATCAATATGTAGGCTACTAACCGCTTATATTAATTTGCACAGATAGAAAGGATAACTACTCTCTATACAGATTCCAGCTCGTTCCTTCCCTTTCCTTGCCTTAGTGCTTTTTCTTAGCGTGTTCAATACTTTTCCCCTGTGTTATTCCACTTCATTACATGACTCTACTTATGGAGTTGTTTGGATTTTTTATGTGTGGATTACCTGAGTTATTACTAATGCCTGGTGAAAATGTTGTGCCCCCTGTATTCCACTTTTCACGGGCCCTCTCCTCCATTGGGGCCCTATACTTCCCACTTTCCCCCCCAGTACGATGTCCTTTAATCTGCTGAACCTTCTGCTCGTTTCCAAATATAAAAAAACTCTCTGCATCTCAATATTGGCCTGCCTGCCTCAGCTGCCTGTGAGGGGCTTTTCAGTTGTGCTGGATTACTGTTCACTGCAAAGCGAACCAAGGAGGAGTGCAACTAACTTTGAAAATCAACTACTGCTCAAACTTAAAGGAGAACTCCGGTGATTTTTCACATAGATCTCCATTTCTCAACGTCCTTTTCAGGCAAGTACCTCCACTCGGCGGCCATATTGCAACACTTTTTGGGCACTTATCGTGCATCTATTTCAGCAGAAATTCGTGTGCGTAAGGCTTCACGACACCAATCTTGCTCCAGCAGCGAGATCACAACAGATGATTGGCACGATGTCTTCACAGCACACCACATGATTGGCTCAATGTATTTTACAACACACCACATGATTGGCTCAATGTATTCACATGTCGACGTTTTGCCGCGGAAGGGTTGTGATATGTGTAGACATATGATTTGTAGACAACTGCCATATTGACGTTACAAACTAACCCCATGCATTACCCCCAGCATTTTTTGAGTGCTGTATCTCCTCATTAGAAAGTCTTTGGTAAAACTGGTTGTTCTGGTACCCCCCCCCCCCCCAAAAAAAAAGTAACTAAGTAACTTTTACTTAAAGTACATTTTAAATGAACTACTTTTTATTTTTACTTGAGTAATTCTCAAATTTTGAGAATTTTCAGATCGGTATTTTAACTTGTACTTGAGTAATATTTCATCAAGGTATTGGTACTTTTACTTGAGTACAATATTTTCGTACTTTTTCCACCTCTGGCCATATGATTTTACTATACCATATTTCTTTACAATAAACTGTTAATGTAATGTTTATTGATGCCATTAGGTCACTTTAGACAAGCTTCTGACCATATAAGCATAAACCAAAGCATAAGCATAAACCAAAGTTTCATAGCTCATCATTTTAACTGATGCCAGTTTTCTATGTTTTTTTTAAGCAGATAAATTACTTAGTGGAGGGCTTGTCCTCAGATTTGTGTCAGAAATCAATTGTGGAGTTTAGTCAGAGGTAAGGATTTAGCCACAGTGTTGCCTGATAACATTTTGTACTGGATTCTGTCCTGATTTGTCTTGACCAAAACCCCTATGACTGAGGGCCACAGATATGTTTTTAATGTTTCATCTCAGTCCCTCAGGCCATACCTCTAACCTGAAACCGACAAGATCTCTGCCCAAAAGTCAACATCTTAACTTTCTCTGAAGAAGTCAGCATCTATCTTGATAAACTATGCTAAGAACATGACCATGAGTGTCACATCATGATCAAGGTTGGCCTTGAACAGTTCAGAATCTCAAGTAATACTGGAAAAACATTGGATGGATAGTGAAGTTAATGTGCCTCAGATTGGGTCTTCTCCAGCAGTAAGGCTTATTGCAGGGTTAGGGTGACTGGGCATGTCTGAATTCAGCCACACTCCTGAGTTTAATAGACTCTAACGTAAGCTTCCCAATGTTTGTCTTTTATACCATAACATAAATACACCTTTTGCATGACAGCCTGCATTCGCCCTTAAAACATTTGACAAAATTATGAGATAACTGTCATGCACTCCGAATCCTACAACGTCCCAACTCACAGACACAAAATAGAAAGATAAACCATTATAATACAATTATAAAAACTATATGCTTACTGGTTTCTGAATCTAGAGCCTCTTTTGTCAGCAAAAATGTCATGTTACCACAATATTCAAATAATGTTTTACCTTAAGTCTTTGAGCCTATAATGAGTAATTCAGGTTATTTTAAGCATAAAAATGGGCCACTCGCATGTGATTCAAAACACACCACACAGAGCACATTTTAAAGTTTATTATAATCATAAGAACATGTATTCTTATTATGACCATAATTTCAATCATTATTATTCCTTTTTTTAAATCACAGGCAATAATTATAGTAATAGTGCACTGTTATACCTAAATTATGATACAGATGTCTCTTTTTCATTTTTGTTCTTTGTTCTCACCCTTTTGACATTAAAAAGGAAAACCTTGCTTTGTTGACTCAAGGATGTAGTACAGCTTACAATCTTTACAAGAATGACAGGCGATGAGGATGACGACATAGTCATGACACAATGTCTTTTTCTTAGAAAGGAAAAACGATATGTGATGTAACACCAGGTAAGAAACCATGTGATGGTGGACTGAGAGGCAAATTAAAATGTGATGGGAAGGACTTTAAAAGAACACAAAAAATGGATAAACAAATGTAGAAAGTGACTAGTGGCGGGCACTAAGGGACAAACATCATCAGCTTCAGGTATGTGCTGGTGAGCAGTGCAATGGACAAGACAGTCTTCCCCATCGACGACGTATGAAGACTTCTGGCGGAAACTGCTTTCCTTTCAAGATGGCGTGCACTAGATCTGCTTCATTTGCGTGTGGTGCCCCTCAAATGTGCATACAAAAAACACACGTGCAAGATTCACATGCACACACACAGGCACACGCGCGCACACACACACATACACACACACACGGTCTACACAACTATGCACAAGAACAGTGCTGTCTGATGAACTTTGGGGGAAGCATGGGACATTGCGAGACATGAAATGTCCATCTTTGAATTCACTTCCAAACCAGTGTCCAAATTTCTGTTGTGACAATTTTTTGCCTGTATATTAGAATATTTGTGCTAACATTAAATAAATAAATATATTCCATAAAGTACATACACAAATGATAACACGAGAAGCCAAATAAATAAATAAAATATACAACACATAAATCAACAGAGACCAGAAATAAATAAGCAAAAGTTCCCCTCCCCTTTAAAAACAAAGAAACAAAAAAAAAACACACACAACGAAAACAGAGACAGAGACTGGAAAAAATATCAGACTGTTTATGTTATGAGTACATTAGCTACAGCAAGGAGAAGGATCCCAAAACTCCAAAAGGTATGGCTAGTGAGTTTATTCTCCTGCTTCAAAATGATCCTGGATCAGTTGCATAATTACACTGCGAGGAAGCCCGACGATAAAGCAGTGCCTTTCAGTCCGAGAGAGGATCAGTGGTGTATATATCATTATAATACATTGCAACATCATAACAATACAACCAGAGAAGGAGACAGAGAGGCACCATTTATGTGGGAGTGGCCGGAATGAAGGGAAAGGGGAAGATGCGAGTTGATTGGCTAAGCTATAGGTGAGGATGGAGATGAATGATCTTGATTAGTTGATTGGTTTTCCTTTTGTTCCCTTCTCTTGTTTTGTTTTCTTTTTTATCATTTATTTATTTTTTAAGATAAGACGACAAAAGCACTCACAGTTCAGGGAGCATGTCTGTGGGAATAGCCACCATTGGATGGAGAGAAGTCTTTTGCTTCCAAATTAGTTGGTGAATACTATGGATAAATGCAGACAAGCACATTGAAGATCAACCCTGTCACTCCTAACTGAAGTCCTGGAGTGTTTTGTGAGGGAATGCGTTCAGTTTTTTTTCCTTATTAAGTATAATGTTTGTTTTTCTCCTTTTTTATACTGTGGTATTTGTTTTAAAATCAAAAATATCTTTTTTTGTTTCACAACCAGGAGTCCTCAAGCACGTACAGATACAGTTTGCACTGTTCAAACCGTTTTCTTCCCAGGAGATCCAACACAACCTACAGACAATCCATTCAAGTTTCAGGATCGTTGTGAATCCAGACAAAATCTCCCACATGGCCAATGCTATAATCCAGTGTCCTCACTTTTTCTCCTCTTCAAATAAATAATCTTAAATAATTATCACAAATAAAAAATATAGTATCATGACATTCACTTGGTTAGCTTAATCCACATTTTGCAGCAACAGGGACTGAGATGAATCAAGTCTATATATGCTTCCTATCAGGGAATCCTCTGGGATATGGACTGTGTGTGTATGTAGGTGTGTATGTATGTGTGTGTGTGTGTGTGTGTGTGTGTGTGTGTGTGTGTGTGTCACAGGCTTTTCCAGTATGGTCCCAGCTTCAAGGGTTCAGTATTTCCCATATTTCCCAGCAGTTCCCTGGTGTAAGCCCAGGCTCATCTTGTCCATGTGACGGCCGAGGTTCAGTCTGACCCCTCCGCGTGTCTTAGTGTGTCTCACTCCTCAGGAGTATGTATGAGTATGTATGTGGTTTAGGTTCAGGGCTCAGGAATGGTCAGTTGTTCAGCTCCATATAATCTCTGGGACCACACAGCATCGGTTTCTCCCACTTGGTTGAAGATTAGCCAGATTAAAATCTTTTAAGTTTCCTTTTTTTAAAAGAAAAATCTAAATAGAGGATGATACATTAAATCCTCAAAAGTATAAAGAATCTGTTCCGATGTTTTTTTGTTGTTTTTTTTAGAGATGTTTATGGTTACTGAAAATGCACTTCAGGCTCTGACTGCAGGTTCAGGAATGTAGGCTCACTCTGTCTTAGCTTATAGGTTTGATAGGTTTATTGCATGTGAGACTGCCAAAGCTCTGTGTGGCCAGGCACTGACAGCTACCTCGGATGTGCGTTGTATATAGAGGCTGAGTCATGTGTTTTGAGGGGATCTGCAGTCACTGATGACCACAGACATGCCTCAGTGCATTTGTCAATGACCAGAAACATTGGTCAGCTCCAGTTCGTTGGACTGAATTTAAGAGGGGGCGGGAGTTTAGGGGGGATCGTGGGATTGGTTAAAGTTAAAGATTGCAACTGATTGACTCTTATGCCACATTTTCAGGAATGCCATATTCCATCGTAAGGAATCATAGTTGTGGCATGTCATGAGTTCTGATATTTTCGGAACTATTAGCATTGAAATGGAGAATTTGCATTTACTTCCAGGGTTGTTTTAATTCATTATTTAACCCCATGACTTTGTTGGTGGGGGAGGGTTGATTGGTTGGGGCAGCTTTGCCTTGTTCAGTCCTCACCGTTGGGTACATTTTCAGCTGACTTCCTCTCAATATTTGGTCTTGTTGCTTTCATGGCTGAGCACCTTTTTCAATAACAAAAGGAGCAAAAAAAAGATACCATCATCCTGTGGGCAATTTTCAAACAGAATTTCAGAGTGTGCTCCTGGGGTTTGGAGGTGTGGCTCATATGTATACATGCTGCTGGATTGGTGGATTGGTTTTTCATTCAGGGCTGTGATTGGGTCCCGTTGGAGGACAGCAGGCGGGTCCTCTCTTTGCCTGATCCTCGGCGTTGGAGCAAAGGCCCGCCTTCTCCTCGCTCTGTCCAATCACAACGGTCGGCTCCTCCTTCTGACCGTCGTGAGTTCTGCCTCGTCGGGGTGCCAGGTGGGCGACCATTCTTCTCATCTGAGGACAGATTGGATTAATACGTATGTATTAGGGGTGTAAAGATTAACCGATACGTATCGGTATCCGTTTTTAACGTGTAAGATATGGCTACATCGATACGTAAAGCCCCGTATCGGAAAAAAACTGAAATGAACCGGTCGTTATATCGATTTACTTGTTATGAATTGGTGCACAACCTTTTCTGCTCGCTCAGACCAGAGCCCGTCTACGGAGAGCCTGGCCACTCCGTATTAAGTCCCATTGTACCGAATTTTGTAGTTCCACCAGAGTTCCACTGGGGGCGATCGCCATGAGTGCAGAATGAATGGGAGTCAATGGAGCTAGACGGCTAAATTTGTCTCTTTCACCTGATTGTCGTTGACAAATCTCAGATTTGATTGTAGTTTGTAAAACTTCAACATGGGTTATAGGTCAAAAGTTAAATGAACGAGTCCTTATGTCCTTTTGATTTCTTACAGGTTGGGTCGTTGTTGCCCATAACACGCTAGCATTGTGCTAATGAATGACGTCATTGACACGTTTGAAAAGCTTTTTAGAACAATTAAGTGACTTTAAAAAATATAATACTCAACCAAGTGTATTTTCTTTGCCTCCCCTTTCGAATACAATATTCAAATTACTTGAAAAAAAATTATAACCCGAGAAAAGTGGATTTTGAGGGGTACAGCTCCATAGACCTCCATGCATTCTGCACTCGTGGACGAGCGCCCTCATGTGGAACCACAGAAGGAACTGCAACCAGTTCAGAAACCGGAAGTTTCCCGAGAGTGGCAGTTCTCCCCTTATTAGACATTCTCTGCTCAGACTATCATTTACGTTCCAAGCACCGCGTTCACCCCACTTCCGGTTTTGAAACTATACGTGGCACGGAATTGTGGGTAATGCAGTTCGTTTTTGGTTACATTCATTGCCCAAAGTTGTCAAATGACCTCATTACCCATACATCTATTGCAACTTAAGTATGTGACAACTTGCACTCGGTCGGCTTTTGTTTTTCGAAATCCGTCGCAAAATTAAGCACTTATAGCATTCCTAAACAGCAACGATAGTCTGTAGAGTAGCCTTACCTTTGATGAAGGGATTTCCTTAATGTTAAATAATAATTTGGCCCTTGCTGCTAAAAAGATTTATAAATTATTAGCCAATGATTTTGTTCATATTCACTCAGACTTGTGGCATTTTAGGTTTCTGCATTAGGTCTACTGTTGGAACAAAATAAGCCCTGAGAGTTCATTGATTTGTAGGCCTATTTTATTCTTGTAGGGTAGGCTAGGCCTATATGAGAAAAGGCCAAGAGTGTCTTAAGCACTGTTTTATTTTATTTCGGTATTGTCTTATCTCAGCAAGGCTACAGCTCCATGAAAACAATCAGATATAACTCTATAAAATCTGTAAAGTCTATAAAAATGTATTTTTATGTTGTATTTGGCTGCTGTGTTTGACTGAAATGTAGACTATTTTTCATTTCAATACAGTATATGAAACAAACCTCAGTTTAGATAATCATATTCACACATTTTGTTGCCTAATTGACAACCATGACCATGATAATTGATAATATAAAATGAATGTGCACCTTGAGCAAATTATAAAAAATCTTTCAGAATGCTTTCCATTCTTGAACTGCATCGAATTGCATCGCATCGAATCGTACTGAATCGTTTTTTATAAACATGTATCTTTTCTTGTATCGAATCGTGCCCATGTATCTAGATGCAAATCGTATCGTCTTTTACATGAGAGATTCACACCCCTAGTATGTATGCTTCTGTGTGTGTGTGTGTGTGGGGGGGATGGGTGTTGTATTCGCATCTGAACATGAGTCATAGGAAACTGGCACACAATAAGTCATATAACTCTACGTAAATATATATTTAGCCATGATGTCAGGCTGAGTGTATAGCTACATACATACACTACATGCATGGATGCATAACGAATTGAAAACAGGAAAAGTCCACGAGGAACTTACCAACAAGAGCTTGAACAGAAGGCTGATCATGTGTGCTGAGTAACTGAGCTTGAATCGTCTCAACAACCCTCTTAAACCTTCGGCTGGGACCTGTGCACACACACACAAACACACACAAACACACACACACACACACACACACACACACACAGACACACACGCACACAAAGACATACACACAAATACATACACACAAATACATACACACAAATACACACACACACACACACACACACACACACACACACACACACACACACACAAATAATGTCTATTTGGCCCAACACATTATATACTACAGTAACAGTATCCCAAACCACTTGAGCTAAAAATTGATATTGCGCTGGCGGCTATCAAAAGAATCACAAACCTGATATGAGGGTGAAGGTGACACTATAGATGCCCAGGTCCCGTTTGCCGTCGCGTTCTCGCTCCCTGTCCCGGTCACGCTCGCGCTCTCTCTCTCCCTCCGAGAAAGAAATGTCCACCTGGAACTTCACAGGCTTCTGGAAGACAGATGGGCCTCCTGCTGTCTTATACTCTGCCCGGAAACTGGTCTGGGAGATAACGCTATGACTGAGAGAGGGAATCTGTGGTGGGAAGAGAGAAAAAGAGAGAGAGACAGAGAGAAAGAGAGAGAGAGAGTGGATGGAAAGAGTAATGAGAGAGAGAGAAAAAGGGAAAGAGAGAGGGGGGTGGAAAGAGTGAAGAGAAAGCACAAAAGAGCAGAGGCAAACAGGGGGAGAAAGGGAAAAGAAAGGAATAATTATTCTTTCCATTGTGCTCAAGAGTCAACATTTGAATGGACTAATCTTGATAACACTCTCATGTTGAAGGGGAAGACAAACCTTCTACACATAAGGTGCAGAGAGAGAGAGAGTGTGTGTGTTTGAGAGAGAGAGAGAGAGAGAGAGCAAACATAATGAATGGGAGACATGGACAGATATGGAGGGCCCACCAAAAGGAAAGAGATAAAGGGAGACACCCACTGATAGGAATGCATGAACAATGTCAGCCTTGATGGAGCTGAGTGGTTTGTCTCGGATCACGACAAAGATCTGTTCTTCCTTCTCCAGGCTGATGAAGTTCCCGAACCATGACCGCTTTGCCAGCCTGACAAACACAAACAAACAAACAACAACATGAAGCCGAAGATGTAATCAGTAAAATTGGTGTTTGTTAGGGCTGCACAATTATCGCAATCGTAATCGCAATATGAACCAACGCATTTTCCTAATTGCAAAAGCTACAAATAATCGTGCACAGTTAATTTTGTCACATTTCTGTCTTTTATATTCATTTAATCCTCCTTGACTGTGCCACTTCTGGTTAATGGGTGTGTGTTGGGCACAGAAATTCTGATTGGTGAGCATCACAGTCGGTCGGGGGTGCTGTGCTTCTTGTGCACTCGGCGTGCTGACCAATCAGGGGTGGCACAAATGAAAGAGACATTTGGAATATTGAACTTAAACAATTCATTGACATTCAAAAATCATATCGCAAATCACAATCACAATATCTGTCAGAAAAATCGCAATTAGATATTTTCCCCAAATCATGCAGCCCTAGTGTATGTGTGTATGAGAGTATATGTATCTTTAAGAGTGTGTGTGTGTGTGTGTGTGTGTGTGTGTGTGTGTGTGTGTGTGTGGTGTGTGTGTGTGTGTGTGCATACGCCACTCACTCTGGACTGGACTCTGGTGTTAAACTGGACATATCCTCCGAGGTTGGCACTGTCACAAATACACACATTGTCATATAACACTGTTACAGCACACAACAGCAAAACAGTTCCACAATCCACACACAAACAGAAACCACTTCCTGGCACATTGGACTGCTAAGTGACAGTAATTGTTGATATAATTGAAATATCGCAGAACCGAAAACAGCATCGCTCATTGGGAGCTACACAAATTCAATAGCAGAACCCCGAGTGCTCTGGCCCAGCTGGTGCTGAACGCTATTAATCCACGCCGACAGTGCTGCACTCTGGCCATAAATCAAAGCGGACAAAATTAGTCGGCGCACCGCAAGAACTGTATCTGGAACACTGAACACAAACAATGTGAACGACTGCAGGGGAAAAAAACCATCAGGAATAATACCAGATGGGCAAATCTCAAAAAGAGAAAATTAAACAAACAGCACATCACTGATAAAAGGCTAACTGAAAACCACATTATGTACAATCAGATGCTTAACACAGTTTGTTTGTGTCATAATAATCAAAGGCATTAAACAAGGTTTTGAATAACCTTTCATCCTTTTTTTTTTTATTAAAAAAGAGACTATAACATCACAGGCAAAAAATATTCATTCTGTTATCCTGCCATTTCCTGAAATTATGATTAATATAAAAATGCATCAGTAAATGACTAGTAGCTAAATTGAATTAAATTGAAAACAGTTCCTGCTCAACATTAATACAGTAATGCTAGGCACATTTCTTGTATGGGAAAGCACAAGATCACACTAAGATAACAAGGCATATTACTTGTGTGGGAAAAAGCATGTTAACTCCTGTTTTAATAGTGTTCAATTGCTACATCTCTTTCTAAGGTCTAAGCCCTTAACTCTCACAGACTTAACCGATATCTGCGCATAAGTGATTTGAGGTTGAAGGCTGTGAGAGTTCAAAATGGTAATACCACCTCTGACATATTGTTAAATTGACACAAAAATTATTTTGCGAACACATTTCTGTTTTGAGGCAGCTGTTGATGATAATGTTTTTTAAGCTTCCAGGCTTAGAAAATGAGACTGGGATCCTATCCAGGCCGTTTCCCTGTGTGATGCAGTGTGTTAGTGTTGTGGCCTCACCCTGCAGCTTGCGCCGGTGGAATCGGGGCGAGCCCAGCAGGTTGTTCTTGAACGAGTTGAGCCGGGTCCTCCAGTGGGCCGAGCTGCTGGCCGCCATGCCGCCGGCGCCCCCTCCTGGGCTGGAGGGCGGCGTGAGCGAGAGCGAGCCCACGCCGCCGCCGCCGCCGCCTTCGGCGCGCGAGGACGAGGAGGAGGAGGAGGAGGAAGGGGGGGTGGGAGGGGGGTGCTGGGGGTGGTGCACGGGCGTGCCCAGCGGGGTGGGCAGCGGCGAGCCCTGCGGCGTCACCTGCGACAGGGGGTACAGGGTCTTAGTCACCGACTTGAGCACGGCCGAGGGCGAGGGAAAGAAGAGGAAGCGAGGCAGGGGCGAGAGCAGCGGCGAGGGCGAGGGCGAGCGGGACGCCGCCGCCGACGCCGCCGACAGCGGCGGCTTGTGCAGCGGGAGCGACTTCATGGACTGCAGGGGCGGGCGCTGCTCGGCCGGCGCCTTGGGGGGCAGCGTCTGCGTTTTTTGGGGCTCGTTGTTGTGGTGGTGGTGGTGGTGGTGGTGGTGCGCGCGGGCGGGACGCGCCGTGGTGCTGCTTCCGGCAATGCCCCCACCACCACCTCCGCTACCGCTGCCCCCACCACCACCGATACTACTACTACCACCACCGCCACCACCACTGCCCCCACCACCACCACAACCGCCTCCACTTCCTCCGCCTCCAATTCCTGTCTTGGTCGCGGCGACTTCGGATTGGCTAAAGGTGAAGACAGGGCTCTGGTGGGGTGGAGGGGGGGGGGGGGGGGGGGGTTTGGTGGGTGGGTGGGGGGGATGAGGGGGGGTATTGGGTGAGGCAGAGTGAGATGGAGAGGAAATAAAGGGGGGGAAAGTGTGACAAAGGAGTGAAGGAAGAGGAGGAGTGGAAGATGGAAAGAAAGAGAAAGCAATGGTAATGGGTTATGAAACGGCAAGAGTGACATGAAAAAAGAAGTCATGGATGGCCGTGTGTAAGTGACTAGGGCAGGGCTAGCATGTTAGCGTGATTAAAAGCTAAGAGTGCACAGAGGGGTTTCTGGTGTTTCTCGATAAAAACAAAACTTGCACAGAGTGATCACTCAATGATATGTCATGTGATATTAGGAGGGAGGGTGCTCTGGTGTCATGAGTTCCTCAAGAGAGAACGTGTGAAGGTTTATGACGACAGCATCGGAAGTAGTGCAGTACATTTTCTTTTTCATTGCACAAGCAAAACCACTCATCAAGTTTATGGAAATTCAATGAACTCTAGCATTTCATTACAGAAACTTAATCAGGTTCATTGAAGTGTTGTAAAACTAAATTGGTATTAAAAGAGAGAATAGAAAATGGATGGACAACAGGTTTCTCACCCTGGGGCTACTCAGTGGACTGGAGGACAGACCAGTAGACGCTCCGCTGACAGAACGAGACCTACGCACAACAAGACACAACAAGAGACCCTGCATCAAACATGCATGACTGGGCTTGGCAGTGCAAAGCTTAAACTATGATTACTCATACTGTGTGTGTGTGTGTGTGTGTGTGTGTGTGTGTGTGTGCATTTATCTAGGCTTCATAATAACAAGATGGTAGTCATTATTAATGCATATATGAGTAATATGTTGTGTATGTGTTTGTGCACATGAGTATTAACATGCGTGTGGTATGTGTGCATTGCCTGAGGTAATCTTACTCTGTCCACACTAGCACTTACTGTCAAGATGAATTTTGTTACAGTGGAAGTGTACATGTATGCCTTTGTGCATGTGTGTATGTGTGTCAGAGAAACAGAGAGAGTGTGAGAGTGTGTGCATGTGTGTATGTATGTGTATTTGTGTGTGTATTTTTGTATAAGTATATATCTTATGCATGCATATTTGTGTGTGTGTGTGTGTGTGTGTTTGTGTGTGTATTCGTGTGTGCACACCACCTCTGGCTGTGTGCGGACGTGTCCAGGGCTCGGCGCGGGGGTGTGGGCGAACCCTGCTCTGTCACGCTCAGCACCTCCAGGCTCTTCCTCTCGGGCCGGCAACGGCCACTGCGCGTCAGCATGGGCGAGTCCACTCGCTTACGCGGCGGATCTGATGGTGGGGACACACACATACACACACACCACAGTGATACACACACACACACACACACACACACACACACACACACATTACATAAACAATGCTTCCCCAAATTTAATGGGACGGCACACAACACACACACAGCACAGCTGCAGATTGCAGATTAAACATCTGCTAATGCAGCACACACGTGTGGAAAAATAGACTAATCGATTATCATTCAGACTCACCAACATCATTCCTGGGGGGCAGATCCTCATCTTCATAGCTCGGGTAGCGCTCTTTGCGGTCCAGTAGCAGGTAGTAGATCATCTTCTCTTGGTTCTCTCTGAAATGGGGCAAAAGGACAGTTTTCTGGACTAAACATGAAGGCTTATGAGGATACATATGAAGCCAGAGTTTTTTTGACAACAAATGGAGTTTTCAAAACAGAAGAAACAGTTTCTAGTATGACAATATACCTTCATAGTGTTTAACATCCCACATTTTGTACCATAATAGACTACTTAGTTTATTGTTTGTAAGCCTTCATCAAAAACAAAATACCATATTAGATATTTTCAAGCTACTAAATATATTTGCAATACAGCAAATTATTGCTTTTAAAACCACATGAAATAGATTTGTATTAAAGATCCAGTCTGAGAATAAGTCTGACAGCAGTGCCTGGATTGATATACAGATGACTGAGAAGTTATTCACCCCTGGCACGTCAAAAAGGGTGTCAGAACATGCAAGGACTGGAGGGGAAAAAAGAGAGAGATAGCAATGGAGAGAGAGAGAGAGAGAGAAGTTTCTCAATCTTGACACATCAATGTTAGATGTGAGGGTGAGATATAGAGACAGAGAGTCAGACAAAGACTTCACCAAAGGACTAAAAAAAGAAAAAATGAGCGAGAGAAGTTTCTCTCTCTTGATACATCAATGTTAGATGTAGAGAGCGAGACACAAAGACAGAGAGTCAGACAAAGACATCACTGAGAAGGACTCAAGGAGAAAAGCAAGAGAGAGAGAGCAAGAGAGAGAGAGAGAGAGAGAGAGAGAGAGAGAAGACAGATGGAGGGTGATGGAGGGCCAGAGGTCACTCACTCTTCACACTGCAGGTCCCTGGTGAGCTTGTTGCGGTCCCTGAAGCAGCCCAGTGAGTACATACTCTCCAGTACGTCTGGGTCCAGCTCGGTCAGAGAGACGATCCGGCGCACACACACTCGCCTCGGGGCCGGCAGCTCTGGACAGGGCGGCTCGTTACGACCCGCTCTGGATGAACAACACACACACACACACACACAGACACACACAAACACACACACACACACAGAAGAAGAAGAAGAAGCACAGACACCCAAGGACATAAGTTTGGGTAATCACAGCAGACATAAGCATAAACACACACAGAGAGACCCCAAAATTACAACTGATTAAAAGTGAGAAAGGTGTGTAATGATTATACTGAAATTACAATTGTATTGCCACTTACTGATACCAGGAGTGCTTCTGTATGGCATCTAACTGCAAAAGCAGAGGCAAAGTGATTAGTAATGTGTCTTACTCAACAGCAGGTGGAGCTGTGTCTGTGGACAGTGGCCATAAAGGTATTATATACCTGGGCATAGGACATATCAACATCTAACAGCATCCCTATTATCAATGGATATCAATTTCATTCATGAGCTATTGACATTGTGTACCAGTCTGCAATAGTAATGATACTAGTGAGCAATACACATTATAATAAGATACTAAGATGTCAACTAGTTAATTAGTGTCGTGGGAATTAAGTGACTGTAATAACTGTAGTATCAAAACGCAAACCTTTTTGGATATTAAAACGCTATTGATATCCCCTTTGACCCAAAATCACAATTCTGACCAGAATAATCAAGGATATACCGAGTGTATACCAGGAGTATATCTGCAATAATGTTCTACAGGCTACATTCTTATAGTAGAATGCATTTGAGTAGGCTTATGGTACTGTGTTTGGAAATGAAGCTCACGGAATCAGACAGGAAAAACAGTGACTCAAACTGCAAAAGCTCAGCACTGGTATTCTGCAACATTGAGCAAAGCAGGCGTGGATCTGGTGCTGAGTCTAGGACTCTCGCAGGGTCTTTCTGAAAAACCAGGTCATAGCCAAACTGACTAAAGCAAACTGCAGCCAATGACCTCAAATATGTACTTATGTATCACGACTGGCAGAATAACGTTTCATAACCACAACCAACCACTGCTTTGCATCAGCTGAATGTATACAGAAATGACTCTAGGGACACCAGTACAGTGTGAGGATGCTAAAATGCTAGCCTTTATTATAAATGCCTCTTTGCATACGTCAAAATAATGTAAATGAATGAAATAATCTGTGAAATAATAGACTGTTTCCCCCAAAGGTGAAATTGTTGATGAGAGTGACCCTCTCTATTGGTTCACAATGGTAGTTGTTTAACAACACTTTCGGAGAACGGGCTCCTGTTGCCGAGACGGCAGAGTACGTTATGTCAGGGTGCAGAACCCTCACCGTGAGCCTCTTCTCGGGGTCGACCTCGATCATGCCCCGCAGCAGAGCCTGGCAGTCGGGCGGAATGAAGTGCGGCATGTGGAACACCCCACTCTTCACCTTCTCCAGCAGCTGCCGCAAGTTGTCATGGTCGAAGGGTAGCGCACCCTGCACCAGCGTACACATGTAAGAGGTCAGAGGCAGGAGAGAGAGAGAGAGAGAGAGAGAGAGAGAGAGAGAGGGAGGGAAGGAGGGAGGGATAATGAGAAGAAAGGAAAGAGGTGAAGGGGTGGGGGAGGAAGAAAGAGAGCAGTGATTACCTGTATGAAAATCACATGCACAGTAAAACACTGAGGTCAGCTGGAGGGGCAGACCCAGTGTTATGCACTAAATTAGGAACATATGGTCTCTCGGGAATGATGACGTTGCATGTTTGTGTTACATTGCATGGGGGCAGTGGTTGCTAAATGTCACTGTTTTAGTTTAATTTTAAGCACATTAAGAAAGTCATAAACATGGGAAATGTAACTTAGTTAGTGACTCATAGCATTATAATTAGATCTTACAGATAACAAAAGTTTTAGCAGGATTTTAGCAAAGATCACAGCTTCCTGTACATTCCATTCGAGTCTCAGCTTCGTTTGATGAAAAAAACGTCGGATTAAAGTTTCTCCTCACCACAAGTAGAGCGAAAAGGATGACCCCACAGCTCCACACATCTGCCCGGCGACCGTCGTACTTCTCGCCCTGAGACAGGATAAAGCAACGTCAGCAAGAATTCCCCATTGCCCCCGCCGACGAGCAGAACAAATCACCGCCTGAGCAACACGACCAAACTCAAAAAAGTGGGATTGAATTGTGTCATCTAATTACGCACAGAACAAAGAGACCTACCCTTATAACCTCCGGACAGGCGTAGTGTGGAGAGCTGGAAGAGATTAGAACATGTAAGTATGGTAATGGGCAGGCAGCTGAATTTACGCTCATTCCCCAAGTGCTTGTCAGTCCACACGGGAATGGAACTCTCTTTTGTGTCGCCAGTGTTTCACAAAAATACTCACTGATACATATAGCCATACGCCCACCCACGCACACTTACGCAGACACATTATTCACTTAGAAAAACATAGAGAGACTCTCTCCTTCTCTGTCACACACACAACAGACACAAACACACACAGACAGACAGACACACACACACACACACACACACAGAAAACTCACCCACAGCTTGTCTCCAGCAGACTGTCCCCCACCTGCAGTGAGGCCATGCCAAAGTCAGCGATCCTGATATTGTTCTTCTCATCCAGCAACAAATTCTCTGGCTTCAGGTCCCGGTGGCTGAATAAAGAGACCGAACCAATCATTCCATAATTGATACATCACAAACCAACAAACCACAGAGCCTGAACAATGTCATACTCATACACATCAAACCTATTTTGATACCCAGAGAATGAGAGACTCAAAATGTAAAGGTTTTTACAATTAAATGTGCAGCACTGTGTCTGTCTGCTACATGATTTTTGTATGACATGAATAGGACCCCAAGGTTATCTCTGCTCCGCACCAAATGGAGTGGCTGTGGCAGAAGTCCAGGGCCGAGATGATTTGTCTGAAGAACTTTCTGGCCTCTTTGGGTGTCAGTCTTCCTTTCTTCACCAAATAGTCAAATAGCTCCCCACCTGACACATGCTCCAGGACCAGATACCTGAGTAACAGCAGAGGACGCATTCAAATGAAACAGAGAGTGACAGTGCAGACAGATCAAGTAACTGACCGATAGATTGAAAAACAGACAAAAAGGCCGACCAACTGACCGATAGATAGACAGACAGACAGACAGGGACATGGTGAAGATTAAAGGACTCACAAATATTTGTTATTCTCATAAACATCATGCAGTTTCAACACATGCGGATGCTCTATCAGCTTCAGAATGGCAATTTCTCTCTCCACCTATGCACAGAGAGAGAGAGAGAGAGAGAGAGAGAGAGAGAGAGAGAGAGAGAGAGAGATAGAGGCGAGAGTTAGGAGGAAGCAAAAAGTATAGAAATACTGTTTTATGCAGCAATCTTGTGAGTATTGCTATATTTTTTATTGACATTTAGCCATACTGAGTTACTCATTATTGTGCCTAAAGTATTATCATTATCAATACTCAGTCAACAAAGCATACTAACAATGTTAGTATCAATTGCAAGGTGTCAACAGATACAAGGATACAAGGAAGTTTATTGTCACATGCATATAGTTACTGGAAGTAAGAAATGCAGTGAAATTATGTGTCAGCCTATTTGTGCATTTATGGGGGGGGGGGTAAAATACAAGGAAGTTTATTGTCACATGCATATAGTTACTGGAAGTAAGAAATGCAGTGAAATTATGTCTGGTGTCAGCCTATTTGTGCATTTATGTAGATCAAGTGGTTAAAAGGGTATCACACAAATGGTGAAATTATGATACCCAGGAAGCAGTGGCATGCAATAGAAAGTGCTTCTTTTCCTACCTTCATTAACACTGACTCAGAGAGCTTCTCTCGGTTGACTATTTTAATGGCAACCTTCTGTCCAGTTATGCAGTGGACTCCAAGTTTAACCAGACCTATTATCACCACACAGGCACAAACATGTCCATGTATCCGTGCGCGCGCACACACACACACGCGCACGCACGCACGCACACACACACACACACACACACTTTTTAAAAACATTTTTAAAGCAAATATTGCAATAATCCATTTGCATTGTGACATGCATGGATACATAAGATCATATCCTACCTGTCTGTCCCTTTCCCAGGGTCTTCTCCAGTCTGTAGGGGCCAACATACTGAGCAGACTGGGTCACCGACATTTCCTTACTCGACATAATGACCTGTGCGGCGGATTACAACTACTGTGATTAGTACTCAACTTCACCACGTTGCTGCAAGGAACGGTCTGTCATGAACGGCCTGTCCCAGTGTCGGGAAGGTGCCTGGGTAGTCTGGGGTATGTCAGATGGCAGGTGATTTCGGCTCGGTTGTGTTGGATGACATCTGACTACTCTAGGCCTTATTCGTTAGCCTACGTCGTGCAGTTTGATGGGAAACAGTCTAAATATTGCAGGTGCGGTTCGTCTACGAGAGCAACTGTTTTATTATATCTATTTGACAGAATAGGGTCAGGATATGCAATCGTGACATCATGGTGGATAATGTAAGCTTTGCTAATGCCATGCGTTGGAAAATAATGACACACAGAAAAAGGCTACAGATAGAGCTAGTAGGCTAATGGCTGAGTCGTATATCGATGATGTCAAAGCAGACCATTTATCTCGCTCTCTCAGTCGAATCTTATTCCATATACATATCTACAAGAAATCTAAGCAAAGCGAGTTGCAAGGCCGTGTAAGTTATGACAACTATACTGGTAATGCTTCGAATACGCAAACGTTCCAGGACGATTTATCCACTGACTTTTCTTGCCACAATTGTATCTATTAATCAGCGTGCTTCCACTCACTTCCTCTCATCCGGAGAACTACAACAGTAATATGGACGATTCGATATAGGTTGAGGGATATTTAAGTCAAATATTTACCCGGTGTTAGGCCTATATTACAGGTGAGGACCCAGCATGCTACCCTTTATGTTAAACAAACAAGTCCTCCCCACATCCTCTCTAACTGACCTCGCTTATACATCTGTAATCATTTTTTCAAAGATATGTCAAAATATAGCCACGATAAAGTTTCGTTCTTGTACTACAGTACATGCTTTTCCACCATGGCTCATTATAAAGGATTTATCGGGGGATACGTTTGTTTCTGGCAAAACAACCATCTTTAGCGATGCACCCTCCCCCTCCCTTTCGCTCTAGCCCTCCCTACGAGCGTATCACAGCATCTTCCCTCGCTCTCGCCTTTGCCGTGTCCTCCTTCGCCGGGTCTGATTTCATTCATGGAGCTTTGTCTTCTGCAGATATGGGCATTAGGTCCTTTGATGTCAATTTACTAGATTCCCACAAGATGTAAAAATGCGTGCATGAAAAAGAAAATCACTTCTTCGTTTTATTATTCCCCCTTCCAGTAAATCGTTGTTTTCTCTCGCCTCTTCCTTCTCCTCATTCGCATCAGCATCCGGGTCCCACTCCCTCTCCATCCCAGTGTCCCCTCCCTCTCGGATTCTTAAATGCGCTTTACTGTTTGCCTCTGTGGTCTCCTCCGCCTTACCTCTTTATTTGAGTTTAAACGTGCTGTAATCCACTTTTCTGTGGTATTATTCTTGAATCGTCTTGAGGTATGTTGGTCCAGCTTCCTTTTTGTAGATGGCTATTCAGCCGCCTAAATCTCGGCCAGCACGTGGCACAAATCACCTGCCAATTGTTGGTTAATCTGCACTATTCCCGAGCTGCATAACTGTCAAGTTTATGACTCTCCCCATCAATTCTCCTTTTAAAACTGTCTCTCTCTCTCTTTCTTTCTCTCCCTCTCTCTCTCTCTCTCTCTCTCACTCTTCCTCTGTCAATTTAGGAACAGTTCAGATTGTTTTAAGTCTTTTATTATTATAGAACCAGACACCCTATTAAAAGACATATCGCTCTGAAATTGCATTCACTTAGGCTACTGCCAGTGCATAAACTTAATTCATAATGAAATGACATGTACAGTGCATGTACACAGACAATATGACATTTAAAATCAATTTTTTGGGCACATATATACATGAACTATAATAGGGACACAAACATGGTATGGCAGGATTAAGAGGGGGGCTTGCCATGGCCTCCTGAAGATCAACACCCCCACTTCCGTCCCAAAGATGGTTTAGTCCAGTGCAATGTGCATCAGGGAATGCTGGGAAATTGGTAGACTCAACCCCTCAAAAACCAAAATGATGGACCTGTGTGTGTGTGAGAGAGGGAGAGATTATATTCACATATCTCAATAGTACAATAATTTAATGCAAACTTTGCTGAATGCTTTGCAAAATGTTCCTAGAAAGCATAAATGCCTGTTTACAATAGTCCAATAGCTATGGACTATACTTCATCTCAGTTTCACTTGTTGTAGGCTACATACAAATCTTTTTGCTTTGTGGCTTCATTTTTGCAACATAAACCTGACATAAGTAGGTGCTTCACTCAATTAATTGTGCTACTTATTGTGGGTTTGAATCACAAACTGTATTTTAAAAATGAACAATGAAAATGTTGGACAAATACATATGGAGTAACACAGCTGTTTATGAAATAATAACTAGGGCTGTCAATCGATTAAAAAAATTAATCTAATTAATTACATACTCTGTGATTAATTAATCTAAATTAATCGTATATATATATTTTTTGCTGTGAAAGTCAAATGAATCATTGAATAATCAGCATTAGTGACATTAAAGTTCAAAAACTCTTATTATTATTTTCACTGTTCAAATAATTGCCATAATAATCTATGATATGACCTAACATGCTGAGGAAATAAATTCAAAAGTGCTTCGGGAAGAAGTTTTTTTTTTCCCCATACAAGACATTTCAGGCCACAGATATAACCTAGTGGACACAATGAAAATAAATTAACACTCCCCTCAATGTCAACACTTATTTTTTTGCATTGATGTGCGACTATAGAGTTGATGAACTCCGGTGATATGCAAATTCCTTGCTGCAGAACATTGCAGAGGACTTTATTTTCAATACTTTTTTAAAGAGTAAATGTTCCAATCAATGATCCAGCCAGCACATTTTCTTCTCTCTCCTTCATTTTACAGTCTAATTTTTACTGACTAGAACGGCTCGGGGTCAAAGGTCATACGGAATCGATTAATCTGCACTAATTTCTTTAATCAGTTATTTTTTTTCTCAAATTAATTAATCGAAATTAATCAGTTATTTTGACAGCCCTAATAATAACCATATAATTCATGATTAGTAATCAATTCTAGTTAGTTGCCACAAAGACAAAAATCAGTCTTGTTCTGGAGAAACAATGAACACTACCAAAGATTCAATATATCACAGATAATAAGAGGGGGAGAAAGAGTCGTTCATAGATCCCCGTACTTGTGATGTGGAAGCATGGATCTCGCTCACGAAGAAGCACTCTTCACACATGTCTGGAAGGCTTCCATAAGGTCCTTGCAGGCCTCTGCTCCTTTCCCCTGGACACTGGGAAACAACATACATCATGTCACTCATCTCACTTCCAAGAGTGCGGTATGGAAAGTTGGGGGGAGGTGGGTTGGGCTGACAAAATGCCAAGGAGTTAAGCTACTCTGCCAGCCGTTCAAAGGAAAAAGGCATGGTTCCTTGCATGGAAGCATGTTGACCAAACATATTACTTCAAGTATCTCAGTGTTCAGCACAATTAATTTTAGACCCACGGGTAGCTGATCTGTGCAGCGCTAATACCTCAAGGGCTTTGCCACTGTGCTAGCCATCCCAGATTCTTATCGCTGTAGTTAACTGGACAGGCCAAGCAAGAGCAGAACGTACAGTGTGGCTGTACAAATGTGTCTCAACTGACCTTTGCATGTTAAAGTACTTGAAGATGAGGGGCACATTTTTTTGTCAAATGTCAACAAAGGTCTCGGCGCTCTCACCATGTGACGCACACATGTGTACAGGCACACTATCGTGCGTGTCCTCCAGTACTGTCACTCATTTACTGTAACACATCTGACCACGCGTGACCTCTGAACCTGGTAAGGTCAGCAGGCTGCGCCATGTCTGCATGCGTGTAGCTACTTAACACCCTGCATCGGGGGCTGGGGTGGGGGGTTAGGCGGTACTATGAAGGCTGCTGCAGGATGGGAAACATGAACTGCACTGCAACATCCCCCACCGGGTACACTTGTCACCCTCCGCTCCCATAGGTTACACATGTGAGGGCTATTTTGGTGGCATGCTATTAATATGTGAATGCATATACATGGCCCAGACGCCGTGCCAGGGAATGGCAGCACAGCTGGTTGTCACATGGAAAGTGCTCTTATGCTGGATGCCATCCAGACATATGGCCTGTTCATCAGGGCCGGTCAATAAGAGTCTTAACATTACTCTAATAACACATTTATTGCTCTTCCGTCCGAGCTCAATTTCTTCAATATGTTTATAATAAGTTTTCCAGATCCGTCCGAGATGATTATCCTGTTGATGTGATCTATCTCTGGAGATATCATGCGGTTGGAATGATAAGTGCATGTGTATGCCACTGATAATTTGTTTCTAATGGCCTTTTGCTCATTTGGGTTAGAGATCACCATCTTCACTGCTTCTTCAAACTAATGATATCCAGCTTCTTAGAGGTTTCTGCATAGTATTTAGGCGACAACCCATGTGTCCTGATTCGTAGAATTTTAGTCATAATTTTTGTTCCCGAATTCCTGAATTTTTCGTTTATATTCAACCATCATAACAAAGACTATACCAATTAGCTTAATGTGTGTAGTAAGACAATAGGCACCATATGATGATGTGACCTTTTCCATTTGACCTTTTATACAGGATAAGTAATAGTATTGCACAATCATAATCACCAATTTCACAGTATGCTTTACTTTGTGTTGATGGTGCTAAACAAGATTGTGCTCACAGCATCATGGCTAGCTGCAGTGTTTTTCCACCTGCATCATCATGTTTGTACTTTTCACAACCCCCAGGCAGCCATGTGCTTGGACTCTCCCGCTCTGCTTAGCTCAACTAAATCAACTCAATTAACTAAGGAGTCCACGTTAAACATCACAAACTAATGAAAACATGCATGGAAAGTCAAATGTGTAGTGTGATGTGTTCATACTACGCATTGTTTCTTATCTGTTATTAAGATGAAATGATAAAGCCAAAAGATGTAGGATTAGAATATTCATATATCATAAACATCTGTATAAGTTTAACTTAACATCTTCACAGTTTCACACGTCTCCTGTAACTTTACAGCCTTACACCAACAACAATTGTACATTGAATGAATTCAGATTTACACTCAGATGGACTATTTAAATTGATACATGTAAAAGTGCCTCATAACTCACCACTTGTCCATCTCTGCTTTAGGAGCCAGGCACTGGGCTGGGACTTCGACCTCGGGCATGTTGACGTGTAGTGGTGATAGAGAGGGGAGTGTGGTTGGGACGGCGTGTCTGTGGACTAAGTTGAGTGGCCTCTGAGGACTAGTGGCAGGAGTTTTTGTAAGAGTGGCAAGAAGATGGTGGGAGGGGGAGGGGGAGGGGGCAGAGGGAGGAGTAGGAGAGGACAAAAAGGGTGAGAGAGAGAGAGAGAGAGAGAGAGAGAGAGAGAGAGAGAGAGAGAGAGAGAGAGAGAGAGAGAGAGAGAGAGAGAGAGAGAGAGAGGATAATTTGAGGACAAGTCGAGTTAAGTTGAGTTTGAGTGCAAGAGCACGTTTCATTTACCGTGGAAGATCAGAAATGTCGACTGCATCACACTGCCATATCTGTGTAGTGGTGGCAGCGTGGCAAGTGGCACATGTGCGATCTGCATGTCTGCACATTACTTGTTGAGTCAGTCATGGCAGCGGGAGGCATATGCATGCTGTGAGTGTGTGTGTGTGTGTGTGTGTGTGTGTGGTTGAGACTGTCAGACAAGACACAAATGTTTTCATGTTAAGCTAGACACCTCCTGACACACGGCGGGTGTCTGCTGTAGGATCCATTTAGCTTACAACACAACACAACACACACACACACACGCGCACAGTGTCTCTCACGGTCACTGTGATTCCACACAAGGCAAGGTGATTTGGACACCTAAAGATGTCCAATGCTCTAGATGCAAGCTAGCCTGGTTTATCATGCGGACTGTCATGGCAAAGGTTGCCTGGTGCAGCAAAGGATGCACAGAGTTATGAGCTGCAAAGCTCAGAAATCATTTTATTCTTGTGGCAGCGGTGATGGGTCTGACAGCACACGTTGAGGATGCTGAATGGGATTTGCGTGTAATCCCGTGTAATCTTCCACTGCATAAAACTGAACTGGCATGAGTGTTGCATAATGCAGGGATTTATAAAATTAAGTTTAGGTTCTTTTTGGCATCCTGCCCTGAACACATGCACATATGGAGGCCTGCACGCAGGCAGACACACACACACACACACCTCTATACATGTCTGGCTTTCCATTCTAATTCTCTCTCTCTCTGCAATGACCTTTCCTCTCTCTTCTCTCGTCCCTCATTCTCCCTGTCATTCTCCGTGGCTCCAGCTGTCTCTGGGTGAGACGCTGAATAGTCAAACCAGCTGTAATAAGACCCAAGACCCCCCCCCCCCCCCCCCCTCCTCTTTACCTTTTTCACTTTTCCTGGCAAGTGTTTGCAATTTTCTGCTCATTTTCTCAGTGGCTGCTTGGTGCCGTCGACAACCTTGCCCTGTGGGAGCTAACTGAGCAATTCTTCAAAAGCACACTGATTAAAAATCACACAATGCTCTTTTGCCTGTCAAAATGCGGGCACTGTGAGTTCTTCTTTTAAACAGAACAGTTTCAAGAATTTAAATAAAAAACAGAACACCTTTTTTGTAACTGCTCACGAGCATTATAACAATGTTATTAAGCTTTACTCCCCTTAATGTATAAAGGTGTTGAAACAGAATTGGTTAGTACTTTGGAGTGGGCATCCAGTGTAGTGACCTCAACCAGGTTTGACCTCTGCTTACAGAGGTCCTTTTCAAGACACAGAGGTGTCTTGTTGGTAAACTGGTTGAGCAAGTAACACACTAAAGCCAACAGTAGTTTAATAGGAAGTTCACAGGGGAATACCGAATTACCCTATGAAATGTATGGATGGCTTTGATCCTATATGCAACTGCATTGCACTGTTACGAATTAGACTCGAAATGACAGACCCTAGCACAGAAGGTACCCATACAAAAACCTATTGTTTTTTACATCAATTGCAGGCATATCTCTTTGATGCACCAGGTTATAACAGATCTGTAATAGCTGTACTTGATTACCTTGGAGAAAAAAGTCAAATTTCAAGATATCGACAATATGATAATCTCTGGCCTCAATTATTTTGGTGCTATAAATACCATGACACCATGTTGAATATCCTATGCACTTGTATTAGGTCCATCACAAAAGGCCCCTAATATATGGAGATAAAATGGATCAATCACTATTCATCATAATTCGCTGACTCACTGAAAACTAGAAGACCTTTCTAGGGCTCTCTTCAGTTGCAAACTCCCAGACTTTGGTCCCAGCAGAAACGGAGCAGAGACAGTCTGGCAGCAGCAGACAAGGAGAGAGCGACGTTGCAACTGAAAGAGACGGCAGGAGACATTGAGTGGGCCGAGATCAGATCATCACGCTGAGCTGTGGCAGAGGCCCTTTGTGCCCATGCAGCTGAGTCACTGACAAGAACTGTGTGGAGGTGAAAGTGGCCACCATAGTGTGTGGATGGCTTATGCACAGGGCAAAGGAGGAGAAACGCATGGACGCTGAACTCTAACCACTTTCCAATGACAGTATGTGTAAGTCATTTAGAATAAAATGTATTAATATCAATAAACAATGTAAATATGCATAATACCGTTATAATGTTTTGGTAGTAGCCTACTGTAGTGTTGTATTTTGTATTTTATTGGAGAAACTTCACATTACATCTCCTCCACTGAATAATTCCTATTAGGGCCCAACACCGGAGGTGCAGGCTATAGTGCCAGACATAGGGAGACAACCAAAATGTACTACCAATACTTTTGCCATAAGATACCGGATTGTTCCATTGCTGTGGTAGTGTTACTGAAAATAAGGTGCCGTTTCCATGGTTGGTCTTCCCTCCATTCACTGCATGGATCAGATGACACCCAGTTCCCTGTATAATGTTAGGAATGCAACATCGCCAATAAAACCTATCCGTACCATTTTTGGATAACAGTCATAGGCCTAGTCACACTGGTACATAGTTATACATGCTAATACCTTATTTATTTCTGCATTGCACATACTTGACACATTTAGTGACCTTACTGATATTATTTATTGGCAGGCTACATAGGTTATAGACTTATCAACTTACATGGTTTGAATTCAGGATAGGATATTAACAAGCCTCCTACAGTGTGCATGTAATGCACTTGTGCACAAAAACACTAGGTGGCAATATTTTCCCCCTAGAACCAGCAAAACTGTACCATTCCCTCCGTCAACCCATGGCGGTCATTACTGCTCACGTTTGACTAAGACGATAAAGTACCACTCTTTCAGTGTAAAATCATATAGATAATATAGAGGTGGCCGAGTGGGTGATTAATCTGATAATCTGTTCATCCATATATTGTGTTCAGTAGCCTACGCGTGGATTAGAATCCCATCTACATGTGTAGGCTATCCTGCATACATTTCTTAAATAGGGTCTCCCACTTCTCTGAAAACACACAGGTCACGTTTAGGCCTGATTTTTTTTCTTTCAAAAGCATAATTCAGAACCTACATATTTACCGCGTTTCTTCAGCATCAGGTCAGCATTAGGTTAGAAGATTAGACCAGACAAAACTAATTGCATTGGGTGTTCCACATAGCCAGTTAAAATTGAAGAGCTTGCACGGATGCTCACCTCATAGCAACAGCTATTTCGTAACTGTTCCTCTTGTCGCCACCAGAGGGCATTTGGGAGACATTTTTGATTTGGTAATGGACATACTGTACTAGATTGTGCAAGACATCACACATCAAAATATGCAATGAAATGAACATCGTTGTCACATTCAGCTAACACAACAACAGCATGTGCAATCGTCAGTTATTCCTGACGATATCTACAGTTTTAGGAGAGGATGGCACAGAATCAAAATACATTATTGATATTGCATTCTATGCAACTTTTATTTTATTTCATTTCATTTAAGAAAAACTCTTTCTTCCTTCTGCTCTATATTAGAGGGGGGGGAAAAAGATATTTGTCACTATGGTTTAACATTTCTACCGTCGTCAGGTGGTCTCTGATGTTCTCGTCTATTGTGAAACATTGAAAGCAAGCCGTGTGCATTTACTCACATAATTGCCCCTACTCTTTCCCTTGTCCATCGTTAGTTTGGACATAAATGTTGAATACAGGGTGAGATGTATTCTGGGAATTTCTGTCGGCTGAGCTTGTTGAGTGAGGGGAGAGTGGAGAGAGGTGGAGGGGGCAGACTACGCGTGAGTTCGTGTACAAGAGAGGGGAGGGAGGAGAGAGAAACAGCCGCCTTCAAAAATGGCGTCTTCAAGGGAAAATGACTAATATTATGAAAAAAGACGAGGCCGCGATCTCAAAATCTAGTTGGATTAAATCGCAATTAGGACGTTGATTATTTTTTTAGTGGTAGTTTATCGTCTCTTTCTCAAAACGCGAAAACAAAGGGAGGACGAAAATATGAAAATAGAGCAACACCATCTTATTCGGATGCGTCGACAGGGCTAGCTCGATGCTAGCTAGCTCACAACAAATTTGGGGTGGGAATTTTTTTGCATGCCATATCGTAATGCATTGAGATTACACTTACTCCTAATATCGCGGCACACTTTGCTTGAGAATTTAGGCTATAATGTAACAGCGGTTGATCCACCCTGCGTGCGTGGCCATTAGCTTACCTTTCGACTCAAGTAAAGTAAGCGGAGAGAGGGTAGAAGAGGCGGAGGAAAGGACGTGTACGGTCATATGTGTACATCAGTAATTTATTGCTTTCCGAATTTCATTGTATCATCTTTTGCAGCACAGCTATAGGTTTTCATAGAGAATGTTTTTTGTTTAAAGGTAGGGGAGGGAGAGTAATACAGGAGGTAACGTTTTTTTTTATTAATCCAGAGGACGGTGAACACCCCCCTCTATTACCCTCTCCTCCATTTCTCTCCCTCTCAATATGCCGTATTTCCACTCGCATGGATTTGCTTTTTGAACGGAGGATAATGAACAGAACCTGACAGTCACGAAGACCTAGTCTCACAGTCGGGATTATTGGAACCCGCGTTCCGCTGCCTCCATCAGCTCTGTCGCACATATTTCACTAATGGATAGAAATTACCCAGGAGCGGGCTTTGGTGATCTAGGCGCAGGAGCAGGATGGAGCTATGAGAGATCGGCGAAGGCAAGGTAAGAAATTGACCATGTGGATGATGTATATCGTAACTTTGAAAAAAAAAAAAAAAAAATGAATCTGATAATCAATAACATTAACATCGCCATTAACCTGGGTAGCCAAACACTACCCAGGTTACGGCCGCTACGAAGGTGTCTGAAACCTCCATCCAAGCCATCAATTGAAAAGCGATGCATGTGGGAGGGGGTTGGGGTCTCGGAAACCCCAGGAATGTGATTGACAGTCCTAATGTGGTTTGGAAGGTAGACATAAGGATTTTTTGGGTGGAGAGAGGAGAGGGAGGGCGGGTTTGTGCTCTTGCCATTTATTTATTTATTTTAAATTACTGGATCTTTTACAATAATTCACGCCTCCCATTAGAATGACACCCTGGCTCTAGACACATGCTCTGTTACAAAGTGACAGTGAACACACTTTAGATTGATTAACATAATTATGCCTTTTGTCTAAAATAATAGAACCACACAATTCCTAGAACACACTTTAAGGTGACATTGAAGGTCTTAAATGCACGGGTTTCCTGACAAATATAATGCATTGCCGCAACAATTAAATAGAAATAGCAGTCACGCCGACAAGTTAATGTTACCTGCTTTAATTGAATGACAACATACACTTTTCTTTTATTCCCATAGAGCATGGTAAAAGATGTTCCCTGATGTATTCAATTCTAAATAGGACATCTCCACATTTCCCTCAGTAATTAGCGACCCGAGTGACGCATGACGCCAATATTTTTAACATGATTCCTCCGGTCCCAAAGTTAATTGCTTAACACGAGCCACATTTTAGCCTCCACCATAAATCCATGCTATGCTAAGGGAGGCTTGTTTGGACAAATTATCCAGATTACACCAAAGCACAACCTGTTAAATGCGATAGCTGGTATCGCATGAAATTATTCTTCTATAGCCTTTTACTGTGATATTCAGTGTACTATATCGGGAAGTTGTGATCACTGCCGAACAACGCGTTAGCCGGGTCAGCTAACAAGGCCTTCAGCAGGCCGCGGTTGCTGAAAACCCCGTTGCCTGCAGCCGATGCTAAAATACTCTTCGAAATAGCGCCCGTAGCACACATACTATTGATAAACCATATTTAGCCTGTGATGCAAAATACATGTTACCTGATATCATCATACTATTCACCTATTTTATTAATAACGATTAACGCAAAGTCATATGACAGAGTGGTCTATTTTGTCAGCATGTTAGCTTGCTAAGCGCGGTACACACAACTGTTCGGAAATGGTTTTCGTTTGCATGTCTGGATAGAGAGTTTCAGTCGTGCATCTATTTTACGGCATGCAAATGGTTCTAAATGGCTTTCTGTGGACCTAGTGGTGCTGGGGCCTTACGAGATCAAAATTGCATTCTAGGTGAAATAAATCTGGCGTTATATCACATCGGAGCATGTGCAGCTGTACCCCTACAAAACCCTCGACCTATTTTTTGATGGAAATGCATTCTATTTTGGTACTTTACAATTTCAACTAAATTCAGCATTAAATCCCATCAATTGCTACCCACAAATCCTTTAGTTTAGCCAGATATCCAGAAGTAAACGGATTTTTTTGATAACTTTGCAGATGTATTCTCAGAATACAGTCTCCATGAAACTCAGTATTGTTTCGTTTAGGCTGCTTAAGACTTACACTCTCTCTTTCCACCTCAGTCTGGTCTATGGAAGCTCCAGGTCATCGCATCCAGAGTCAGACCTTCTTCACCGACAGGCCTATGCCACACCCCACCCTCTGCAGGGCTATGCAACTAATCACCACCCAGGTAGCTCTGGACAGGGAGGAGCTTGGGGTGCAGCTGGGCGAAGTTTGGGTAAGATTGCTCTTAATTTCAAAGTTCTGCAGATGCCTCCTTCTATTTCATACCTTAGTGAGAACTCCTATTTGGATGTGTATCATTTGCTGTATTTATCCAATTAACAGATGATTTGGCTATTCTAATGCAGCTTAAAATGTGGATTTGCAATAAAATATCTCTCTGTTGTCTTGTTGGTGGTAGCAATTCTCACTTCTTTGGCGTCAGTGTTGACTGTGAGTGAGAATTTAATCTAATATGACACTGATGTGGTTTCAGGCCTGTCAGGGTTGTTTGATGCAGGGCTTCACCACGCCAGCCCCTCAGGTGCAGATGCATCCGTCATGAACCTGATATCTGCCCTGGAGTCCCGTGGTCCTCAGCCGCCGCCTTCCGCCTCCTCCCTCCTCTCGCAGTTCCGCACGCCTTCCTGGCAGACTGGTGAGCGACTGCACCGAACGAACGAGACCCTTGCGATTACAGATCTGTTTTTCTTTTTTTTTTTCACTTGTTGAATTCATAGCCCTGGCTCTAAAGCAATGAACTTGTAGCCATCCCACCGGATGATTCTCATTTGATGTTTATGTTTAGTCTGAGTTTGTGACAAGTGCTTTCTCAAGTTAGATGTTTAAATGTTCAGTGCCAGGTCTGTATCTGTATCTCTTTTCTCTCTCTCTCTCTCTCTCTCCTCTCTTTCTTTCTCTCTCTCACTCTATCCATTGCTACCTTTCCTTATTTATCTTTTTTATGTCTTCAGCGATGCACACCCCAGCCCCAGCTGAGCTCTTCATCTCTGGCGCCCTTCCCGGATCTGGCTCCTTCCCATCATCCTCCGCTCTGTCTGCCTATCAGCACCCGGCCTCGTTCTCTGGCCGCTCCTTCCCCGGCGTCTCCTTGCAGGACACCTCCACCTTCAGCCCCACCTCCAACGGCCTCCTCTCCCCCCACGACCCGCTGCTACACATCAAGACGCCCTCCCAGTCCAGCCTGGGCTTCGACCGGTTGCTGTCGTCTCAGGGCGCGGCGGCCTACCGTGGGGGTCACGACCCCACGGGGGGCAGTGTATCGTCGGCCCAGGCGTCCGCTTCGGCGGCGGCGGCGGCAGCTGCCTCAGCCTCGGCGCGCCACCTCCAGTCGCACCAGTTCAACCTGCTGTCGTCCCAGCTCCAGGACCAGTCCTCGCAGCTGTACGGCGCCTCCGTGTTCTCCTCGGCGCCCGCCCCACCACCCCCGCAGCCGAGCAGCCAGGAACGGACGGCGCCCCGGCAGGACAGCGTGATCAAGCATTACCAGCGGCCCAGCTCGGCCCAGGCCCCCTCGTCCACCCCGCACCCCCTCCAGCACTATCTCAGCTGCGGGGTGTCCGGGTACCAACAGCCTCCTCCTCCCACTCACTCCCGTCACGGAGGCCTCTCCGCCTGCAGCCCGCTGGGGGAGCACAGCCCCTCGTCGGACCACAAGCCCTCCCCCAGGATCGAGCAGTACCGGCCCATCATCCAACCCCCGTACCCTTCCTCCTCCTCTTCCTCAGGAGCTGCCGGAAAAGGGACGAAGAGCAACTCCAGCAGCGGCTACTCGTCCTCCGGGTCGGGGTCGTCGTCACGGACCCCTCACACTCCCCCTTCGGCGTCCTCTGCCTCGTCCTCCTCTTCTTCCTCATCCTCTTCCTCCTCAGCGGCCGGCGTGCGACCATCCAACTCCCTCCCGACCTCCAGCTCCACCTCGGCTCCATCCCGCCAGCAGCCGCCCACTCAGTCCGCGCCCCCTCCCCCGCAGACGCACCCTCAGCCCGCACCCACCTCCTCCAACTCCACACAGCAGTCCATACCCAAGTCCTGCCTGTCCGGCTACGGGTCTCCTGTGGCCTCCGTCAAGCCCTCGAGCAGCCTGACCGGTCAGACGCCACCCCAGCCACAGGCCCAGCCTCAGTCTTACTCCCCCGGTCAGCCACCGTCCTCCCACCTCTCACAGTCCTACGGGGGCTTCAGCTCCCCGCAGGCCCACGATCTGCCCTCTGCCAGGGCCTCTGGCGTCAGCAAGGGCTATGGCAGCATGGGCGGACAGTCCTTCTCGGCCGACTCTGTGTACGGGGCGGATTCTGGGTACGGCTCGTTGCCGCCCTCTCTGGGGGGTGCTGGGAGCCCATCTATGGGCTACGGAGCCGCCGGGCACTCCCCCGCTCTCCTGCGCTCTGGGGCAGGTGGCGGATCGGCGGGTGGGGGCAACAGTGCTGGCAGCGGGGGCACCGGAGGTGGCAGCAGCGGAGGCGGTGGGTCCTACCACATCCCTGACTCCAGCCCATCTCCCTCCGGCAATTCTGGAATTATCCGTCCAGGGCTGCACTCCCCCGTGCCCTCCAGGCCTGTCCAGTCGCCCGTAGGGGCCGCCGGCTCGAACAAGTACCTGTCATCGGTCCTGTCTCCCTCCTTCCTGCCGTCGCCTCAGGGCTACCCTGACACACGGGGACCGCGCTCCCAGTCCTACCACCCTCCGCCTCCGCCCAAATCCAAGTCGGACGCGGGCCTGCTCGGGGTGAACGAGAGGGCTCCGCCGGAGGACGACGACGAGGAGGACTTCCTCATCCAGCACCTGCTCCAGTCTCAGAGCCCTGCGGCCCAGGCCTCCCACCACCACCCTCCGCCAACTGCCCAGCAGCAGCAGCAGCAGCAGCAGCCTGTGGCCTCAGCTCAGGACGCGGGCAAGGGTCTCGCCTACGAGATGAGCAAGAGCTCAGAGGAGAGGTACCACCTCCAGAGTGTCATCCGCACGCACAGCGCCACGTCCAACAGTGGCGTCACTGGACCTGGCGCCAGTGCTGGCCTGGACAGCCAGCTGGAGATGTCATTGAAGAAACAGCAGCAGCAACAGCAGCAACAACACAAGCAGCATCAACAACAACAACAACAACAACAGCAACAGCAGCAGCATAAGCAGCATCAACAACAACAACAGCCACCGCAACAACACCAACCGCAACATCAACAGCAGCATCAGCAGCAACACCCACAGCAGCACCATCAACAGCAGCAGAAGAGCAGCAGATCCATCAACGACGGACGGGGCAGCACGGACCAGACACACCCCCACTCGCACCACCACGACGCCCTGGGCTCCGTGGTCCACTACGGCCGCGGTGACCCCTACTCCCAGCATCCGCTGTCTCAGCACGCGCCCGGGCACCACCCACACAGCTCTCACAGCTCCCACAGCTCCCACTCCTCGCACGCCCCACACACCCCCACGCACCCGCACCTGCACTCCCACCCTCACATGGAGCTCCAGAAGAAGGCCCAGGACTCGGCTGACATGGCATACGTGTGCAAGACTCCCGAGGTGCCACCGCAGCATCATCATTCGCACCAACACGCGCAGCAACAACAACAACAACAGCAACATCAACATCAACAACAACAACAACAACAACAGCATACGCAACAACAGGCGCAGCAGCAGCAGCAACAGCAACAGCAGCACCATCATCAACAGCAGCCTCCACCCCAGCACGCGCAACACCACCCGCAGCAGTCCCACCAGCAGCAATCCCAGCAGCACCACGCACCGCAGTCGCGCTCGTCCCAGTCGCAGTCGTCCATCTCCATGATGGACTCTCCGACTGATCAGCCACGGCAGCCTCCACACTTGCTCCAGTCGGTGCTCTCCCACACCACGCGGAACAAGATGGATGCCCAGCAACAACAACAACAACAGCAGCAGCAGCAGCAGCACTCCATGAGCCAGCAGCAGGCCATGATGGAAGCAGCGGCAGCCGGGGGAGTGGTGGCAGCGGAGAGCCAAGCCCGACAGCAGCAGCAGACCTCCCAGCTGCAGCTCCAACTCCAGTCCCAGGCTTTAGAGTCAGTGGGCCACTACGGGCGTGGGTCTCAACAGCAGCAGCAGCAGCAGCAGCAGGACCAGTCGCGGTCCAAATCCTCGACGGTGTCGTCCCTGGACATGCTGGAGCGCTCCCTCTCGCGGACGTCCAGCACGGAGGGCGGCATGGGTGACGAGAGAGGCAGCGGCGGGGGAAGCGGTGGACGAGGCATGGGAGCTCGGGGAGAGGCCGGGAGCGCCGGGTCCATGGACCGCCACCGAGCCCAGCAGGAGCAGCAGCAGAGACACCCGTCTCACCACGCTCAGCAGCACCACGCGTCCGAGCTGCACTCCTACCTGTCGGAGCCGGACCTGGGCCTGTCGGCCGCTGCTGCCCACGGGCACCACATGCCCACATCGCACCACCAGGCCCCTCCACCGCCACACCCAAACTCCCACCACCAACACCCCCACTCACAGCAGCAGCAGCAGCAGCAGCAGCAGCAGCACCCCAGCGCCCAGAACCACCCGCACCACATGTCCAACTCGCAGGCCACGGGGTCAGCCGCCCAGCAGCAGCAAGACAGGCCTCACCCCGGTCACTCGGCCCAGCTCCAGCAGCCGCCTCCGCTGGACCAGGCCCACCAGGCGGCGGAGCAGCACCAGTACGGCACGCGGAGCCCGGCGGTCAAGTCCGGTGGCATGGGCCAGGGTCAGCCGCAGAACCAGACGCAGCAGAGCCAGAGGTACGTGCCGCTACCGTCCATCTGCTTCCCGGACTCGCTCCTGCCGGACGAGGACCGCTCCTTCTTCCCGGGGATGGAGGACATGTTCTGCCCCGACGAGTACAAGTCCAGCTGCCACGGAGGCGAGAACCAGGGGCAGGAGGCAGTGCCTCAGGGCCACGGGGGGCAGGAAGGCATGGAGGGCATGAAGGGGGCTGGAGCAGGCAGAGGAGACGGTACTGAAGCTGGTTATGACATGCTAGGACACCACAGTGACCAAGGGTATGGCCAGTACTGCCCCGACCTTTCCGAGTCTGACAACGGAACCATGCACTTGGACCTGGACTCACTGAAGACTCACGAGCTGCCGTCCACCGTCAACACAGAACAACTTGGCCTGATTCAGTCCCAGCCGCAGGGTCTTGGCATGGGCGGCGCCGGAGCCATGGGCGACGGGCCCGGGAACAAGATGAGCAGTGCTGCTGGTTCGGGTCCGGGCGCGGGCGGACTCACCTCGCCGATCTTCTGCTCGTCCCGACCCAAGAAGCTCCTCAAGTCCAGCTCCTTCCACCTCCTCAAGGAGAGGCCCGACCCCAACTCGATGCCCAAGAAGAGCTACGCGCAGGAGTACGAGTTCGAGGACGATGAGGACAAGGCCGACGTTCCCGCCGACATTCGCCTGAACAGCCGCCGGCTCCCGGATCTGATCCCCGACCTCGTCTCCAGCTGCCGAAAGTCCGGCGGAGGTGGGATGGGAGGCGGCGCCATGAACCCGCTCATGGAAGACCTCGATTTCGGGTACCCCTCTCTCGGCCCTCCCCCTCAACTGCTGCCCCACGACGGGCCCAAGAAGAGGGGCAGGAAGCCCACCAAGCCCAAACGGGAAGGACCCCCACGGCCGCGGGGTCGTCCGCGGATCCGCCCGTTGCCCGAGCCCCACCTGTCGAGGAGCATGATGGGTGAGATGGGGACAGGCTACGTTCCCCCAGAGAGGGGCAGGGGCCGTGGACGAGGCAGAGGCCGAGGGAGGCGGGAGGAGGCCATGATGGACATGGAGATGACGCATAAGGAGCAGAACCAACTGTATCATCAACACATGCAGCAGCAGCATCACCATCACCAACATCAGCAACAACAACAACAACAACATCATCATCATCAACAACAACATCAACAGCAACAACAGACGATGCCCCATCAGCACCAGGAACCCATTAAACCCATTAAGGTGAGAAAGGAATGAAAGCTGATCCCATTATTCCATCTCACAAAACCTCCAGAGTGCTAATGTTGCAGGAGAAATACTTTTGCTTTTAATGAAACCTTTTTGGAGTCATCATACACTCACATTCTCTGTTTGCAATCAGAGGTATAGGTCTAGATCTACTGCAGTGAATTGCCAAGAAGTTAATCCAGTTGTAAAAATGACAAAGGGCTCTGAACTGTACCTGAGCTGTTGCAGAGCATGGTACCAACAACACCAAATTACTGATGAAGTATCTGATGAAACACTTGATAACAGTGTCTCAATGTAAACATATGTGTTAAATGCAGTGTGACCAGTCGTAAATGTATGTGCCTTCCTCCTGCAGATCAAACTGCCCATCAGCTCGGTGCCGTCCTCTGATGCTCTGCTGCGGACGGACTCCCTATCTGGCACTGACCAGGCCCTCTCTGACGGTTCCGTTGGGTCCGCTCCCTCTCTGGGCCTCAGTCCAGGGACCCCTGGCCCACCTGACCTCAACAGAAGCCAGGAGAAGGGCAAGTCCAAAAGCCAGGAGGTGAGAAAGGACGACATTAAGGCATTAACAGATTATAAGTTTGGCAATACACTGAGCATTTATCATTAATAAACTCAATAGAGTACAGCATTGTTTTGTACACGCTTATGTTATGAATCATTAGACGTTGTTTTTAAATGTATGTCTATGTATAAATGTCTACCAATTTGTCCTGTTCTGCCCCCTTATAGGCTGATGACAAAGAGCCAGAGAAGTCTGGCTTTATGGCATCTTTCTTGGACTTCCTGAAATCAGGCAAGAAGACTCCAGGGATGGGGATGCCCCCATGTCCCGGGGTCGGCCCTGGCAACGGGGACGCCTCTCCGGGTAAGACGGGTGGGATCCGTCCCCTCTCTCCCCCTCCGCCCCCACCTCCACCACCCCCAGCGTCCGGCGGCTTCGGGGAGAGTGAGGGCGACGGCAGCCTGTCGCTGGGCAGCTGCCCGAGCCCATGCAAGCGCCTGGACGAGGAGCTCAAGCGCAACCTGGAGACGCTGCCGTCGTTCTCCTCGGACGAGGAGGACTCGGTGGGCAAGAACCAGGACCTGCAGAAGAGCATTTCGTCGGCCATCTCGGCGCTCTACGACACTCCCCAGCTCAGCACCTCGTCGTCCCTCTCGGCGCCCTCACTGCCCCCTCCGCCTCCTCCACCTCCCCCTGCACCACTCACCCCGACCCAGCAGCCCCCGGCCCTCAGCCCCCAGCCCCCGACGCACACCCCGCACGGGCAGTCGGCCCACGGCCTCGGTCAGCACGCGGAGCCTGCCGTGCTTGAGCGGGAAGAGGCACCGGAGGAAGAGCCAGAGGAGGAGGAGGAGGAAGAGGAGGAGATGGAGCAGGAGTCAGAGGAGCAGCAGCAGCAGCAGCAGCAGCAGGAGGAGCTGCGTCGAGAGGAGGAAGAGGAGCGAAAGAACAGCGAGGAAGAGGATGAGAAGGAGGACACTGAGGAGGACCGAGTTCCTGAGCTGGAGATGCTGGGCGTTCCGAAGGTCGGAGGTAAGAGAAAAAGACCCATCAATGCAACCCAATTTTCATAAGAACCGTGGGTCTGCACTGACCTACATTACACACCTGATTTCTGCCGGAGCTATTTTCACCACTCTTGATGCATAGCTGTTTATCTTCTGCGTTCTACCTCTTTTTCCCCCACAGACTCTCCAGAACACACTCCTCTGCCAACTGGCCCCTCTTCTCCTCCTCCCCTCTCTCCTTCCTCCGCTCCTTCCTCCTCTCCCTCTCCTCCCCCGCTCCCTCCTCTCTTCCTCCCGTCACCCCTTCCACAAGAGGAGGAGGAGGAGGAAGAGGAGGAGGATGCTGCGCAGCCAGACAAGGAGCAGCAGTCATCGGCGGCGTCCTCTCCCGCTCCCTTGAGCCCGCTCGCTCCCTCCATCCCCGTCCTCTCGCCCCCACCACCGCCGCGGTCGCCCTCGGCTTCCCGGCCGCCGTCCGCTCCCCTGTCGCTGGACGCGGCGGGAGGAGACGATGACGCAGCACCTCCCGCCGAGTCGTCGCCCTCCCCCAGCCACTCGGGGGCATCATCGCCCTCGCCCCCACCCCCGGCCCCTACGCCCCCTCAGCGGACAGCGCCGGCCCTGGTGGCCCCCGAGTCTCCGGAGGAACCGCCCACGCCCCAGATCCTGCCGCTGCACCTGGCGCAGAAGCAGACGGGCGCGGCCATCACCGGCGAGAGCGAGGAGGACGAGAGTGAGAGTGGCGGCGAGGGCATCTTCCGCGAGCGTGACGAGTTTGTGGTGCGCATCGAGGACATCAAGCAACTCAAGGTGGGGATATCTGCCTCTGTAGACCCCCCCCCCCGATTGACTCTAACTGTCACTGAAGTCGTTGCACTAATGTACGATTAGCAGTATGCTTTCCTTTTTCACCTTTTCACCTAAATGTAGATTTGCTTGCTTTTGTGTGTGTGTGTGTGTGTGTGTGTGTGTGTGTGTGTGTGTGTGTGTGTGTGTGTGTGTGTGTGTGCGCGTGTGTGTTTGTGCGTGCATGCTCGCAAACCTGCGACATCACGCGAGGGCAAAAGTGTTGATAATGTCAACTGGGGTGTTATAAGTGTGAGAGTTAATAGGCATCATTTTTTTGGGGATTGAGCCAAGTAGATGGTAATTGGATGGTAATTGGATGGATACGGTGGTTGTTTTGGCTTTAGAAAAGGCAATGGAAACAGTCCTTGTACTGAAAAGGCCAATAACATTACCATAACAAAAACGACAGAGGCCAGAGCTAAAAGTAATGACTTTAGTGGGCGTCACTTTGAAATGTGTGAGATTTTTCACCGATGAGATGTTAGGGTCGTGACCTCAGCGGACATGACCTGAGACAGAGCTAGCAACCCAATGTGCTGAAAGCCAGCTGTAATGCCAAAGATCCTTGATTGCTAGCTCCACTTCAACCCTGTCTGGTAATGCTGGGTTTGTTAGGCTGCTACAGTACATGCTTGGGTTGTTTCAGTGATTTTGATTTTGGTAATGAAATGAGATGGATGTTTTCATCGTGTGTCGTTTTCTCAAAAGCACTTTAAAAGAGTGATTTCATGCTTGTCTTCACTGTTCACCACCAATATAGCATCTATTTTTAGTAAGCATTGGTAATAGATACTCACACTCTTTTTTTAAAATCCTAGTACACCCTCTGTGCCCACAATAGAACAGATGGGTATATAACAACATCCATCACAGTTTATATGAGCAGCAATAAGACTAAAGACTTTTAGATTTTGCAGTGATATTAGCATGAAAATGTTGTTTATGGAAAGATATGCAAAGGGGTATTCTAAAACAAATATTTGCATACAAATGATAGTCTGTTTAGTTTGCATAGATTTGGGAAATGTTGAAATGTCAAGAGTGCTGTGTGAAAACTGATCTAACTGGTTAACTGCATATCTCCTTGCAATTGAAAATGCATAGTTAGTATACACTGATGGCACCGTGGATGAGTGAGTTTGATGCATTTTTTAATTATTTAAAAAAAAAAAATCAATTAACTTTGCAGCCTCTAAAAAGTTTACTGACTCAACAGATTAGTTATTGTTTATAGTGTAGGCTGTAAGCCAAAATCCTCAGTCTGGAAACGTCACTTGTTTAAATCATTAGCAAATCCAGCTTTTTATGTCGTAAATCCCTAAAACAAAACAGATCAAAAGGTTGATGTTGTGTTTGTATGTGTCTGTCCGTAGCTGGCACTGCAGACTGGCCGAGAGCCGCCGCCTATCTGGAGGGTGCAGAAAGCGCTGCTGCAGAAGTTCAGCCCCGAGATCAAAGATGGCCAAAGGCAGTTCTGTGCCACCAGCAACGTAAGTGGGGCTTTATCGTACAAGCATTGCATCCGGGTCAAACTATTTGTATTTCTGATTGGACATTACATGAATGGGGATATCCTGGGATATCCAAGGCCCACGGACGAATCGCAGCCAAGGGGATATCCTTTAGATCACCCCCTCTCATAGTCATGTCATATTACTTAATTTTGTCCTCATCATTAGGGCTGCTACTAAAGATTATTTCCATCTCATTTGATTAATCGATAAAGTGTCAGAAAATCGTGAAAAAATGCCAATCAGTGTTTCCCAAATTATTATTTTAGATTATATTCTCAGATATGGTGATAAGCTACGATATTCATTTGTTTTTGTTTTTTCGATGTGTGGTGTCAGTATTTGGGCTACTTTGGCGATGCGAAGAAACGGTACCAGCGGTTGTACGTGAAGTTCCTGGAGAATGTGAACAAGAAGGACTACGTGAGGGTCTGCTCCCGCAAGCCATGGCATAGACCCTCTGTCGCACTCAGGTATTCCCACATGTTCTCTGGACACTTAGGGTGCGTTCGAAAATTCAATCTGACATGCTCTGGACGCTCCGAGAGTGTGAAGCTCTGATTAAATACACGATAATTCCAAATTTATGAACGGTTAAGTGTGCTCGGAGCGCTCGGGAGTGGCAATTTACGAACGCACCCTTAGATTATTGTTAAACAGAGGCCCACTGTTTGAGTTATCAAGAAGTGGGTATTTTTCTGTTTTCTGTGGGTATACAGTATTACATTTCTTGTGCTGTATTTAGGGGATTTCCAATAGTGGCCAATCAAACAACCAGGCCTGTTTAGCATTACACAGAATGATGCAGGATATGACCATGCACAATTGGCTCGCATCAGGTGCAATCTCGCTGCACGTTGTACCTCTTTCACAGTACCATGTACCATTCCTCTTCGTTGCTTTGGCTGTTTATGATCTGATCAGCAGCATTACTAGACAAACCACAGGCGCTTAATGCGGCCACCCACAAATATCAACAAATTCTTTAGTCACTTCTCTTCTTTGCTCTGGCTGTTTCTGATCCGATCAGTAACATAAACAGACCAAACACGAACCCCTAATGCAGCCACCAACAAAATATCCACAAATTCTTCGGTCATTCCTCTTTGTTGCTGTGGCTGTTTTTGAACTGATCAAGAACACAACTAGGCAAACGGCAAGCCTTCGATGCAGGCCTTTGATCCGATGAGCAACATCCTTTGATGCGGGTACTGCCACACCCAAAGTCAATTCAGGTTACAGCATGACCCCATAGACATTGGCTTGTTTTTTTCAGCAGCCTCAGATAACTCTTTTACAGCTACTTTCAGAGGCCAACCTTGGAAGTCTCAACATCTCAAAAGTCTCCTACAACTTCTCTAACACACATCTCTGCTGGTCTTGGATGAAGGAGAAGTTTGCATAGAACTTTAAAAATATATTTATTTAAAATTATTTTACACATATCCTTTTTTATGAGTAGGTGAGGATGAAAGTGAGTGACTAAACTACAAGTTATTAGTCGAAGGTGTGCGTGCGTGTGTGTCTGGCAGGATTGTAATTATTTTCCTTTATTTCTACCAGTCTGGGGTGCGTTTCCCAAAACCATAGTTGCTAACCTGTTAGTAACTTAGTTGGTTGGCAATGGGAAATTGCATTGCAACCAACAAAGTTGCTTACTTAGTTAGAAACTATGGTTTTGGGAAACGCACCCCTGTGTAGTCATAAATTGTATGACATTTTTGTGTTAATAATGGGAAGACAGGATTCACAAGTAATTTGACATCTTCAAATTAAACACAATTTTCACCTTGTCCAGGCGCCAGTCCCTCCAGAGGATGGCTGCCCCTGCCAACAACCAGTCGGCCCCTCTCGTGGAGAAGGAGGAGAAGCCAAAGGAGAAGGAGCAGCGCGAAACGAGAGAGAGGAGCAACGCCAAGGAGCGAGAGCAACGGGTCTCCGACCGGGCGGTGAAGTCGAAAGAGAAGGAGCGCGAGAAAGAGAGGGAGCGGAGAGCCCAGCCGGCGATGGAGAAGGCCGAGAAGAGGGTCACGACGACGACGACGCCGGCGGCCGCCGAACGCACGAAGGCGAAGGAGGAGAAGAAGGGAGGCGGTGGAGAGAGGAGGTCGGAGCGTCCCTCCAAACCGGTCCAGGTCAAGGCCAAGGCCGAACCTCCGCCGAAGAAGAGGAGGAAGTGGCTGAAGGAGGTGCCGTCATCATCCTCATCCGACTCCTCGGCCAGTGAGGATGAAAGTGAGTGACTAAACAACAAGTCTAACACTGTGTGTGTGTGTGTGTGTGTGTGTCTGTGTCTGGCAGGATTTTAATTCCTTTCCTTTATTTTTTACCAGTCTGTGAAGGCATAAATTGTATGAAATATTAGTATTTGTGCCCATGGAGAAAGCATCTGTGGTTTCATGACAACTGAAGATGCTTGAGATACTGAACTGCAGATGCAGTGCATTTTGTTGCGAAAATTGAAGCTAAATGCTAAAATAGCTAGCTAATTGAAATGGTGCAGAAATGTGGAACGTGGAAATGTTGCATCAGGTTGGGAACACAGATCTGCTGCAGAGCTTTCAAATAACAGACCAGAGTAGAGCTACATGTTTTATTCAATTCAAACCACCCCTGGGTGTTCTTGTGAAAATGTTGTCTTGAGCACACTACGTTCCAATGCTGTATTAACTTCTCTAAAGTGATGAGACTTCTCAAATTCCCATGGCCCTCTCAACATAGGCCTACTGTTCATTTTGCACAGTACTTTCATGAGTGCAGAAATGCATTTGAGAGAATCTGTGCTAGACAGACAACAGCATTATTCACACGGGAACACTAGCAGAACATTTAGGCAGACAAAATGTCCTAATTCCAGAGAAGAACGTACCTCATATTAGATGCATAGATAATTACTGTAAGTTATCTTTCAATTGTTTCACTCTTAGAATTAAACCTCTGCTGACATTTCTCACTGCAATTTGGTGGCCTTGTTGCCTGCAAAATCTCAAAAGGAAAAACAAAATCAACCCAGGAAATGAGCCGTTGAGCAGACACACCTTTCGCTGGGCAATAGGCATGCAAACATGTGACTTTTCAAATTGTCAGCGCATTTCATCAGCGCTGCCTTGTGCGGAACTGCAAGTTATTCTCATCCACTGATGTGCTCGACGCTACAAGCGTCCTCTAAAACCACATGATTTGCATGCCGCACAGAGCCCCTGTGACCACAGAGGGCTGTTGGGCTGAAGCTTGGTCTGTAGCTCTGAAATGCAAATCAAATGGACTTAAACAAATTCAAAGCGTCTCGCGATATATTGTTATTGTTTTAAAACGCCAATGGCACATCATACCGCGGTAGTGTACTAGTTTGGACATAGCAGATGTCAGAATGACTATTAGACATGGGAGGAATTCAACATGGTCAGTGTTGCACATGTGTTAGCGGACTGCTTGAGTGCCTGTGTTATTTGTGTAGTGTATGTATATGTACTGTTCATTTTAATAACTTTTTAATGAATTTCTTTCCAAATGAATGAGAGAAAATCCTTGATTACTCTTTTGAGTTGCTCCACTTTTATTGACCTTAACCTTATTGTTTCAAGGTCAGATTGGTGTTTCACTGTAAAACATGTTCAATATACTAATACAGTACTGACAAAATAGGAGAATAGTTTCTGCATATGAGCCATGAAAAATACATTGATTGGAGTGATTTGCAGTTACTGTCATATTATACCATATCCAATGGTTAAATTATGTTAAGACAGCCAAATGCACTCTGCACAATGATTCAGACCGATATCGATTATTGGCCTTTAAGACCTGTGTGTTCCAGGAAGCCATGCTGCTCTGAAATGCATGAAAGGATGGAGGAGCTCATAAAAGTCATGCTTTCTCTCTCTCTCTCTCTCTCTCTCTCTCTCTCTCTCTCTCTCTCTCTCTCTCTCTCTCTCCCCCCTCTTCCAGTATCTGTGCGAGGTGGGCTGAACACGCGTGCCATGAGGGAGATGTTCCGCAGCTACGTGGAGATGCTGGTCAGCACGGCACTAGACCCCGACATGATCCAGGCGCTGGAGGACACTGAAGGTGCGACATCAACAAAAAGCCTTTAATTTCCTATCATTTCTTGTCATTTATTTTTGTGTGTTGGTTCTGTAAAAAATACTTGCTTTTCTTGGTATTGTAATGTGACCGTACAATGTGCTCGGAAAGGGCTGCAATTAACAATTATTTTCATAGTTGATTAAGCTGTTTAATCTGATTAATAGATGTGTTGTTTAATCGATAAAATATAGTGGAAAAAATGACAATCAGTGTTTCCCAAATTCCAAGATTATGTCCTTCACTGCCTTGTTTTGTCCACATACCAAAGATATTTAGTTTTAAGTTAAAAGCAGAAATATATTATATTTAAGAATCTGCGATCAAGAGAACTTTGAGGTATTTTCTTTTAAAAAGACACAAACCGATGAATCGATTACCAAATAGTTGCTGATTAATTTAATAGTTGACAATGAATCGGATCATTCTGTTATTTTTTTCATTCATTTTCATCATCTGACATTAAGTATTCAGATGCTGAACTGAAAGCTCTGTGGAATGAACTTGGCAGTAGAGCTTTAGAGTGTGAACACTGAATAGTGTAATAGACCTGTTAGAAGGACCTCTCATGTTTACCCAAGTAAATGGCTATTTGTGGTCATCCTTATCTGTCTACTGTATATTTGCCCTCTTGTCTACGGCAAGTGATTTTTAAATTTTCTCATTGGTGCACAGACGAGCTGTACCTCCCGCCCATGCGAAAGATTGACAGCATCCTCGGCGAACAGAAACGGAAGCTCCTGAGGAGAGTCAACATGAGCTCCCAACACCAGGTACATCACCTTTTCCATTTTCATTCTTATAATCCCCGATAAATAGATTATACAAAGAAAAAAATAAATGGACTGCAAACTGTGCCTCACTTTCATTTTATTATGTTGTCGCCAAATAGAAGTGTCGGGTCAGGGCCCATCCCCCAGTGTGCTTGCCATTCCCATGTCACGATGGGGGAAAATGGCGACAATATAGTAAAATATAAAAAGTCAGTCACGGTGTGGGGTCCATATATTTATTTTTAGTTAGTCAGTAAGGAATAGGACTTATGCGTAAGATTTCACATACCTCACAGTCATACACTATATCACTTTCTCCCCCATCTACTTCCCCCATTTATTGTCTCTGTCATTGGGTTTACCTGACCGGTTATTGTCCGCACACGAGGGGTGGTGAATGCATGACTCATTCCTCTCCATTAAGATTCATACATTTTATGCCTTTGATGTCCATTTATTATAAAGTCCATTAAGCTGTGTGTGCATGTTTGATGCTTACACCTGCTGTCACAAGGGCAACTAGCATGAATGCACACTGTCTCTGTCCTCATCTTAGTGAGAAGAAACCACAAGTCTTCCTGTGTAGAATCTTTGGTTTTAAATATGTTTAACTCTTACAGAGATTACAGAGATCCTGTGACAGAATCCTCTCTGGCTAATCTCTGTGTGGTCTTTGATATGGGAATTATTCTGAAGCTGCAGCTTTGTCCTTATCTCCTCACAGGAAGCCCTTCACACCTTCCCTCAAATATCTGCCGACCCGCTTGATTCTGGAACAGTGAGGGTCCGGCTAGGCGGCGAGGGCTACAATCGCAAAACCCTGAACCGTGTCAAAAAGAGTCTGCCCAAACCACAGGTACGACCTCAGCCGCAGTGCATTATTGAGTTCTGTTGTCAGAAATTACAAATGAAATGAAAATGTGTCTTGCCCATTACCCATCGTGTATTACAATGTCATTTTTAAAACATAATGGAAAGGAAAAGTATTCCGTAGCATTGTGGGTTTTTTTGTTGGGGGGGGGGGGGGGGGGGTTCACATTTTTAGTAAACTAAAATATTTACAGAGGTCATTTAAAATATGATTAAGATAATCACATAGGGATATTTTGGAATGCTTCCTTTTGACTGAATTTTTCATCGCTGTTCCTTGATCTTTTACTTTGTGTTTTTAGGATGTGATCCCTGACCTTTTTTTTTCTTGTCTTTTGTCTTTTATTTAACAGGACCTTAAACTGTCGACTGAAACGTGTCGCATCTACAGCCTCTATCATTCTCTTCATCATTATAAATACCACACATTCCTACACTGTAAAAAAGAGGTAAGCCAAATCTGGACCCACAACTGTAATATTACTGTTGGTGGCTACATAGTTCAAATGAAATTACAAAATAATAAAGCACAAACACAAAATAATGTGTGTGAGAATAGTTTTAAGTTGCGGTAAGTATTAAAAACAATGATTTATAAAGTAGTATTGTTAGTGGGTTAGTGGGGCTAATGGGTTAGTGGGTAAAATTAATCATGAATAAATAAATAATGAATAATGTGTGAATATGTGGTAGTGATCTTCAGTCTCTCTCTCTCACACTCTCTCTTCCGTTTCTTTTTTTAGACTGACAGTATAGAGCAAGCTTCAGAAGACCCTGGCCAAGAGGAGGTGGTGCAGCAGTGTATGGCCAATCAGAATTGGCTTGAGACCCTTTTCAACTCCTTTATCGAGCTCATGGCCCTCAGCTCAAAAGCGTAAGAGAGGCAGCAGGAGCGACGAAGTGGGTCAAAGTGCTGCCCTCTAGAGCCCTGGCTGATGTAGTGCAGGCAGAAGGACTACGAGGACAGGAGAAATGAAATTTTAGAACAATTTCATAGGCGAGATTTGGAAACTGCTGCCATGCCTCGGATTTGTTCTGGAATATTACACAAAAATCTGCCTGACTTCAAGGCATCAGTGCGAAACATAAAGTGGGTCGTAAAATATCCTTTTTGAAACTGATTCTTATAGCTTCAGCACCTGACAAGAAATGGGACTGAGGGTGACATGGTGAAGAAGCTCACCGTCTCCACTCTCCGTAGTGAGATTCACATGAATGAAAAGAGTAAGAGGCGATTGTGAAACAGGAGCCATCGCATTTAAAAGATAAACAAGCAAACTAAATGGGGGAAAGGACAAAACGATGAAGATGAAGATGAAGAATGCAACAGTGTGGTTTGAGTCACATGTTGCAAAAAGAGAAGAAAAAAAACGTTGATGCAAAAAGACAGATATGATACGGCACTGTGAACCATGATATTCAAGGAAGTATGGAATCACATTTCGATGCAAAAGGAGACTTTTTTTTTGTTGTCGTTGTTTTGTTTTTTTGAGAGGGCGCTGTGAGTCAGTTGATTCATTGTGCACTTCTTTACTGACAGCGTGAACTGGTTCTGAACAATGGTTAGAGAGTGAAACTGTTACTGTTTTACACAGAATTATTTTTTAAAAAATAATAATGGTTTTATCCTACTCTGTGAGGGACACTACAGAGCAGGTGAAAAGACTGGTAGTGTTTCTAATGACGAGTGAAGAATGCAGTGAGATTTTAAAATGGACTCGGAAAGGAAGGGTGACGGGAGGGGGGGTAAATATGTATTGACATTCAATGCTTCAGGCAATGTGAGTGCTGTGTATGATGTAGAATAATACTATACACGCATTTTTATTATTTATACGAAAGACGTTTTTAACAGGAACTCACATGAGAGAAACACATTCATTAGCCCTTGAAGTAACTCTTTTTCATTTGTTTGTTTTATTTGTTTGTTTCCAAAGGTTACAAATGAAATGTTTTTGCCACATTTCCTAGCTTTTTGCCTTTACACTCTGCACGAAGGATTTGCGTTCAAGGAGGACTTAAAGTGGCGTCAGTTTTAGTGTTTTTGTTTCCTTTTTAAAAATAAGATGGAGAGTGTGTGGAGGAAGAGAGAAAAAAGTTAAATATATTTGAAAACTAAACAGCATTGTAGGCTATAATTTCATTCATTCATTCATTCATTCATCCATTCATTCATTAAAAAAATAAATAAAAAAAACAAAACAAAAAAAACGGTTGTAAGAGAGCTTCGAGAAGCATTCTGCTCCCACAAGGGATGGTTTATGTACGCGTAATATTTAAGGATGTTTTCATTTTATCCGCTTGTTGTTTGTTGGTATCATGAGTATTATTTTGGAACAATCTTAATATTTCTGTTTTCCCCCTGAAAAACAGCCTTGTGTAAATATTGTACAGCTTCTGCCACGACCCCCTCTGCTTCTCCTGAACATGGACTATCCTTGTATTTGACAAACAAATAAAAAACCTTCAAAGTGGAGTAACATCACTGCAGTCTGCTCTGGTTCTTCTACTTTGCTTTATTTTTTATACCGCATGGTTAAAATAATGAACCTGTTTTTATAGAAAATGCCAGTATTATTTATATACTTTTCTGAAGTGTGAAATACTTGTTTTTCCAGTGGATTAAATGATACATGGGATTTTTTTTTGTTTTTTTTGCTTATCATTAAAAAATATGATCTAGGTACACAAGAAGCCCTCGGGCCATTTGCCATGCCCTGTGGAAACTCCCCAGTCTTTCTAATTGCCCTTTCCTTTCTCTTTTAGGATAGAGGGTGTGGTTCAGATTGTTTCATGCAAGTCACTAAAAAGAAATGCACTGATCATGTAGCCCATAAGATAAAGGCCATATATTCAAATAGCCAAGGCAAAGTAACAAAGCTTTCATATCCTCAGTACTGGGTCACAAACTCAGAGATATTCAGGGCTGACCAGGAAATGGTGGTGGTAGTGCAGTGGCCAAGGAGGGCAGTAGCCTAGCCTGAAAAGTTGTGGGTTCAATAACCAGCTTCCACCATTGTGCTCTTGAGAAAGGCACTTAACCCCGAGTTGCTCCGGGGACAATGGCCCTTGTGATATAATTGAGATATTTTGAATAAAAGCGTCTTCTAAATTAGGAAATGGAAATGTTGCCAATTGAAATTGAAGCTCTTTGGTCTGTCTGTCTGTTTGTCTATTAATTATTGCTTCCAGGAGGAGATAAATGATACTGACACCAGTGAATCACTTGTAGGTTACCTTTTACAAAACACCACCTTCTTCCAAATCACGCTAACAACAGGCCTACAGGGGAATTCCTTTCTTAGAAAAACGATGATGTCGCGCCACCAAGTGGATACGCACTGGACGACTGAAAGGCGGGGGGTATGACGTAGAAAACAGAAAACGAAACTGAACGGAAGGGGTTTCCTGTCTAGTCTACAGAGTTGCTGTGTAATACATTATCACTTACAACTTAACACAATCTAACATATTTGGAAAGGACATACTTGCGTTCGTTGGTCTTTGGCGAGACACAGTGACTTTTTCTACGGAAACAGAAACCGAAGAGAAGACGTTCTAAGATAACCAGCTGACCCTTTGAACTGACAGGTAAATGTTGAAATGCTGCAACAGTTGTAAAGCGGATTTTATAGCTTGTAAGTTTGTTCTGCCGAATGCATCCGTCAATGCAATAAAAGGCCTGTAACATTAGGCTATTCATTGTCAAATGTATGAGCACTTCCCAGTGTTTAATCATTATGTTAAGTTTGCCTGCTCCTTTAGTGTTCTTTTTTAATGTGACTAGTTACAATGAAATAAGCCTACAATAGCTAAATGATTATGAGAACATGTAGGCTATGTCAAGTAATGCCTCAAGTTAGACCTATATAAAAACTTTCTCAATGGTGTTTTAGGCCAATTCCATATCGACTTTACCATATCTAACCGAAGTAGGCCTATTTATGATTCATATGGGAAGTAATGGGATGTTTTTTGTTTTTTTTTTACTTCTAATGTCTAAAATATTTAATGGAATTGTTGATAGGTATGGTAAAATAGTGGTTGTGTAAAAACTAATTTGTTTGTTATCTGCCATTATGAGAACATTTTGGATGTTGAAACCAGACCGGTTATTGAATACTGTAAACAATCCCAAGTATGTATGCTCAAGGCCCACTTTTGCACAGGTTATGGCCAATCCCAAACCTCTCCTGATCCCATGGCTCAAGGAACAGATAGACAGTAGGCGTTATCCTGGAGTAAACTGGACCAATGTGGAGCAAACAGAGTTCTGTATTCCATGGAAGCATGCTTTAAGGCAGGACTCCAACAGTGATGATATTCTCATTTTCAAGGTGAGTCTATCCTATTACTTTTGTATATTAGTTTATACAATTAAATAAATTAAATATGTAAATCATTTGACATTCATTACAGCTTGTAAAACAGTAATTGAGTAGGTGTTTTTAATGTTGCCGTATGTTTAATAACAGAGCATGTGAATTTGCTATTGTGTTGAATCATGTCACTGTAATTTCCATGGTCAGGCGTGGGCAGAGGCAAGTCTGGGTAGGCAGTCCGATGGCGGAGCCCCTGGAGACCCCTCGGTGTGGAAGAGAAACTTCCGGAGTGCCCTGAGAGCAAGGGGCTTCTCGATGGTGCTGGACAACAAGAATGACGCAGCCAACCCACACAAGGTCTACCGCTGGCCCACAGAAGGATCCCAGTCAAGTGGTAAGCCAGTTACAGCAGAGGAAAGAGGGAGCCTGTCGATCACATGCGCAAACTCATTCAGGTGTAGATGGCGTAACTGTAGGAGAGATCTATAGCATCATATCAGAGCACTATATCATCTACCATGGTGAAAACCCTTTGTAGAACTTTCTTTAGGAGAATGTTTTGTAGGATCCTTGTAGCTATTAGTTTACAACTGCAGCAAACAACCTTTCTAGTTCTAGATTCTAGATTGCATTTTTTCCACCTTCGTACTTAAGAGCATCTCTCTTTAGGACCAGTTCTCACATATGCATTAACTTAACCATTGTATACGATCATACACTAGTTAATAAGTTGATACAACAGTTTTAAATCTTGTGCAGACAAAATCTCTGAATTGTCTCACTGTGTTATGAGGCCTGAAGAGAGGAAGAAGGGAATGGAATGGCAATGAAGAAAGGAGCATGACACTGAAATACTCTCTGGATTTCTGCATCCAACTTCTTAACCTCAACTTCAACATTCAATTTATCTTAACCCAACACTCCTCTCCTCCTCTTGTCTCTGAAAGCATCCTGTGAGGCCTCCCCTGAGCAAGACAGTTCCTTTGAAACGGTAGGTTACATATTAATATGTATATTCGTATATAATATACATTTTCTTTCATGTATGCATAGTATGATAGTCAACCTATTGCATGATTATATAGTTCAACTCAATCAGCGGTTTTGTAGTTGTGGTCAAGTCTCTCTTTTTTCGACTTTGATTAAAATCAAAGATCAACAGTAGAATTTTTCCCAGAGTAAGAGTATTTGAATGCAATGAAAGTAAATTACTGTCTGTCATGTGACTTACCAAATGCATATATGTATTTTAGGTTCCTCTGACAGTGGATCTATACTTGGCAGAGGAGGAAATCTTCCAAAGTGAGTCCTTATCATTCATGAAAATGCAGATGTAATCTCTCTCAAGTTCTGTATGATTTCTGATGATTTATTTTTGTGGTCTTTCTCCTTACATTTTTTTTCTCTCTAGACAATTCTCAGGATTTACTGCAGCAATGTTTGGATGGACTTTGTATATATGAGCCACACATAGGTATTGCCTGTCACACATAAGCACCACATCACAGCTTCTTAAGAACACGATAAGTAGAGAGCTGTCTTTCATTAAAGCCATTTTTAACAACATATTGTAAAAGTCATAATAGTCTGTAACTGTAATTGTATCTGTAACCAGACCTTTAACTTTTCATAGCAATAGTTGCACATTCAGTTATATAGGAAGGAGAGAGTATATTCATAACAATAACATTGTGAGTATATTGCATAACAATCTGAAGAATGGCAGATAAAAGCCAATACCCAAAAGAGTGGATTAAAGTTTAACACTCGAATATATATTATAGACCCTTTCAAGTGAATAAACAGACATGTGTGTTCCTAAGGCATTTCCGGTGGCACAGTAAACAGCATTGATGGTAACTTGGGGAGAAACAAAAAAATAGTCGATATTTTGTAGAGCTTTGCGCTAAAGTCCAAATCCTTTTCATTTCAAAGTATCTGCCTTGGCTTTTGAATGTTTCAACCGGGAAACCTGTTGGAACTGATTGAAAGAATCCTTACCATTCCAGATCTTCCTGCGGGTGTTGACGGAGGTGTGGTGCAGTGCATTGTTGTACCTGACACAGTGCCACAGGGCACGGCTGTACCCGAAGCAAATGGTGCCGCTTTTGGGGAGTGGTACCCAGTCCAGGACACCCTCGATGTTGACCCTCAGCACCTGGACTTTCCAGTAGAGGAGGTTCAAGTGGCACCCAACATTGACCAAGTCCAGGTTCAGCCAGTGATGACCACGCCACAACCCATGCCCTTCAGTAAGAATCTGAATTCAGCACTGGTCTTGGATGGATATTATCAAAAGGAAATAATGGACATTTTTGTTGAGAAGCACATTCTTTAAAGTGACACTGTCTGTCTGAGACATCGATTTGCAAGCTATTTCAAAGTTCAGTTATATCATATGTTATTATTATATTTTTGCAACTCCTGCAGACTGCTGTGTTAATTGAATTGTTTTGAATCAAATAGTTTGCTGAGTGACATATTCTGTCTGTCTGTGTTTGTCTTGATCGTCAAATGTCTGTCACTACTCATAGAGACCTGGTTTAATGTGGTGGTTTACTACCGAGGTCAGAAGGTGAAGGAAGAGCTTGTGACAAATGAAACCGGTTTCAGGCTGGCATACAGGTACCCACACATTTTTGCATCACAAATACACAGTGGAATAGCATTTTATTATCATAAAGGCCTGAAGTTTTGATTGTGTATAGAGGTATAGGTGAATACAATAATATATATTGGTGAATATAGAGGTATAGGTGAATACAGTATATATATACTGTATATAGACCAAATGTATTTGAGTATTACATACTCGTCTATAATGTGGTCCCCTAAGTATGGACAGTGAAATAAAACATATGTCTCAGCTATAATGCAAAGTTGCTTGTTGGTGCGCACATCCAAGGCAGGTGCTGGACAAAAAGTGCTAGGCTATAAAATGAAAAGAGGGTGGAATGTCCGCGCACTTGCTCCCATCAGGGTTTTTTAATGACTATTCACCAGTGTTACATTTCGAGCTTACGCTCTTCATCAGACTTGAGTACAAAAGGTCACATGACCAATCCCACCAGAGTGATAGGCTTGAGCCATAAATACATAGATTTACAAAAATAAATATATATACACATAATATCTACAAAATGCATGTACTTATAGAAAAACATTTATATAGTATACATTGTAAAATGTATAAGTAAGTACAAGCTTCCATGACCCTATCAGAATACCTGGCTGTGCATCAGGCCGCATTAGGCCGTCATAATTGTAAGTAAACATGATATTGGCGTCTATTCAGTCTACAGGTTACTCATCATACAATTATATGAAGGAGACTACATTCACATTTGTAAAATACAACCATATCCAGATAGCAGTTCACACAGTCAAGTAATGACACACCATCACACAGTCAGGTCAGTTACAGAAAGGGCCTAATACTGAAGTCTTCATTTAACCCTTTAGGTGACATCGTGTCCAGTGTGTAAATCAGCTATAATGCACACATTTCAGACTGTAAGACATGGAGAACTCCAAGTGGCAGGCCATGTCATGATGTATGGGAAAAGGAGTGTTTAGAATGATCAATGATATATTTGTGTCATTACGAACTAAACCGACACCGAAAGTTATTCTTCAATAGGTCATGCATTATAGATAAAATAAACCTACTCAGAAGTGGCATTTTAACTTGAATTTGAACCAGTGTACGCTGTAAAAAAGCACCTGCTGTAAAGTCAACATTGAAAATCACAATCAACATTCAATATTCAATCTATGAAAACCAGTCAAACATTTGAATAACTGTATATGTATTATATTTGGTTATGGGATTTGTCAGACACTTGTCCAAAGCGACTTGGATTTGTTAAATTAACAGTGAACATTTTTAAAAAGTTGGTAATACTACATTAAGGAGAATAGCAATAATAAACAATAATGTCAGTGCAATCAATAACCTAATGAAAATAAACAATGAAAATAAAATATTAATTCAAATATTATAATATACTATAATATAATATACAAACCATAACTCATAAGAAGCGCTTAATTAACTAAGTGCATGCTGAACAGATATGCGTTTAGACCCCTCTTGAAAGAATTAGTGCATCTGTATTCAAACAATCTGATAGGCCATGTCACCTTACAGCAATTTATTTTTGCAGCACATGCATACATGGCTTGAACAAAGAAATTAAACAATAAACGTGGTCATATACTATAAAAACAAAAGGCTTGTTATCGCGATCAGCTTGGGTTTAGGGTCATTCCATTTGAAGTGTGTTTATAGTCATCCCAAACTTTAAAATACATTTAATATTTTATTAATGTTGTGTTCATATATACACCCTCAATCTAGGGCCTTATTTCGGCATGCAGTACAAACAAGTCGTACTGATAACATATATTCCATCCTACAAAGTTTGGTTATACTAGGAGTAATACTTTTTATAATATTATTACATTACATTTTTGAGAGTGTACTAACTTAAAAATGGCAAAGGCAAAGAGCTTGTCTATTTATACTGACAATGTGTGTGTTAAGATTTCATTTAGTGTTTCATTTAGTCTGTGTGTTTGGCTTTTATAGACAAGATGATCATTTGCCATCTGATCCAGCCCTCCTGACAGTGCTCCTTCCACCTCCAGCCAACATTCACGACCAGAAGCAGTTAGAACTGACCACAACGATCCTGGAGAATATGGGCAGGGGATTGGAGGTGAAGGTCAACGGCTCTAATGTCTACGGCAGTCGCCACGGCGAATCCCATGTCTTCTGGAGTGTGGACAAGCATGAACGGAGCTCAAATCCAAGAGAGCTGGCTAAGCAGGAGCCTGAAACCATATTTTCCCTTGACCAGTTTATCTCAGGTGAGATATCAGGATGAATATCAGCATGAAGAGTTACTCAACTGCATGAGCCAACCAATTATAATATCATTGTTCACTAAAAAGGTTATGCCTTTTTTCACTGCATTGGGTTGCTATTGAGTTTGCAATTTGTTTGGATAATTGTCAAAATAAGGTTTCTGCAACAAATGTCTTTGTAACTACTTATGCTGCTAAAAAAAAGATCAGTTGTCCATGTGCTCATTTTTCCTGCTCATTTGTCAGATTTCACTGGTTTTACCAGTAAGCAAGGTAAATGCCCTCCCACATCACTCTTCTTCTGTGTTGGAGAGAAGTGGCCTGACCCAAAGTTCAGGCCTTGGGAGAAGAAACTCATCATGGTGGAGGTGTGTATGGATGTCCTCCCTTTCTACCCCATTCACTGGTCTCGGCAAAGTGGATGATTGCTAACATTCGCAATACTGTATGTATTTGTTCGTCCAGGTGATCTTTGATGTCCTGGAGAGACTGAAAATTATAGCAGTAGAAGGAGGAGCCTCTTCTCTGCAGTCATCAGTGGAACTGCAGCTGTCACTGGAGCAGATAATGATGGACTTGTCTTAATGATGGACACTCAGATTGGTCAAAGGAAAAATGTCAGTTTATTCAAAGACCAGTGCATTTCTTAAGGGGAGCCTGCTCTTTTTAACACTTTACATTCTGTTTACATTCTGCTACATGTCTGGCAAGCTGCTGTAAAATGTTGCCTTATTGATATTCATCAACGGTTAAAGGTGCTCTAAGCGATGTTGGGTAACGTCACTTCTGTTGACGTCCAAACAAAACAGTTTTGCAACTGTAACTCTCCTCAACACGCATCTCGTTGGTGAATGGCTGGAAAAGTTTGTTATGTTTCATGGTCTAGACTGTACCAGGCTGTTTTTGTTGCCATTTGTGGAGCCTGGGCTGTCTACAGAGATCACAATTTTTTACTGTATCTTCAGGGGATAGGCTGCTAGCGGATTTTGAGGAGATGTTTGCTGTATGTGACAAAAAATGTAAAAAATCGCTTAGAGCATCTTTAACATGATTTTATTAGGAGAGGATGGGATGCCTATTTTTAAAGGCAAGAATCATAAAATGAAGCATGGATGATGGCAAAAGTACTAAATTAACTTTTTACTTTACAAACACATTAGATACCTGAAACAATTTAGTTAATGTGTCTAAGTAGGTGACATTCCCCAAGAGGGTACTCTCTGTTACCACTATCTCCTGTTTTTGTCAAAGCACCTTACTATCACATGAACACTTATTTGACATTGGTTATATGTGTGGTGTATAAATGTCAATAATGGTGAATATCAAATAAATATACAATGGTCCAATTTTACAACATTCCGTTGCAAATTAAATTTGAATTAATCTCAGAATTAGACTACTTTGGCCAGATGGAAAGAAGTAATCTCACCCCCAAGAAAATCGACATGAATTCTGAACATTTTAAGTCTAAAGGTACCGTCCATGATTCAGTTTAGGCTTTATGAAAATATATTTGTGAAGCCTTGTGGTGATTAGCTAAGGTCTTTTTACAGAACCACCACTGTGCACTGGAGTTTTATTGAGTGCAGACACCGAACAAAAAAATGAGAGGAGGCATGAGGAGCATTTAGTTAAATCTGACAAAAGATTCAATGGGTGTAGAATTGTGGGCTCTACCCACAACCTGTCAATGTTTCTATGTGTATGGAACAAGTAACAAACTTGGATTAAAGGTGCATTCAGTGGTTTTGTAGCGAAAAGATGAATTCTTCTAAACCCACAATAACAACATATATGTAGAGGATAAGAGTTGGTGATTGTTTCGGTCTATTTTGTACATATTTATACTTTGTGTTCACAGTTTAGAAACATTGAGCAGAACTGGATATGTGAATAAATATGTGAAAAGGGGCTGATACAGAAAAACTAAATATGTGAAATGCACAATATTCAGGAAACACTTAATTTACCATGGCTTCAAAGGTCATCATTCTACATCTAGAATTGGTTAAACCTTTGACAGCAAAAATGAATAAAGAAATGAACCTTTAATGATTCATGAGTGAATATCATCGATAGATTACGCTTACTCCTGTTGCAGTTAAACAGAACATTATCGAGAAAGGGAAGTGCACAGCTTTCAAAGACCAGAATGATGAGAACACACTAGTACAACGGAAATGTCCTCTCACATCACCTTGGATGGTTGGGAAAAAAGAAGTACATACTCTATGCATCACAAAATACAGTGGAAATGAATTATAGTATCGGTTTAGCTGGTTAGGAATGTACTTCATCAGTTCATCAGAACTCTGTGGCTATACCATTGCTGGGAAACTTGGTCTAGTTCCCCTTTCGATCAGGGCATCTGGGAACTGATGTGGGCACAAAATAATGATGATTCATACAGGTTTTTTACCCTTTAAAACTTTCCTTCCTGTAAATGAAAGGATGGGTTATAATCAATTTTTAGCGGAAAATTACAACAAATACACTAGTGTGTCCGCAAGCTTCTGGTAATGGCTGAAGCAAATTAACTCGTTAATTCAAGTTAATTGTTCCTTTTGCCTCTACTCCACATCTTCCAGGTCGTCAACACCACCGTTCTCCTGATCATTCTCCTCGGCCATGGGGTCAGTCATGAGTCCAGACATCGGGGTCAGGCGGCCTTCTGCGTTCAGCCCCATTGGCTGAATCACATTCTCTCTGGTGATCAGGTTGGGGGGGGGTGGGGGGGGCAGAATTAGAAGAGGATACAACATTTTGACTACATATATTCTGAGATAACGATGCCATCATACAATTATTATTATTATTATTATTATTATTATTATTATTATTATTATTATTAAGTGCTCACCTTGAGAGTTTGCTGAAGAGAGACACCAGGCGTCGTGCCTCTTCTTCCTTCTCTTCTTCTGTCATTCCCTGCATCGGGTCGGGCTGTTCTTCCTCCACCCGCCCTGTCACTAGGTTCACACGATCCTTGGCCTGCCGGTACTCCTCAGTGTCCGAGTCCGAGTCGCTGGAGTAATATGCCGTGACGACGCTGCTCTTGGACTGACCTCCCAGCAGCCCCCTGGTAGCCAGGAGGCCTGCGGCGTTGCCATAGCCCGTGTACTTCACGAACCGGCCCACTGCCAAACGCAGGAGAATAGAGGTGAACTCAGGCATGACCATGGGGAACACAAGGAGGCTGAGGCAAGCAGGTCTTATGTGAGAGTTATGGACTTGGTTTACCAGTTGTTCTTTTCCTATCCTATGATCCTGAGGTAGCAGAAGGTAGCGTCTGCACTGCTGATAACATTAATGTACACCCCAAGGGACTACTTTACGGGAACTATATGTTACTCTCTTGATTAAAGTGTTATTGAAATGTAGTGCATACATATCTCTGTACAACGTATGTTGTCAGAATGAGTATGGTATAGGGATGATCAGCCTTAGACACACTCAAAGCCCACAAATGAAGTAGAAGGCACCAAATAGCCCACCACCAAACTGAAGGAGGAAGTGAAACACAGAGGACGTACAGGTCTTTCAAAAAGACGGATATGACAGACAGACTCTTTCCGGGGTCTGTGAGGCTCTGTGTGAGGTCCTGTGTGGAGTCCTGTGTGGGGCTCTGTGTGAGGTCCTGTGTGGAGTCCTGTGTGGGGCTCTGTGTGGAGTCCTGTGTGGGGCTCTGTGTGAGGCTCTGTGTGAGGTCCTATTCGGGGGAATGAGGGCCAGGGGCTGGGGTTCTGTACCGTTCTCTTTGCAGAGGATGAAGAGCAGGTCAGCAGCGCAGTGCTTCAGCTCCGTGTCCACGTGGGTCATGAGGCGCACCAGCCGGCTCTTCAGTGTCGTGCCGTGCTCTGGACGCAAGCTGACGTCTCTCAACGGGGGTAGGATCTGACAGATGTTGGGAAGGGGGGGGGGGTAACATTTGATTTATAACTACTTAATAACACCTGTTTGAGTGGTGTGATGAGGTCATGGTGAAAGGTGTGAGGGGTGTGCATGCAGGGTCTCACCTGCTGTCTGAGGTAGCGACGTGTCTGTCTGTGAGCTCTGCTGATTTCCGTCAGGAAGTTTAGCACTGGTGTGAGCTTCTCCTTCACCTTATGGCCCTGGAAATACACACGTACAATTACCACCCAAACATGCAGTCATACTGTATATACAGTGTATGCATACACACACACATGCACACACACTGAAACACCCACACACATACACACACACACACACACACCCACACACGTATACACACCCACCCACACACACACACACACACACACTGAAACACACACACACACCCACCACACACACACACACTGAAACACACACATACACACACACACACACACACACACACACACACACACACCCTATTGCTCAATGGGTTGGGTTCATAATCTCTCTTTTCTCCTTTTCTGTACCTTTTTTCTCCTCTCTTCTTCTCTCACAATTTCTCTCCTCACTCTCCTTTCACTGCTCTCTCTCTCTCTCCCTCTCTCTCCCTGCCTGGCTGTCTTACCTTCTCCAGCTTCCTCTCCATGTAGAGCAGGAGGGAGTGGACACCGTCCATGTTCAAGCCCTCCCACTGCTCGGAGTTCGGAGAGAGTGGCACAGTCGCGAGGACGTCCAGACAACTCAGAGGCAGCGCAGACAGCAGATTAACTGTGTGTCTGAGAGAGAGAGAGGGAGAGAGAGAGAGAGAGAGAGAGAAAGAAAGCACAGAGAGGAAGAGCAGAGAGAGAGAGCAGTGAGGAAGAGAGAAGAGAGAAAGCCTCTTACGTCAATAGGTCTATATACAGTACATGTATATACATGTATAATCTCTCGTCTGTATACATTGTATTATGTAATGCTAGTGTGACACCAAAGGCCAGAACCACATTCCTTGCATGTGTGAACATAACGTTACTTAGTGAATAAAATCCGATTCTGATTCTGAAAGTCTGTGCCATCTATTGTTTGCTTTCAGTAAAAGTACACAGGGCTGAAAGCTGGTTTGTTTGAGTGAGACAGACCCTGTAAGCTATCTGCTATGTAAATTCACCCTCTCAGGTCATCCGTTTCCTTCTCTCCCTCGCAGGTAACCATTAGGCAGTGGCCAAGAATGACAGCTAGGTGGCGATAAAGAGCAGAGTCCTCCTTCATGGGTGAAAAGAAGAGAAAAGTTCATGAATATATCACTGTGCATGGCACGGATCTTCAGTGATAAGCACATTGATGCCAATCACCATTTAAATCCTTGCTATGAGCATTATTCAATTCTAACTTTCACAGTATGTGATTATAGAGGAATATCCCTTGCTCCCTACCTCACTGGGTTCCTGGGTGTGTGCACTGTGGGTGATGTTGAACAGGGTCTTCAAGGCCTCCATGGCTCGCTGTGAGGCCTCCGGGGGGACAGGGGGCACACGTGGCAGCACGTGGTTCTGCTCACCCCACTGCACCTCCAGACACTGCTCAAGGAGCGCAGTCAACAGGGGTACACCTCCCTCCTGTGGAGAGAAGGCGTGGGGGGACACGAATCTGAACGGGAATGTCCATATCAGGAATGCGTCGGCAGCTATTCACAGAAAACTTAGCCAACATTTTTAAAATTGTTCCGGTTGTAAAGCAAAACCAAATGCATGAAAGCATTCAGACAATAATATAACTAAGTCTATTCCATGAGCAGTCTACTTGCAAGTCTCCCCGTCTGACACCAGCACTCCACTGGCAAACAGGTTCTTATTTCTAATGGTGTGCAGTATGTTGAGATACAGAACAGGTTCAGGACTTACCTGCTTTAGCTGCGTCCTTAGTTCAGGTCTCAATGCCGTCAAGAGGAACATGAAGCGCAGTTCATAGAACTGACCACAGTGGGGAGACAGTGACCGAGCCTCTGAACCCAAGGCCTCTGTTACACCTGATAGGAGTCTGAGGAGGTGCAGAGAGAAATACAAAGACTGCAGAACTGCAGAACAATAAAGATCATACTCACCTTATTGACCTTGAGCTTATTGAGACATTACAAAGCCTATACATGGAATTGCTCTCTAAGCAAAGTCTCTTAACTTTCTAGATATTTCCTGTACAACAAAACAAATCATCAGAATGGTAGACAGGATACGAACATCATTTGAATGGTAAATACAGGGGTAAATACCTGAGCTCGCTAGCTCTTTCCTGGGCCCAGACACTGTTGTAGACCACATTACAGAGCACCTTCATCGCCTCCTTCCTCTGAATGTCCTCTGAGGCCTCCCCCTCTTCCTCGTCTCCAGCGACTGGCGCGATGCTCATGCGGTTGTCTTTCTTGCCCCGTGCGAGCATCTTTTGAATGCTGCCCCTTGGCTGACCCCCGACGCAGGCGTGCGTGGTGTTGCTGTCCACCCGTCCGTAGTGGGCCCCGTAGCCAGTGTACTCATCGCCTTCAGGGTCGGTGCCGTCGTCCTGGGCGCTGTCACCGGAGCCCTCGGCCGAGCTGTGGGGTTCGTAGTCGTCCTCGTTGCCGTCGTCCACGTCGCCGTCGGCGCTCCGGTGGCCGTGGTCATCACTCCGGCGCACCTCGGCGAGGGCCTCCAGGATGGACGCGTAGGGGTTCTCGGGGTCGTCCTCATCATCTCGGGAGGGGACGCCGCTGTTCACCCCTCCGAGCTTAGCCAGAATGAGCAAAGAGTTGTCCGTCACCAGGGGCCCCAGGATCTTTTTGTCCCTCGAGAGGATCCGTAGGGTTTGCAGACACGCCCTCAGCACTCGCCCAGGTGGATCTGAGCGGATGTACTGGGTAAGAACTGCTGCTAGGTTCTAGTAGAGGAGGGAACAATGGTTAAACAACACAAGTCAGGAAGACAGAAGATTGATTGAAGTGAAGTATGAAGAAGTGAAGTGTGTAAGACAAACAGCTACTGTGGAGGACAGTAGTAATAGTAGTGTAGGTGTATGCATGTGTGTGTTCAGTGTACACGTGTGTGTGTGTGTGTGTGTGTGTGTGTGTGTGTGTGTGTGTTCAGTGTACATGTGTGTGTGTGTGTGTGTGTGTGTGTGTGTGTGTGTGTGTGTGTGTATGTGTTCAGTGTACACGTGTGTGTGTGTGTGTGTGTGTGTGTGTGTGTGTGTGTATGTGTTCAGTATACACGTGTGTGTGTGTGTGTGTGTGTGTGTGTGTGTGTGTGTGTGTGTGTGTGTGTGTGTGTGTCTGTGTTCATAAGATATTGAGAACAAAAAAACGGTCAGGATTACCAGTCTGAGAATAACATCCGGGTCCTCTGCCTTTTCATCATAGTCAGAATCAGAGTCGGGCAAATAGTCCCGCACCTTATTCTTCTTGAACTGAAGTATGAGGAAATGCATGTATGACATTAAAATAGGTTTGTGTTTTCAAACCACTTTGAATTCATCTTGACAGACATTAAGAAGACATTTAGTTTGATATGAAAAGGGATGTGAAGAACTTTAAGCCTCCTCTGTGAGCCTCTTGTTTAACCTCAAAACATGTACTGATTAATCAAGACTTAAGACCAATGGTTAATGTGCACCATGGTAAGGACTATTGTTAACATGAGACTCACAGAAAGTCTTTAAAGTCTCCTGAATGCTTTCTCGTAACTCACAGTAGACTACTGTACTCTGCACAGTTACAAGAATGCTATCTAATCTAACCTACTGTACTCTAATCAAACTGGGTGTTGTTTGTAGGCGAAGATGTAGCTGCTCCATTCAAAACTATTATGTGTTTTTACACAATGTTTATCAATTTTATGTTGAACCCTAGGCTTTCATAGTGTTTATAGATTATGTCTATATCTGGTTATCTACAGTATCTATATATATATATATTATCATATATATTATCATACACAGTATATAACAATATAACAGTTAATGTATAGTATAGGTACTTTGTTTTTGTTTACTTTGCATTTAAAAGGCCCATGCTCTACAACTGGATCCATACACACTCGTGATACTAAACACGTGTCTGTGTTGCTCTGCATGTGTTATTGTTGTTGTACATTTGTGAACAGAGGTGAAGGAGTACCTGTTCCAGTTCCTGCCTCTGTTTCATCCCACCAGGGTGTGTGAGGCAGTGGATGAAAAGGAGAGAGTGGGGGGTGAGAGACATAATATACAAAGCAGCACGTGACACTTCATACACCAAGGATCCCCAGCTGGTGCAACAATATCGCCAGCCTATTTTAAAACTTTTTTTTACAGTACAAGCTTTTTATAACACACACACACACACACACACACACACACACACACACACACACACACACACACACACACACACACACACACACACACACACAGACACACACACACACACACCCCTCCACCTTTTAATTCACACGACTTAGTGCAGATAATGCCATCCCATACACTTTCTGTCTAGTGCATTGCTGCTCAGGGTATTTAGCTGTTAAGTTGATGATACATGGGACACTTTTAGGTCAATGTTTCTAGGAAACCACATAACAAGTTCCATTTAATTAGATGATCATGACAAAATGGCTTCTGATGATTCTGAAGTTCTTAGGAAAAGACATTGCTCAACATCACTGCTCAAAAAGTTGCCCCATAGAATGCACCAGAGCTTCATTGCAAACGTCAAAACAAATGGTCTGAATAGTTACGCAAATGGGACCCACCTTGCAACCCCGACAAGGAGGTTTGCCCAACCCAGTGTTTATGTGTGTGTGTTTCTGTGTGTGTGTGTGTGTGTGTGTGTGTGTCAGGTAGGAATTAGTGAAAGGGAGCTTATAGCCTGGAATTTACTAAGCCACACCAAGGGACATGCAGCATCAGCGGACAGCAGAGGATAAACACACAGATAGACAGACAGGTGTGTGTGCGCGCATGTGTGTATGTGAGTTTGTGTGTGTGTGTGTGTTTCTGTTCCACTGTTTTCCCCTCTGTGTGTGTGTGTGTGTGTGTATGTGTGAGATAAACACAGAAAGGGAGAGAATGTGTGTGCAGATACATGCTTACCCTTCTCCGCTCCTGTTCCTCTTCATCAAAAAAGAAGCACTGCGCATACTGCATTGGGGGAAAATACAAGTCAAAGAGATTGAGTCTGTCAGCACACGGAATCTCACGCTAATCTCACCTCAACCTGTCTATAATAGAGTCACACATGCAATCACAGATGGGGTTCATGATGGAATTGTACCTTGCTGTGTAATTGCTTATCTATTTGTCATTATTTTTCCATTTTTTAGCTGACACTTTTATCTAAAGCGACTTATAGAGACCAATCACAGGGACTGTCCCCTGGAGCATCTCAGGGGTTAAGTGCTTTGCCCAAGGACACAACGGTGCAGTCGGGAATCGAACCCATGACTTTCTGGCTACTTTCTGCCAATTGAATGCAGGCCTAATATTGGTAAAGAGATGTAATCCCTGTGATGTAATCAATAAGGATAACATTAGCACCTCTCTGTTGAAGTGCTGCAGCTGCACCCAGATGCCATCTTCATCTCCCTCTTTGATGCAGCGAATAATGTCTTCCACATCCATAGCTAATAAGTAATTACACACACATGCACACACAGTGCACAAAGAATGAGATACTGACTCATGCAAACACACATATTTGAATATACGGATCATATCAATTATTGTACACACACACACACACACGTGTAAATATGTATACAAACTCACACGCACACTCACAAATAAACTGTAAGTGTGCAAGTATGTGAATACACATACACCCACACACACACCAACATAATAGAAACACTGTAAAACTCTATGCCTACAAGAAAAATACGATGTGCATCTTTGGTCACAGTATAGCGATATGAAAGTCAGGTAAACAGGCGATCCTACCTCTGCGATCCCAGTGGATGTGTGATCAGGTTTAGGGAGAAAAATCCAAAGCCTCTCCCCGAGGACAATAATGAGAGGATGGATTCTCCTCTCTATTTCTCTTTTCCTCTCTCTCTCTCTCTCTCTTGTTCTAAAACTGATGTAAACACAGTTGTAATGTTTACTTATTTACTGATTGTGTCTTCTTTTTTTGGAGTTGTTCTCGCTGTCTCTGTTTTTCCTGTTTTTTCCCTGCCAATTCCTCCATCTGCTCATTGCCCCCACTCTCTCTCACTCTCTCTCTATCTGTCCATCTCTCTCTCTCTCCATCATCATCCGTTCTTTCTCTGCCCACTAATCCAGCAGTGCATTAGTTATGCACTAATCCTTTAATGGATTTCGTCTTCATCTCTTTTCCCTGACCCCCTAACCTTATCTAAACCAATGGGGCTATGAATGTGTATTATCTCACCAAGCCCAGAGGATGTCACTAGCATTTAAACACACTAAAGTGTCTCTCAGAGTGTTATATTTGATAAGAATTACACCGAGACGTGGTAGCGTCAACTCATCGTATCATCTACTTACATTTTCAAACTCCCACCAACAGACTCAAGTCATTAAACACTGATCGGTCAAGCATAATAAAATGCTCTCAGCACAACAGAACAACTCACTGCATCACTGAACACTAACTTGATACATTACGGAGAAACACTTGTGTGCGGACATAACAATGAGGGCTTAAGTTTGAGTGATCCTAAAACTGGCTCCATTTAGTTTCCATAGCATCTGGCTTTCAACATTCCTTCTCTATTATGGTGCAATATTTAGACACAGCGCTGGCTATAGCCTGGGAACACCCAGACCTTCACAATTGGGAGTGGGTCTGGAAAAGGCTCATTTACTTACGACTTCCAGCGGTAGTGAAATTAAACATAAATTGGTGCATTAAACTCTTACCAAATTGTTTCAAAAGTGTAGCAATCTTGTAGATGAAGGTTTTAAATGCAGTTGTTTACTCAATTCCAAAGAAATACACGCCCATGCTGGATTAGCGATTGTATTCGTGTGCCCGTGTTTCAGGGACATTGGAAAAGGACTTCAATGGGCTCTTGGGCAGATGGACCTGCAGAGCAAATCCCAAATTTGCTGAAAGTTCATATAGTCTAGCTATGCAAGAGCTTGAAAATCACTGACTGCACAAAATGTATAGCACACCATTGCTGACTATGTATAAGTAAGTATAAGTATATATACTCTTTTGATCCTGTGGGGGAAATTTGGTCTCTGCATTTATCCCAATCCTTGAATTAGTGAAACACTCAGCACACAGTGAACACATAGTGAGGTGAAGAACACACTAATCCCGACGCAGTGAGCTGCCTGCAACAACAGCGGCGTTCGGGGAGCAGTGAGCAGTGAGTTAGGTGCCTTGCTCAAGGGCACTTCAGCCGTGCCTAGGCTACTGGTCGGGGTTCGAACAGGCAACCCTCGGGTTACAAGTCCGAAGCACTAACCAGTAGGCCACGGCTGCCTTGCAACCAGCACACATGCTCATGCTCAATCAATGACAAATATGTGCTATTCATTCATTCATTAATTTATTTATGATTAGGTGATAAACTGATGCATGTGCAGGACGCATACCGCCAGTAATATTTATATAACCTGTCCACCTTGTCTGCTAGACAAAAGCACAGTAGCAAGCACCAGTAAGGGTAGTGTGTGAATCCATCAGGTGTCCAGGCCAATGTGTTTCCTGACAGGATACTCTACTTGTGAGCCCAGTGGGTAAACGACAAAACTCTGCGCACGCACACACACACACAGGAGTTGGTAAGTCATAAACAACAGGAAGTGAGTGTCAACAGTAGGCAAAAGTTTAAGTTAGAAAGGACATGATTTGTAAACACACACAAAAAACAAATACATGTACTTACATGCACCCAGATGGAATGACGCACAATGGCATCAACAGTTAAAAGATAACAAGTAGGTATAGAAGTGTGTTAGGCAAGACAGCCTGGGAAACTGTAGAGAATTTGTTAACTATATCACGTCATGCCCATGGGAAAGTTTTTGCTGTCTCTACTACCACAGAAAACTTATAGGGCTGTATTTTGGGCACCAGCGCATGGCGTAAAGTTCGCTTTTCACCCGCGCAAAGTTGAATTCGGTATTTTGCACGTTTATTTTTTAAACATTGCGACCAGGGGTGTGGCAATTAACAACCTAGGGAGGGGCCTGGCGCGTTGTCTAAAAATCGCTATCATACACCACCTAAACCTGGTCAGAAGTCAATGGCGAGTTGTTCATATGCTATTTGAAGAGCGCATGTCAACAGTCATATTGGCAGGTGCACGCACCATCCTTCTATCATTCATGAACGCACACCAGCGCACGTCCATGCAAAGCATTACAAATTGCACGATTACAATGGGAAATATAATTAGAATAAAGATATTACGAAATTCTGAACATCTCATGATGAGTAGTTATTCACCATCATTTGCAAATTGGTAATGACGGTTAAAAGTGATTAGGGGAGAGGCGAGAGACACGTATGGAGCACAGCTGAAGACGCACTGTCACGAGATATAAGCAACTCCTCTGCAGGATAAATGTTGTTTTATTGAGTCATTTGAGCAATATTAGGGTAAGTGTTGCTTTTTCCAGCCTATGTTTTCGGTGGTAACCCATTGTCAGTCAATAGCGAAAGTAACTGCATATAACTGTCATGTCGTTGACTGACTCCTTGGTGAAGTTAGTTTCACTTTGCCAATGAGATCAAATAATAGACGAGTGCAAATGCGTGAAGGCTATGCTAGGTTTTAGTAAAGCATGGTTTAAGAATGACTATTCCATACTGTCTCGCAAGCAGCCTCCTTCAAATGCGCCGTTGAATGCCAAAATACCGATGCATTTATTTGACATATCGCGCTTTGCGCCGTTAAAGGGAATGACAGATGTCATTCTCATTGGTTTAAAATTATGTTACGCCCCAAACACACCCATATGACTGATTAAAAAACCTAGGAACACCTTGTTGCGCCATGCGCTCCACGTTTGATAACGAAACCCCTCCCAATATGAACTGGACATCCTACTAAATTTGAATAGACTTTTGACGAGTGACGATGCACTTTAGAATGTCATGATAGGGCCCATATTCTCTCATGGAAAATAACAGATTACAAAATACTTATTACACAGAAATGATAGACTCATCTTGAGTCAAGTAAAAATAAAATGATTCAGATAAATACCAATATGAGACACACCATCACCAAGGCTGTTTCCCGTAAAATGTATGTTTTTTTTTTATTTGTTGTTTTTTGCTGTAAATTATTTTGTTGTATATATTTTTTAGTTTCATGAAGAATTAAGATATCGTCATCATATACTCTACTTCTGAGAGTAGCCTAGCACCTGGGCACACTTGGTTGCCTTCTGAACACAAGCTCATCATTTATATAAAGCAGGGCAGAGCAGATAGGCAATGTGGCCCTTGACCAAACTCTCTCTCTTTTTCCTTTGTGTCCTCTGTACATGTACAGTGTCTTTGGTTCCCATTTGCCCAGCAGACAACAATAAATAGTGTATGTGTGGGGTGTGTGTCTTTGTGTGTGTGTGTGTCACGGACAGAAGACGACCCAAGAGCGCAAGTTCAAATTCAGAGTCTTTTTATTGAAGGGTTCAGGGGGGAAGAGGAGTGAGAGAAACGTGAGGTCTTGGAGGTTCCGGTTCCAGGGGTGCTAGGAGTGCCAGGGGTGTCAGGGGTTCTCGGGGCTCAGGGGAACCCACACACAACAGCAAGGTGAACAGCAGGCAGTAGTACAGACCAGGGCTAGGCACTAAACGTTGTGAGAGACAGAAGGCAGATTTGAGTTACCGGGGGGGCTGAAGATCGGAGAGTAATCGAGAAGACCCGGAAGGCAGGTCGGGATAACCGGGGCAGTAGAACAGGGAGGCAGTCAAGAAAGGATCCGAATCACAGGTAGGAGTCAGAGAGTAGACAGGCAGGCAGGTTACTGGTCCAGGTTTGAAGACGATCTGACAGGGCTTGGCTGAAAAACAGGGCTTTATATACTGGGAGAGGTTAGTGGAGAAATGCAGTGCAGCTGGCAGAGTAATTAGAGCAGAGTGGGGCAAGGTGAGGATGGTGAGTAGGAAATGCAGCGCAGCTGGCCAGGTAACAAGAGCTGAGCAGGGCGGAGCCAGGTGGAGCTCGTTAGGCAGAGTAGAGAGAGAGTGGCAGAGAGTTGAATCAATTAAGGGTTGTTGCCAGGGAGAGAGAATGCTCATGACAGGACCCCCCCCCTAAGGGACGGCCCCAGAAGTCCCAAGAACAACATCATGCCGGGAGGGTGGAGGGGAGCAGGCGGCGGGTCAGAACTCCTCCGAGCGGTCCGAGTGAGCATCCCCATCCTCAGAAGGAGCTGGAGGGTCACGGTCGGGAGACAGGACAGGTACTGAGACAGGATCAGGGTCAGGCACAGGACAGGAAGCCGGGCGGGCAGGACGGCTAGGGACCCCTCTGGGACGGCCCCTACGGATTGCAGGCTGATCAGGATGTAGTCGGTGGAAGTCAGTGATGAGGGTCCGGTCCACTATCCTCCTGGCCGGGATCCAGGTCCTCTCCTCCGGACCATATCCCTCCCAGTCAACGAGGTACTGGAGACCCCTACCCCGTCGCCTAGAGCGGAGCAGCCGCCGGACGGTGAAGACAGGACCGCCATCTAAGAGGCGCGGAGGAGGCGGCGGCGGAGCCGCAGGGACCAGGGGACTTTCATGGACCGGCTTGACCTTGGAGACGTGGAAGGTGGGATGGACCCGCATGGAAGTGGGCAACTGAAGCCGAACCGCCGTTGGACTGATGACTTTCTGCACAGGAAAAGGACCAATGAAGCGAGGGGCCAGCTTTCGTGATTCAACCCGCAGCGGCAGATCCCGGGCAGACAGCCAGACCTTCTGACCAACCCGGTAAGTAGGTGCTGGGGCCCTCCGTCGGTTGGCACCGACGGCGTAGCTGGTTCCTGACTTCAGGAGCATAGTGCGAGCCTGGGCCCAAGTGCGGCGGCAGCGGCGGGCATACGCAAGAGCAGACGGACAGGTGGCATCCGCTTCCTGGCTGGCAAACAGTGGGGGTTGATACCCGTAGACACACTGAAAGGGGGAGAGCCCGGTGGCGGAACTGGTGAGTGAATTATGGGCATATTCCACCCAGAGCAGGTGTTGAGCCCAGGCCCGGGGATCTTGGGAGGCCACGCACCTCAGTGCCTTCTCCAGCTCCTGGTTCATGCGTTCAGTTTGGCCATTTGACTGCGGGTGGAATCCAGATGATAGGCTGGCGGTGGCCCCAAGGAGATGACAGAACTCCTTCCAAAAGGTTGCTGAGAATTGCGGCCCCCGGTCTGACACTATATCCTGGGGTAGGCCATGGATACGAAACACATATTCCAGGACCACCTGGGCGGTCTCCTTAGCAGAGGGTAGTTTAGGAAGAGGCACGAAGTGAGTCATCTTACTAAAGCGGTCAACAATGGTAAGGATGACTGTGTGTCCGTCAGAGGGCGGAAGACCCGTAACAAAGTCCAGTGAAACGTGGGACCAGGGCCGCTTGGGTACGAGTAGGGGTTGCAGCAACCCAGCAGGAGGCTGGTTGGGGGTCTTGTTTCGGTTACAAGTGGGACAAGCTCGGATGAATTCTTGGACATCCCGTCTCATCCGCCGCCACCAGAACCGCTGGCGGACCAGATGAAGGGTGCGAGTGATGCCGGTATGACAGGCCAGACGGGATTCGTGCCCCCACTGGATCACAGGTGACCTGAGATTTGCTGGAACAAACAGACGGTTGGGGGCGCTGGTGCTTGGGCCTGGCTGGTTCCGAAGAGCCTCCATGACCTGCTTCTCGATCTCCCAGGTGAGGGCCGCTACGACAAAGTGGCTGGGAAGAATGGGAGCTGGCATGGCGGTGATCTCGTCCTTCTGAAACATCCGGGAAAGGGCATCAGGTTTGATGTTGCGAGATCCCGGGCGGTAGGAGAGCGTGAAATTGAAGCGGGTAAAGAACAGAGACCACCGCTGTTGACGGGAGTTCAGCCTCCTGGCTGTTTGGATATACTCCAGGTTTTTGTGGTCTGTCCACACTACGAATGGTTCCTTTGACCCCTCTAACCAGTGCCGCCATTCTTCAAGGGCGAGCTTGACGGCCAGCAGCTCGCGGTTCCCAATGTCGTAGTTGCATTCGGCTGGGGTTAGCCGACGGGAGTAGAAGGCACAGGGGTGCATCTTGCCATCCTCGGCTGCTCTCTGAGAAAGCACTGCACCCACTCCCACGTCCGAAGCATCTACCTCCACCACAAACTGCCTTGCTGCATCTGGCATCTGGAGGATGGGAGCGGAAGTGAAACGTGTCTTGAGGCTATGGAAGGCCTTATCAGCAGCTGCTGTCCATTGGTACGGCTGTTTAGTGCTGGTTAGCGCCGTGAGTGGTGCAGCCACTGTGCTATAGTTTCGGATGAACCTCCTATAGAAGTTCGCAAAGCCCAGGAACTGTTGCAACTTTTTCCGAGACTCAGGGACTGGCCAGGACGTGACAGCCGACACCTTCGTGAGATCCATCTGAATGCTGCCCTCGTTGATCACATACCCCAGGAATGAAACGGTCTTGGCATGGAACTCGCACTTCTCTGCCTTCACGAAAAGAGAGTTCTCCAGCAGGCGGCGCAGGACCAACTGGACATGGTGCGTGTGTTCTGACAGAGTCTTTGAGAATATTAAAATATCGTCAAGGTACACAAAAACGAATGTATTTAACATGTCCCTGAGGATATCATTCACTAGGGCTTGAAAAACTGCTGGGGCATTGGTGAGGCCAAATGGCATGACGAGGTATTCATAGTGGCCGGTTGGTGTGTTGAACGCAGTCTTCCACTCGTCTCCCTCTCTCACCCGCACCAGATGGTAGGCATTGCGAAGGTCCAGCTTCGTGAATACGGTGGCTCCCTGCAGCAGTTCGAAGGCAGACGAAAGTAAGGGCAGTGGGTAGCGATTCTTAACCGTGATGTCGTTCAGACCCCGGTAATCTATGCATGGACGAAGAGAACCGTCCTTCTTACCGACGAAGAAGAATCCCGCTCCTGCGGGGGAAGAAGACGGTCTGATTATCCCGGCGGCAAGAGAGTCATTAATGTAGTCTTCCATGGCCTTTCTTTCCGGGGCTGACAGTGAATACAGACGACCCTTGGGAGGTGCTGTGCCAGGCAGGAGATCAATCGCGCAGTCATAGGGTCTGTGTGGGGGTAGAGATGTCGCCTTGGATTTGTTGAACACCTCTTTCAGGCTGTGGTAACAGGTCGGAACATTGGATATGTCGGGGGTAGCGCTAGATATTTCCCGATGAACGGGCAGGGTGGCCCCCCTTAAACAGGTCTGGTGACAACTCCTTCCCCACGAACGGACTGTTCCTGTCTCCCAGTCGATGTGGGGGTTGTGCTGACGGAGCCACGGGTATCCGAGAATGAGTGGTTGGCCAGGTGAGTGTAGGAGGTGAAACTGGATGGACTCTTGGTGGTTTCCTGACAGCAGAATTGTCACAGGGGCTGAGATGTGAGTGACCGTGCCCAGATGATGTCCATCCAGGGCTCGTACAGGAATGGGTTGTGCCAGTTGATGATGGTTCACGTCCAGTCGCCGTGCAAGCTCAGGGTCCATGATGTTTGCTTCGGCTCCAGAATCCACAAGGGCGGCCAACGTATGAGTCGTGTCGGAAAGCTGAAGGCGGAGATGAAGCAGGGGTTTTCGAATGGAGGGAGACTGAAGACTTGTTGAGCTCACCCGGATCTCTCCTACACCTGGTGAGCTGCGGCTTTTGCCGGACAGGTGGCGACCATGGTGATTTTCACCACCACAGTAGAGGCAAAGGTTGGAGGTTAGACGGCGCCGACGCTCCTCGGGAGTCAGAGAGGCACGGCCAATCTCCATGGCCTCAGGCTGATTGAGTTGGCCTTGGGACTTGACAGGCAGGGGCTGGACAGAGGAGGTATCGACCCGAGTGCGGATGGCAGGTTGACTGAGACGCCCCTTCTCCCTCCTCCGGGTCTGTATACGGCGGTCAATGCGGACGGCAAGGTCAATGGCGGCATCAAGCGTTGAGGGCGGGTCATGAGAAACAAGCTCGTCTTTGATATAGTCCGCCAAGCTGTGGAGGAAGGCTTGCACCAGTGCCTCTGAGTTAAACGAGCTTTGACTGGCCAGGGTACGAAAGTCAATGGAGAAGTCTGCCACTGTCCGATTGCCCTGACGGATGGTGAGCAGAGCTTGTGACGCTTCGGCTGTTGGCGAGCCTAGATCAAAGACCTTTAACATCTCCTCCTCAAAGGCACTGAAGGAGGCACAGGCTGGGGTTTGCCGGTCAAATTCCGCCGTTCCCCACAACCGAGCTCGGCCGGTGAGATGGGTGATGACATACCCCACCTTGGCTCCCTCCGTTGAGAAGGTCCTGGGCTGTAGTGCGAACTGGATTCGGCAGCTGCTCAAGAATGGTCTTACTTGCTTTTGGTTTCCATCGAAACGTTCCGGGTTCCCAATCTCTGGTTCAGGAGTGTGGGGATCTGGTGGCAGCACTGCCGGTGGTACAGGAACAGAAGAACCAGGGGTGGGTGCAGGTGGAGTAGCCGGGTTTGAGAGTAGTTGCAGGGCTTGGGCTAGCAGTTGTTGCTGCAGTTGGAACTGTTGCTGCTGCTGTTGAAGCTGTTGCTGTTGCTGCTGGAGAAGGGAAGCGATGTCGCCAGCCATCCGATTGATGTCTCCCTCAGTGCGTTCCAGTCGCTGTAGGGCAGTCATCTCGGGCTCTTCCTCCATAGTGGTCAGGGAGTGCGCTGGGTCCATGATGGTCAGATCGTTCTGTCACGGACAGAAGACGACCCAAGAGCGCAAGTTCAAATTCAGAGTCTTTTTATTGAAGGGTTCAGGGGGGAAGAGGAGTGAGAGAAACGTGAGGTCTTGGAGGTTCCGGTTCCAGGGGTGCTAGGAGTGCCAGGGGTGTCAGGGGTTCTCGGGGCTCAGGGGAACCCACACACAACAGCAAGGTGAACAGCAGGCAGTAGTACAGACCAGGGCTAGGCACTAAACGTTGTGAGAGACAGAAGGCAGATTTGAGTTACCGGGGGGGCTGAAGATCGGAGAGTAATCGAGAAGACCCGGAAGGCAGGTCGGGATAACCGGGGCAGTAGAACAGGGAGGCAGTCAAGAAAGGATCCGAATCACAGGTAGGAGTCAGAGAGTAGACAGGCAGGCAGGTTACTGGTCCAGGTTTGAAGACGATCTGACAGGGCTTGGCTGAAAAACAGGGCTTTATATACTGGGAGAGGTTAGTGGAGAAATGCAGTGCAGCTGGCAGAGTAATTAGAGCAGAGTGGGGCAAGGTGAGGATGGTGAGTAGGAAATGCAGCGCAGCTGGCCAGGTAACAAGAGCTGAGCAGGGCGGAGCCAGGTGGAGCTCGTTAGGCAGAGTAGAGAGAGAGTGGCAGAGAGTTGAATCAATTAAGGGTTGTTGCCAGGGAGAGAGAATGCTCATGACAGTGTGTGTGTGTGTGCTATAGACTTACAAATGTCTACTCATATGATCTCATGGGAAACCATGAGAGAGAGAGACAGAGAGAGAGAGAAAGAAAGAGAAAGAGAGAGACCAATCATGAAATCCATTTTCAAAACAATACTTCTCCAAGTGAAGAAAGTCTGCAAACATTTGGGGAAATGTAGCACAGTGTTATGTCACCAACATGTGCTTATGCCTATGGTATGCAAATATGTGTAAAGATGTGTTTCATTTGTGACTGTCGTGTGAGGCCAGCAAGTTTCACATAGTCAAGTGTGGCAGGGAATTCCAAAATAAAAACCAGAGTAGGTCCCACATCAAAAGAGGTTTTCATAAGTATGTTCTAAACTTGGGATATGAATATTAAAAAATTCTGACTTGGTTGTGAAAATATTCAAAAACACGTCTTCACAAGAGGCCAACGTTTGATCATTCTTCTTTAAACATGACTGATGACACTTATATAATAAACACAGACAGACAGACGCATTCTTTCCGGAACCTGCTCCATGTCAAAGTCACAGTGATAAGCAAAATTTTAACACATTGTATACATGACCTGGAAACCCATGATGTAAACATGAAGATGTATAGGACTCCCAAACACACACGATAACCTAAAGTTCATTACCAAATAAAGTAGGCTAGAGGCAATGCATTTTTTGTCTGTGTTTACAAGCACAGGTGTGAGTAAAGTTGTTTATGCATGTGTGTGTGTGTGTGTGTGTGTGTGTGTGTGTGTGTGTGTGTGAGTGAGTGAGTGAGTGAGAGAGAGAGAGAGAGAGAGAGAGAGAGAGAGAGAGAGAGAGAGAGAGAGAGAGTGAGTATGTATTTTTGTGCGAGAGGTTATGAGTCAATGGATTATTTTGACTACAAAAACAACTCCAGATGGACTTTGCAGGAAAAGTGCACAATAGAACTAGTGGGGGAAACCATGAGAGAGAGAGACAGAGAGAGAGAGAAAGAAAGAGAAAGAGAGAGACCAATCATGAAATCCATTTTCTTATGTGCCCTAGATGGAATGATAACACTTAGTGTGCCTCAGTCCTGGATGTCAGGATGTACCAGAAGTGGATATTCATTTCCTGGGAATTGGGTAATCACATGATTTAGACTGACTTCTGAAGGAACTACAGTGGGAAACTTCCATAGGGAAATAAGGGCTTGTGGGTAAAAAAGGGGGAGAGGAGGTTGAGGGGTATGCGAAGGACACTTCAGAAATAAACAGTGGGAAAAAACGTGACTCAGGGGAAAAAATGGCAGGAAAAACAAAATGATAAAGAAAAAGCTGCTTTAAGAGGTGGGGCTATTTTGAGGGATGCCCGGGGAGAGAGAGGGGGGGTCCGTTTCCTGCAGGTGGCGGAAATGAAGCAATCTTTCCAGAAACAATCACTCGAGCAAAAGCCAGGGAGAAGGGGTCCAGAGCAGGGGAGAGAGGGGAGGATACGGAAAAACAAGAGGAAGATGATGAGTTGAAGAGAGGGGGAAGATGAAGATGGAAACGATAGACCATGCAGCACGAGCACAAAGTCACATAATCAAGTTTTGAAACAGGATATTCGATTAGGTCATGTCAGTTTTCATCATGACTAACCACCCACTCATCACCTGCAGGTAAACTTTACGACTTTAAGAAGCAGGTGTTTTCCTTTAACCTTTACACTCCCTTTCTATGAAGATCATTGGCAAAAAAAAAATGCAATTCCTGGTTACAACCCCCAAATGGAAATGTACAGCCAGTGACTCCTACACATCCTGAGGGGTACTGGGTTGAAAGATGGAGGGAGGTGGGAAAGATGGAGGGAGGTGAAGGAGTACATCCCCTCTTCTTCTCCTTCTCCCTCCCTCTTATATATACCGTGGGAGGGGAGAGAAAGAGTCAGACTTGAGACACGAAGAACAGCCAAGAACATCTAGAGAGGAAAGGACCAAAGACTATTCTATCTGATTTCATAGATGACATTCCTGAGTCTTATATTTTCTAAGAGGATTGAAGGATTAATGAAGCAGCAAAAAGATTGCCATAGATGTTTGCCATTCATGACAGGTGATTTTTCTTCTCTTAATAATACATTTTATTGGTAGAATCAAATTAAACATTAGCTGAAAGTGCCGTTATTATGAAATCTTTCATTTAAATTATGAAACTACTTGCTAACTATAGGGAAGCATTCACAATATAATTTGTTTTTATTCAGAGGTTGAGCTTTCGTGATACATTATGTAACATGTTTGCATTTTTATATTACATAGCATTGTCTACTGTTATATTGGTATTTCTTCTGGACTTAAAATTTAATAGTTTTTAATTATGTGTATGCCTTTTCTCAGGTTCTTCTGTTGTGAAGATGGCTGTGTTATTTCTGCTCACAGCTCATCTAACTACAGCCATCCCACTCAGGGACATGCACAGGTAGGCTCACAAGTGACCAAACACACACACATACAGGTCAAACATCAAAACATCAATCAAACAGGTCAACATCCTCATATAAAGCCCTTTGTAACATGCTACATTACTCTTCTACAGAACACAACTAGATGTGCTCCACAAAAGATCTATACAGAAGTTGAAGGACTTACTACTTCACAGAACTGAAAACCATGCCAGTGTTGAATCAGTCATTGATAACAGAGACACCGAACCTGGTGATAGGTAAGTTGGGCAAGCTGCTGCTCAAGTATCTCCTAAAGGATAAACGAAAATAAATGGTCAACTTACATACTAGACATAAATGTTAACAGTTTTTTTAAGACAAAAATAATATCTATATTAGACTGGCTAAATGTTTTGCAAAAGAAAGCACAAACGTTGATTTCACAGTGGTTACATTGCAATATTAAATTTGCCATTTTCTTTCCCTCAGTACCCACATCAACCTCCGTGTGAGGCGCGCTCCACCGAGAGGCTGCCAACTCGGCACATGCCAAGTGCACAATCTGGCAGACACGCTGTACCGAATCGGGCACACAAATGGCAAGGATGAGTCCAAAAAAGCCAATGACCCCAAAGGATATGGCCGCTGAGTATCAGACAGGACTGGGATCAATTAGACTGAGAGACTGTGTGTGTCTCTCTCTCTCTGTCTGTGTGTGTGTATGAATGTGTTTGTGTGTGTGTGTGTGTATATGTGAGAGGGGTACATTGTGACCAGAGGAGCTCAGCACTTGATTCAACTCATCTGTTCTCTTCACTTGACTGGACTGAATGTATTAACTGGTACTCATTATTTTAATGTGGAGAGTGAAATATGAGTAGTCGGCCTATTTGAATGTAGTTCAGTGTGTTACACAACCTTGCTGCTTATGCTGTACATAATATAGATATTTTGTATTATACAGATATTTTGTACTATACCAAAGTCTATTGTAGGTTCAACCAATTTATAAATATAAAATATATAATTAAATGCTATTGTTGACTCCTGGTCCTTTATTGATGACTATAGGGCTAGGCCCTGGTAATTGTTTTAATAAAATCAATGGAGAAATAAGGCAAATAGAGAACTAATAAAAAAAATCTGCATAAGAAAATAATTTCGATTGAGTCAGCATCTGTGAGTGAAAGAGTGAGTGTGTGTGTGTGCTTAGATTTGTGTAGTTAGGTATGGTTGGCACTTCCTTGTTTTTTGTGTTCACGTGCCAGCGACAAACATAAGCGTAGCAGAAATGTAATGCACTCAAGATAATATCTAAACTATTATTGCTGGTAGGCAATAGTTTTATTATGGGGCAGCCGTGGCCTACTGGTTAGCGCTTCGTACTTGTAGCCGGAGGGTTGCCGGTTTGAACCCCGACGGGTGAAGTGCCCTTGAGCAAGGCACCTAACCCCTCACTGCTCCCCGAGCGCCGCTGTTGCTGCAGGCTTAAGTGTGTGCTTCACCTCACTGTGTGCTGAGTGTGTTTCACTAATTCACGGATTGGGATAAATGCAGAGACCAAATTTCCCTCACGGGATCAAAAGACTATATATATTTACTCAGCATCATATTTGATCAAGAAAGGAGATCAATGAGAATTAGGCTATCTGAGAACATCTGTTTCATAGGGTTATTGTAGTTTGCCTATTCATTTACTGTGACAAACCTTTCCAAGTCTGAGGCACAGTTGGTGATAATACTGTTTTGCAGCGCGTAAAGGTCACGATGGAAATAACGTCACAGTAATTTGATATGTGCATGTAGAATGGTCATTGCTGACCTAATTAATTCAGTCAGACAGATCACAATACTCGTATGTGTATGATCAACAACACTCAACACACGCGATTTTTATCAGGAATAGCCTTCTGTCCGCAATCACTGCACAGCGGACAGCACAGCAGTTGAATCGGCTGACATTCACAGCACGCTTCCCGTTTTGACGCTCTTTGGGAACGCCTTGAAATAGCCTCGGCTACACAGAAGTTAGGGTTGATACCATAGACTGTAAAAAATAGATTGATACCTGCCTCTTGTTTCTTTTTCCTGCATGTTTTGGGCCACACCTTACTCGACTCCACCTAAATCAACAGGTAGGTAGGCTAGTTAACACCAGTTATGTACAGTGAAAAAAATTGAAGTGCGATCAAACTTGTTTGATTTGCACAAAGATCGAAACCTCTTCTGTCCGAGATCTCAGCGTCTGTTAAGTTTTTCACGAACACAGCTGGATGGACGAGTCAGAAGTCGACGGAGGAGAGAAGGGAGGTGGAGTGTCCAAACATGAGAAAGACCAGGTAAAATGTTAAGGAATGCTAGGGCTGTTAAGGGCTGGCGAAGTCTTGCCATATGGTAGCCAAACAAAACGTGAACGATAGCCTAGCCTACTTGCACACATTAAACACACACACCAATAACTAACAATGAATGACGTAAGGTAGTGCAAGTTACCACATGCATTGTCCCAAATCCTGTTAACATGAGAGGCCAAGCAGATTGTTAAAATGCGGAACTGAGAGAGACAGCACCAAGCCGAGCCGAGGATTCACTTCACTTCACTTCCCTGTGCTGTCTGAGGATCTTTACGTTAGCACTGAAAGAAGACTGCTTAATTAGGGTGACCAGACGTCCTCTTTTGCCCTGACATGTCCTCTTTTTGAAACCTAAAAATGTGTCCGGGCGAAAAATCAAAGTTGTCAGGGATTTTATTCTAGCCTCAAACGTGTTAACAGCGAATTTGCATTGCTCCCTCTTAGTGTTTCCATCCAACGTCCTAATACGCATTTAATCTATTCGAATAAGAAATCCCGGTTGGAAACACGTGAAATGCGCATCAAAAATCCTAATGCGCATTGATTCGCTAGAGGGGGTGGTTTAACTCTCGATGCGCATATGGTATAATGGGAATAAAGTTTATGGAAACGGTTTATTCGCATCGTGTGAAGTAACCTTCAGAGAATCTCAGCAATCTCTGACGCTTCCCTATAACATTAGGCAACTTGATGTGTTCTCTTGCTTGTTTCCGTAGAATAAAACAAATTGAATACACACATTGGTGCACAGTTGTTTTGCTGACGCTAAAGTTTTCGCCAACAACTCGATCGGCACACATCGCAAGTTTATACAACTGCAGTGCCCGTTCAAACATGCCATTCCTGTAAACTGAAACTGAAAACCTGTAGCCCGATTACATGCCCGCAGGTATGCCTGCTTTAACAATAGGACGATAGGGAAAAACATCATTCCAGCTAAGCATTCAATAATGTATACTGAATATCATAATATATGTAAGGGATAATGTATAGAACGCCGGTCATTGTCGGGAGATAGGTCCCGACAGGGCAAAACGGACCCCGACGCGCAGCAGAGGGGTCTTGTTCCGCCCTGAAGGGACCTATTTCCCGATAATGACCGGTGTTCTATACATTATCCCGCTTATTACACGGCTACTTACCAAAACGACACAATAAACTCCCCACGATATGACTCTTTAGCCTACATAGCCTATATAGCCTCTTTGTTACCGTTTCATCATGGCTTTTGCTGATAAACAAATAGTTCACAACAACACACGATGAACTTAAATCAAACATTCTTTAGAACACAGCTGATCAACCATCTGCTTTCACTTTTGAATGAAGTTCCAATCCTTGCATAGTGATATGAAAGAATTGACTTAGAAGCACAAAGCCAATTTTCCTTGACAGCGGTCTGTTATACTTAGCAATGGTCTGTTATTCAGAATTAGCAGACCGCCGAACGTTGGGAAGGCCCATTCAAGTGAATGGAGCATTCTGCAGCATTATGAAGAGCCGTGTAATAATTAAGCAATATAGCACGAGTGAGAGTGGGGTTGGTCATGAATATTCCCACGGGTGTTGTTCGGCAGTAGCCGTGGGAATATCCATGACCAATCCCACGATCACGAGTGCTATATTGCTTTTATACAACAATTCTACCACAAACTAAATAATCTGAAAACATCCCGTTATTGTTTAAAAATGTTAATTTCGACATCGTTCTTACGCATCAAAAAACAGTTCCCTTTTCAATAGACAGCGTCTTGGTTGCTAGGTAACCCTGTGTTCTTGAAAGAAATGTTGAAAGTCGGGCTGAAATCACATTCATATCTAGGTTTGCTGCATGCATGTTACAAGGACAATGGGCCATGTCATGTAAGGGACATGGTACTGCATAAAAACGGAAACATTGTCTACATTGCAGAACCACTCAACTTTATTATTTTATGGTGAATAAATGTCACACTACTGTGCACAGCCTGACGTGACGATGCTAGCACGTTAGCAGCGGTTAGCTAACGTTAGTTATCTACAAGTCTCCTCCAAGTGACAATCATATTATACACAATGCTGGCAATGCTGAGAACAATTAGCATCCTCGTTTATCTTACTTACATTGAGTTGACTGTGTGGCTTAATCCACAGATGTGGTGAAGCACTGTTTCGTTATGGTTTGCTAAGGAGTAACCCATTGCTTAAAATAGTGGAGGGCTGGGATGAAAACATTGTGTCAAATCTTCGCATTGTATCGCGGAGTGATTTATTATTAGCTGTGCAAAGTCTGATCTGACACCTCAGACTTTGCTTTCTTTGCCGATGCAACTAAAACGCCAGTCACAAGAGGCCAGCCGCTGTTTCACCTCCTAAGCATCCATTTCTGCATCTTTCTCGCAGCTAACCGAAACGCATCACCTGACCGCTCATTTAGCCTACCGCGCAAGCCCGAGCCCGCGTGAAATGATAGAAATGAAGCTCTACAGTGAAGTGCCAAATTTGACAAAAAAACTGCCGAGACCTTGGTCGTTCCCAAGTGTATGGCGGTCTCCGGCGATGGGAAGCTGCTAACACCCGATTGCGCAATATAAACATTCTCCGCCTTCTCCTTCTAATCGATATTAAACAAAATATTTTCAAAATTAAGGAATGAATTAGGCCTAGGGCCTAGGCTATTCCGACCGCAGAGAGGAGGGCGTCCATTTCCCTCAATATAGGCAAAGTATCCCAAAATACTTAGAATCAATAGGCGTTGGAAACGCTGACTAATGCGCATTTTATTTATGTGCGGATGCGCATCACTAATTCGCATGAGTTGGATGGAAACACGCTAATGTCTTTCATTCACATATAGTCACGCCCTCCCCCTACAGTTCGCTTTGCATTGAGTGGAAAGTGTGTTGAGCCTGACCTTAGCTACCGTCGTTGGTCGATAGTAATCTCTGTAAACATTTAATTGGTCAGTCAGTCACCTCAATAGCGCAAACGTCCTTGTTTAGTGTAAGTTCACTGACGAATTAAAACGTACATTTCCATGTTTCTGTCTCGGTCGAGATCAACATGAAGCTGAGTGCTGACCTGCAAAGCAGGCACTTGTCTACTTGACACAGCCTACTTGTCGGTCGCAAATAAAGGTGTCAACGACCTTCAGGTAGCTACACAATGTTCAGCAAAGCTTCGAACGGCAGCGAGGGATGAGAGCTCATCAGTTAAAGTAACAGTGACAGAGTTTTTCGACCTTAACATTACGTCTCCAAAATTATTTTGATGGCACATAACCTCATAACTAGACTGTAAAAAATATAACATGACGAACGGCACTTCTGCCATTGTCTGAGCGGCCTTCTCTAGACGATTGCCGACCTAGCAACTTTCTAATTTCGGGTAGGAAACTGCACTTTAGTTATCCCTTTAAACTGCCTTTAGCCTGCACACTTACAACAGCAAATGTCAATAATCCTCTATCTACTGTAGCCTATATTCAGGTGAATTAAATATGTTGGCATAACATGAGGCAGGGGTTCCCAAACTTTTCCTTGACAAGGCCCCCCAAATACCACTAGGTTCTGGCCAAGGACCCCTTGATGTTGTATTAAACCCATCGACAATACTACGGCAAATTTAAAAATACATTAAGCTAATCCTAGTAATTATTTTAGCCACAAGCACTTTGTGATGAAGCATACAGTGTGTAAAATTACATTTGGGGCTTTCTGCTAAATGAGAGCTATCACTCTACTATTATTCCCAGTCATTATCATGGAAAATAATGTTCAGATATGCGACAAATTATTATAATGGCATTGTATAACAACCCTCATAGTAATACATCATTTTCAAATGTATTTATTTGTTGCTTTTATTTTTCTTTCCAACTTGCTGAGGCCCCCCTGGCACCCCCTCGTGGCCCCCACTTTGAAAACCACTGACATGAGGGATAGATGTAGGCCTTTTTCTTTACAAAAGAAATATCTAATAATAATGGATTGAAAAGAGGTAGGCCTAATAATAGACCAGACATGATTGAATAGGTATAAGAAAACAGACAACATCCACATCAGTCCCCAACTGTTTTCACAGGTCAGGATTATTAAACTCTAAAACAGATTGTCAAAATTATAGAGCTAGGCTACTGTAAAAGATTCAGTTTGTATTTTCAGAAACATCTTGGATCAAATTTAGAGATATGCAACATTAAAGATGGGTCGCCATCCAAATGTATCTTGCGTGTATAGAGCTCAACAGCCCTGCTTTTATTGTAATTATTGTTTTTGCACTTTAAAACTTTCAAGTGTTCAAAATAGTCTTTTGAGGCAGTGTTTTTCTGTTAGCGGGCCGGCCAATAAAGCTCATTATCCCCACCCTGCTGAAGTGTCCTCTTTTTCACAAACTCAAATCTGGTCACCCTAGCTTAATTGTTTTTTTGCAGTAACATGGATGAATCAACTAGACAACCACCGAACCACAAAATTTGCTTATCGTTACGTTTACAGTAGCCTATAGCCTAGTTCCGGAAATGTAGTGTACTCCTTTGAAATAGATGGTGTGCCACAAAACTCCCTGCAGGTGCAAATCAAAGCAATTTAGGTCTATTTGCAGTCAGGCGAATAGCGTTAAAATGTAAAATATAAATGGATGTGGCATTTAAGTAACAGTACTATTTTGTTAAATCTTCCACAATCGTTGTTTTATTTTCCTGCCTTTGTTTAGCTTTTCTGGGCACATGACAAGAATATTTGTGTTCCTAGAGTTGGATCCCCAAAATAATCAAAAAGAGACTGTGCACAACATTTGTGGAAGATGCATCAAGGTGAGCTTGAGGTTCTGAGTTGAGTTTTTTTTTTTGCAACAGTTGCTAATTTCTTGGCAGTTGTTCTTAGCACTTGTTTTTGCACTTTACACAGCGATGGCCAGTGGTGCCAATGTGGGGTACCCAAAAAGGACCATCAGTCGATTGCCCTGGGCGACTACTTCAGCACAGCCATGGTCAGCAACTGGGTCTCTGCTCAGCATTCCTCCGAAGCTCCCACGGACGCCTTTGGTGAAGTGGAGTTTGATGGGGCTAGTAAGAGGCACAGCTATGTGAGTGGTCATTTGGTGGCCTACTATAATAATAATAATAATAATAAATATAGCCGCAAGCGGCAATGGCGGGCCCGAGCACCTGCGGGCCTCAACCCGTGACATGTCGGAATCCAACAAAGCAACGACGTGGTGTGTTTGTGAAATGTACATATTTGATGTGTGTGCTATTTGTTTTTGTATTGCCACATTGACTTGCTTGGCCAGGTGGGTGTCATTATAATCATAATATATATTAACCTGAGAAATTTCAGATCATTAATTTTAAAGCCCCCCTGTGTAAGAAATTCTCCCATCTAGTGGTAAGGAGTTATATAGCAACCAACTACTTGGAGGAAGCACTGCCTCGTTTAGAACTACGGGAGCCGTCACACATCAAAAGTGACACTAGTTCTGGACTCCTAGCACGTCGAAGCATAAACTTCTCTCTGAAAGCGTAATTCTCGCCGAAATGCACCCTAGGGTGTTTTGTGAATGTACATGAGTCAAACTATAAAAAGCATAATTATGTCTGAAGCTCCACTTTCAAGCTTGTCCGTGTTGTCGTTTTTGGGTCAAATGGAGTTTTGAATGGTAACTATTTTTTGATACATGATCGCGTCAAAATCGCTATTTTTAAAACACTAAGAGGCTCGACACAACATGAAACTTCCATCGAAGTATCATCAGTGTGTCTACACATGAACTCGAGCATTGATTGAGAACATTGTTCATGTACACAGAGCTCACTAAAAGAAACGTTTTGAAAAACTCACTTGGGTTTTCTGCTCGCTGCCATCATGCCAGTCAAGGAGTGAGTTGTCCAAAACCTTTCTTTTTAGTAAACTATGTGTACACTAACAATGTTCTCAATGCTCAAGTTCATGTGTAGAGACACTGATGATAGTTCGATCAAAGTTTCACGTTGTGTCGAGCCTTCTTAGTGTTTTAAAATAGCGATTTTGACGCATCAAAATAGTAGGCTAATGCCCCTACGACTCCCATTCACGAAAATTTGACTCAGGTACATTCACAAAAACACCCTAGAGTTACGCTTGAATAAGCAATAATAACATATTCATAACATTTGTTAACGTTATTGCCATTGCTTGTGTGCGATGCTAATGCAACTCTTTCGGACCTAGCTGCTAGCTAGCTATCGTTAGCACAGTAAACGGAAAGTGAATGGGACGGCTAGGTAGTAGGCTACTGCAGCTAAGGACTTTGGTTAAACTATTATTGTTGCAAACTAAACTGAAATAACACGTTCAGCAACTTTGTGGTCTGTTAGTCCTAGCATAACTATGTTAGGTTACTACTATACTAGGTTAGGTTGTCAACTGTCTCTGGGTCTAGAAACTAGAGATCAAGTGAGCTGGTGAAAGATCACGAACAAAGTTATTTCTCTCTATTTAAATTTCGTTGGAAAATACAATGTCAATGTCGGACTGTTAGGAAGATATGACTTGAAAATGGGCTCGTAACTTACATTGCTGAATGTAGGGAAATTCTACAGATGAATCCAAGCTAATGTTTTTCTATGCATCCAGACGCCAAAGACTGAGCTGTATTCGCATATTATGTCCCTTGCTGGCCACCGGTATTTTAACATGGCGCACGTACAAGGCTAGTCGCCCCTGTGCTATGTAGATTTAAATGTGGATTTCTAAGCCAATAGGTATGCTTCGAATTGGTGGTGGTGGTAATTAAACATGAATGAGGCCACATTTATGAATGGTAAATGTTGATTGTGTTAACAAACAACTGAAAACGTTACACGTTTTAAGGGGGGGCTTTAAGCAAAGAACATTTCTGATACACTTTTTGGTTGGCCAGATGGTGGCGCTGTGTTAGGCATGGAAATTACACATGTGAATATCATCACAATAATGATATCCAACATTTTTGTAAACTTTCAGATCAATCACTTAAGGCTAAATTGTTAATTTCTGGCACATTTTCCTGCTTGGGCAGGTGGTGGGGCTATGCCAGGCAGGCCCATTGGGTGTCTGGATATCATCATAATCATAATATCTATTAACCTGAGAAGTTTCAGACCATTCATTCAAAGCATAGAACATTTCTGGCACATTTCCTGCTTGGCCAGATGGTGGCGCTATGCTAGGCCTGTGAATTACACATGTGAATATCATCACAATAGTATCCAATATTTTATAAAGTTTCAGATCAATCAGTTAAGGCATCGTCCATTTCTGGAACATTTCCTGCTTGGCCAGGTGGTGGCGCTATGCCAGGCAGGCCCATTGGGTGTCTGGATATCATCATAATCATAATATCTGTTATCCTGAGAAGTTTCAGACCATTCATTCAATGCACTGTGACTTTATGACACATTTCCTATTTAGGTGGTAAGATATTAAAACCATAACATATTTCAACATATCAAAAAATCCTACACAATTTAACATCAGCAACATCTTGGCATAATGTTCGGCAAATTTCACATGAATCTGACAAACCATCTAGGAGCAGTATGTTAAAATTGATCATTGGACATCAGTGTAATCGTCATTCTTTCTGTTGCCAGTTGGTGGCGCTATGCCAAACATGAATTTGGTGTGTCTAGCTGAAAGTATGTGCCAACCACTGGATCAATCACCTAAGGGGGCGCTACTGAGTCCCTGGGCCACGCCCGGGGCCAAGCCTTTATGCCTGTGTAGCCATTGTGATACCAAATGTGTGTGCCAAATTCCAAGACTTTTCATCCATGCTAACCACCTCAAAAATAGCAAAATGGTGAACAACAAATAATAATAATAATAATAATAATAATAATAATAATAATCCTTTCAAAAACAATAGGGCTTCGCACCTCTCGGTGCGCAAGGCCGTCCCGGCCTCGCGCACCGTCGGTGGTGGCGCTAAGCTAAATATGCATTATGGGCATGTGAATATCATCACTACCATGGTATTCAAAGACCTGTGAAATTGAAAACATTTCAAGCCATGCATTGTGAATTAAGACACATTTATTGTTTATGTGGAAGGGTATTAAAATGTATAGTTTTGCCATTTCGTCAAATTACAACATATCAAAAAAAGCTTTACAATTTAGAATCAGAAGCATATTGGCATCATGTATACCAACTTTCACATGAATCGGATCAACCGTCTAGGAGGAGTATGTTAAAATGCACAAAATGCACAATGCACAAAATCCCAATTACCTCACTTCCTGTGGGCGTGGCTAATGGCATGTTAATACAAAAGTTGATTGTTTTTGGGAGTTACACACACCCACCAAATTTGGTGTGTGTATCTAAAACTATATGCCAACCACAAGTCACAGTGACATAAGGGGGCGCTATGGAGTTCCTGGGCCAAGCCCAGTGCCAAGGCTTTTCCCCTGTGTATTCATTGTATCTCTTGACGTGTGTGCCAAATTTCATGCGTTTTCACCGATGGGAAGAACCTCTTTTGGCATCACAATTCATTACATTTTAGTCTGCACAAAATCCCAAATACCTCACTTACTGTTGGGCGTGGCCAATGCATTGTACATACGAAAGTTGTTCATCTTGGGGAGATACACACACCTACCAAATTTGATGCGTCTAGCTGAAAGTATGTGCCAACCACTGCCTCAATCACCTAAGGGGGCGCTACTGAGTCCCTGGGCCACGCCCGGGGCCAAGCTCTTGTACCTAACTGCTTTGCGTGACACCTGATGTGTGTGCCAAATTTCAAGATTTTTCACCCATCTTAACCACCTCAAAAAAGGAAAACGCTCTGAGACAAAGTTAAAATAATAATAATAATAATAATAATAATCCTTACAAAAACAATAGGGCCTTGCGCCCTTCGGTGCTCGGGCCCTAATAATAATAATAATAATAGGCTTTATATGTATAGCCCCTTTCATACACAGAATGCAGCTCAAAGTGCTTTACATTTAGAGCATGTAACACAATATGATCTATTACTGTATCATCTAAGTAGAGTTGTGGATGTGAAAAGTATTTGTTTTATTATGTCTGACGTCAAGCGTATTTGCTGTTATATCTCATGTTGGTTGATGCAGCTGTAGTGGGGTGGACAAAATGTTTTATGTTGTCACAAAGAGTTCTAAATGTATTCTTATCTGACTCCAAACAAACACTTGAATGAAAATCAAGAGCTCTTGATTCAAAAGGCGTTTTTAAATCTCTCCCCTCCTTTTCTGTTTAGCTTGAGATGGTTTCAGATTAGAATGGTTAGCATATAATTGAGTTTGTAAATAGAATGTTAATCCCAAGGTTGATTTTAATTGGACTCCATCTCTGATGTAGTACTTGCGTCTGTCATCCGACACCCCAGCCTCCATTGCCTACACCCTGATAACGGCCCACTGGGGCCTGAGTCTGCCCAACCTGGTGGTGTCTGTGGTGGGTGGAGAGGGCAAATCAAAGGTCCAGGCGTGGGTGCGAGAGGTACTGCGGCAGGGACTGGTCAAGGCCTCCCAAAGCACAGGTAGTCACATGACCTTTATACTAAGGTTGAGAGCTCAACAGAGTGTGTTCATCAGAGGTTTACCATTTCTTTCACTCTAATAGTGTCATGAAATAAAAGTAATTGCATACTAAAAAGTTTGTTTAGTCTAATACTGTTAAATCAATTTATTTCCCTTTCCTTCATCATCTTTTTCTTCAAATGAGTTGTTGTTTATGGTCAAGTCTGTATGCACATGTGTTGTACTCTCCTTAAAAACATTGCCTATAATAAGCTGTAAGGGAGCATTGTACATTGATTCAAATGTTGCATCACTCTAAAGTAAGATTACAGTGTTTACAATTCCAACTACTCACTCAGTGACTCAATTGCGGAATGTAATGATTTGAAATCCTTTTAAGCTTGTCAGCCTAGTTAGCCTTTCGAGTTTATTTGGACCTGATCTCTTCTACTTTTATGTGTGTTGTTTCGTACCGATGTAAACACACACAGGGGCATGGATCCTAACGGAGGGTCTGCGAGAGGGTGTTGGGCGCTGTGTAGGAGAGGCAGTAAGGGACCATGCCACTGCTGCATCCTCCATCTCCCAAAACAAGGTTGTTGCCATAGGGATTGCATCATGGGGGCTGGTCAATAATCGGGAACAGCTAATCCACCCTGAGGTACTGATCAGCTTCGGACAATCAATATTGCAACAGTTTATCTCAATATGCACATACACAAATGTACAAAAAGTGATTTATCTTCTCACCTCTCACTCTCTCGCCTACTCTGTATCTCAGGGTAGCTTCCCAGCGAAGTACCATGCTGACAACAAATTCAGTGACTCGTGTTGCCTGGACAAGAACTACCAGGCCTTCTTGCTGGTGGATGATGGAAGTGTAAACCGACGCGGTGGTGAGGATGGTTTCAGGGCCCGTCTGGAAGACTACATATCCAAACAACGCACTGGGATATGGGGTGAGGCAGTCAAGGATCATTTACTGTTTCCTGAAGCACCTTAAAGCACACCACACATATAACTCACAATATATATAACTACTGTCTGTACAAGTACTGTATATGACCTCCATAAGTGAAGAACAGTTTGACTGTATGATCCCTACAGTATGTAAACATAGTTATTCAAATGCATTTTCTCTGATTAATAAACTGGGGAAATGTAGGTTAGGAACAGCAAAGGATCATAGGTTGTTCCTGATGTCCATCTGCCCCTTGCTTATTGATCCCACTCTGCTTTTGGTTGTTTAAGCAGGTTAATGTTTCATGTTGTTTTGTCTGTATTTGTATTTCTGTAGGTAGTGGAACCATCAACATTCCTGTGCTATGTTTGCTGGTGGCTGGAGAGGTCAACTACATGGAGGCAAGTGTCAGGAAAATCTGTTTTTCCTGTTACCTATGTACCAGTTTGGTCACTTAAGTACTGTAAATGTGCCTCGGTGTGACAGTCTGTTTTAAGACATCTCCCATAGTTGTTATACTCACTTTATTTAATAGTACTTATGTTTAGTAGTGCTTATGTTGGATATTTCTTGTTCAAATAAGCTATAGCTTGTTCTCATCACTGCAGTTTGCAATAATGTTCCTCTTCTACAATGTGCTGCAGAGATTGAATGAATCTTTGAAAACGGGAATGCCCTGGTTGGTCCTGGTTGGCTCTGGTGGTGTGGCCAACCTGATCGGGGATCTCCTGGAGAATCCCCTGATCAGTGCTGGAGAGTCTAAGAGCGATGCGGGCTCTGGAGGAGAGCTGAAGGAGAGGCTGGCCGAGCGTGTTCGGAAGCATTTCCCCGCCGAGGCAGACACGGACAAACTGACTGAGAAGGTAGGTGGTGTCAGTCGAGGTCAGCAGAAGAGGGATGGAAACCTTGCTCTAGTTTTTTAGATTTTGTGCCAAAAATATGGTGATTGAGGATATTGATAGTAAAACTGACCCACGGAGACTATATAGACTAATAACTCGGCTGTAAATTTGAAGGCCTTACAGTATACGGCATCTTGGTACAACAATCGTTAGTTCAAAACCACCTGTTTCCTGTTTTCTTTCCAGACGTTAAGTATCTACCAGAACAGAGACCTGATCTCCATCTACAATAGAGAACAGGAGGGACCGGATGACTTTGACACTGTGTTACTTCGAGCTCTTGTCAAAGGTAGCGCAAACTGCTGTGGTTAACTGAGTATGGTGTGCAGAATTGCATGCTTGCCAAGCTACGTTATGAAAAAGGATAATTACAAGACTATACAGTTCACTTCGAGTTATAATGAATGCATATGGTCATTCTTATGAAATATGATAGGCTGGCATATGGAGAAAGGAAGTGATGTAGTGGTATGTTACATTCTAAATAGTTACCCAAGTAGTTAAGTGTGTGTGTGTGTGTGTGTGTGTGTGTTTTTCAGCAAGCAAACGCTGTACATCGGCAGACTCAAGCCCATACACTGACGAGCTGAAACTTGCTGTGACCTGGAACCGGGTGGACATCGCCAGGAGTGAGCTGTTCAATGGGGATATCCAATGGAAGGTTAGAAGCATCATGGGAAACAGATGACAAAGAAAAATGTGGCAAGGAGGAGCCCATCTAGTGCACAAATGTAACAAATGTATAGCTCAAAGTACATATGGCTAAAGGCATTGTGATAAGTACCATACAAAATCATTGTTTTTTAATGTAGTAATAATAATAATAATAACTTAGTTATTATTGCCTTTTAGGGTACCCAAGGTTGCATTGTTATAGCCCTATGTAGTCCATTGGAACTACTCTGGGAGACTGAGACATGCTGTATCTATTGTTTGTTATTCAGTGTGCTGATCTTGAAGACTCCATGACTGACGCACTAGTCAATGACAAGCCGGAGTTTGTGCGCCTTTTCATTGAAAACGGCTTGAACATCCTGGACTACCTGACCAATGGGCGCCTGGAGAGCCTGTACCGCTCTGTCTCCGACAGCTCGGTCGTCTACACCCTCCTCCAGCGCCACCTTGCCCTGCGAACCAGCGCTGCTGGCCCCGGCTCCTTAAACTCCCTCTCAGACCCGCAGTCAGTGTCCCCGAAGGAGACGTATATGATTCGTCCAGCCAAAGAGCTCAGCCTGTATGAGGTGAGCTGTGTTATTGAAATGGTAGACAGCTCCATAGAGGTTGTTAAATCCTAGGACATATTTGGCCTATGTCTGTTTAGAACTATGTTGATTGTGGGTAGTATACAGCACACAATTACCTTATTACTGATCCTTAAAGATCTACACTGGATTCATCTATTCTTACTGCAATGCACAAAATATATTTTGAGATGATCTAGAGTATTGGTTCTCAAAGTGGGGTCCGGGGGCCCCCAGGGGTCCGCAGCACATTGTCAGGGGGTTGTCAGGGGGCTACAAAATATAAAATTGTCTTATACTGTATGGCGAAAAATGCTACAGTATCAGTATTTGCATCTGCTGATATGTTACATCAATACGTCAAAACACTTTACTATTAATTAACCGCCAACAAAATGAAAGTTATGTGAAGCAAACACTATGTGTTCAACACAATAGGCATACATTTGACAAAGAAACAACAATCCTTTTAAAAAAAAATCCTACATAAAAATCCTACATACATCCTACAAAAAATCCTACATAGTCAAAGTAAAACACATATAATATAAGCATCTAACAGAAAAAAGCCTATACAGCTACATGATTAACTTAAGTTTTATGTGTTGTGATTATGAGGGGTCCTTGGAGAATTTTCCACTCCATGAGGGGTCCCCGGCCCACACAAGTTTGAGAACCCCTGATCTAGAGAATGATGTACCAAAAAGTTGCTACAGTTGATGACAAATGTCATTATACAAAACTGTTGTTATGGGTAAAAACTCAGCACAATATGCTTTATCAAACCATTCCGCAAACTATGCCACATAGGAGGAGAACCTGTTGAGTTTTTACTGTCTTCTGTTGAGGATGTTAGTGGGCTTGATCAAGCAAGTTCATGACCTGGATTGGCTTTACATGAACTGTATACATGGTTAGCTTTAACCCTTGCAACCACCATAGCAACCACAATATGTACCCTAGCAATGCCCTAGCATCCATCCTAAGTACCCTAGCAAGACCCTAGCAACCATCTTAATTACAACAACCTAGCAACCACCACTATAATGTCAACCTAGCAACCAATATGATTACCCTAGCAACCATCATAGCAACCACATTATTTAGCATAGCAAACACCATATGTACCATAGCAACACTCTAGCAACCACCACTATTATGTCAATCTAGCAACCACCATAGCAACCAACATGATTACCCTAGCAACCAACATGATTACCCTAGCAACCACTATAGCAACCACATTATTTTGCATAGCAACTACCATACATACCCTAGCTACGCCCTAGCAACCATCTTAATGATCCTAGCAACAACCTAGCAACCACCTCTATGATGTCAACCAGAGACTTTCTAATGAGGAGACACAGCACTCAAAAAATCCTCCATAGAAATGCATGGGGTTAGTTTGTAACGCCGTTGTCTACACAAACCCACCCCTTCCTCGGCAAAACGTCGACATGTGAATACATTGAGCCAATCATGTGGTGTGATGTGAATACATTGAGCCAATCATATGTTGTGTTGTGAAGACATCTTTCCAATCACGTGTTGTGAACTTGCCGCTGGAGCAAGATTGGTGTCGTGAAGCCTTGCGCACGCGCATTTCTGCTGAATAGGATGCCCGATGAGTGCCCAAAAAGCGTTGCTACATGGCCGCCGAGTGGAGGGACTTGCATAAAAGGACTAAGGTTAATTACCTTAGCAACAACCTAGCAACCACCACTATAATGTGACCATACCAACCACTATAGCAACCGGCATGATTACCCTAGCAACCAGCATAGCAACTGCTTTATGTATGCGTTTTGGCTTAAGGCGAGACACTACAGGTGAATAGGGTAACATTTTTAACAAGCACATATCACTATGAAACTTCCCCAGTTGATTACTTACATTAATATGAGAAAAAAATGTATTACAAGTTTGCTGTAATTTAATGTTTACATATGCAAATGAGGCATTATCTAATTAAATATGCGCTAATTTGCATACATTTTAAGGCACGAAACCTGAGCATTGGATACAGCCAAGTTCAAAATTATGTTTTCATTGTGTTCAGATATTAGATGGGAAAACATTTACAGAGGGATTTATGAATATCTACTTTTGTTATCCTGTAAATCAGAAAATTATGTCACTAGCCCTAAAAAAATCGCTTTTTTCCATGTTTTTAGGCATAAAATGTCATGTAAGTCAGGCTAGGAATAATATATCAACAAACCCCTCTGTAGAAATCTTCGACATATAGTTAGGCATAAGTCTAGAAAGTTTGGTGTATGTACGTGCTTCTGAAGTGGAGTTTTTGAGCTCAGAGTGTGAGCGGAAACTCATTTTGAGAAAACAGCCTTGAAAGACAGCCAATGAGATTCCGTTCTCAGCCTAGACTCGCCTTTGAACTTTCGCGATTGGTTACTGATACAAAGGAAGTGTCCATATATGGATCACATAGCGTGATACAGGAAAAACAGAGCTTTCCAACGGTAGTACACATGTTATGTTTTGGACCACGGTCGCGGGAGTGCATGCAAGGTTAGAATGCTAACTTTTGCTGAATTTAGGAGAAATATACAGGCGCGAGTATACACAATATAATGAAATAAACACCTAAATGTGTAAATCGGACTTTTTTGTTGTAGTAGTGTGATAGAATACATGCTAAGGTAACATACTAGCTCAAAATCTCGAAATTGACCAGTGCATGAAAAAACGATGTTTTCACCTGCCGTGTCTCACCTTAATGGATGTTGCGTTAATGCAGACAACTTTTGATCCGTGTGCCCGATTTTTAAAAAATTAGGTACTGTTACAATCCTTTTGGCAAACTGCACCTGATCAAGCCCACTCTTGCAGTTCCTTGGAAATGGAATTCTAGTTTGTATTGTAATGTCTCTAGACTACACTCATGTCTATGTTATTGAGAATATGATGCTGTGCAGTGGGGCACTTCTTTTTCGCCTCCTGTTCCATGAACTTAGTCATCATTCAGAGAAACACAGTAACCTCTCACCCCACAGGAGAAGCCATTGGGGGAGGGTTGTCTTGTGACATGTATAAAGTAAACTTACTGGATGCTTAGGACGCAGAAAATGTGTTTACACTTATTTTTATGTCTAACAGGAAATGAGTTGGAAGTGGAACTGACCTCACTCCTTGGGTTTCCTTGCAGGTGTCTTGTGTCCTGGAGAGTTTGTTAGGGGATGTGTGTCAGCATTTTTACTATAGTCCCTTATCGCTTGACATCATGACCTCTAAGAGAAGAGCTTTTAAGGTAAAGCCACCACACACAGGATGATGCTCAAGTTTACTTTTGCCTACTTATACATACATCAATAGCCTAAAGACCCTTCAGTCTACACTTCCAACTCTGACTATGACAGTAAACCGTAAAAATAGTTTTGAATATCCCTCTAATTAGAAAGACTATGTCCACACTGCACATTATGCCTAATGACCGAGAACAATATAATTTGCTTATGCCCATTCTTACATACATTATCAACAGTATCTTACATTCAGCAGTTCAATACATTACAGTACAGGTGTATAAGACAGGTGTTCTGTCTTATACTTTGACGGAGTTCATTAGTGTAATATCCTGATATATGGTACAGTACAGTTGGGTGTAATGTTACAAAGTAACGCGTTACTGTAATCACATTACATTTATCAGTAAGGAGTAGTGTAACGCGTATACGTAAGTATATATAAGGATGTATATATACTCTTTTGAACCTGTGAGGGAAATTTGGTCTGCATTTATCCCAATCCGTGAATTAGTGAAACACACTCAGCACACAGTGAACACACAGTGAGGTGAAGCACACACTAACCCCGACGCAGTGAGCTGCCTGCTACAACAGCGGCGCTCGGGGAGCAGTGAGGGGTTAGGTGCCTTGCTCAAGGGCACTTCAGCCGTTCCCACTGGTCTAGGTTCGAACCAGCAACCCTCCGGTTACAAGTCCGAAGCACTAACCAGTAGGCCACGGCCGCTACTGTTCTAAATTCAGTAATCACACTACAGTTACTAAAAGTGTGTGAGCAAGGATTACTTTATTCTCCTATTTGAGATTCTCCTATTAGGAAATAGGAATCCTCTTCCTTGAGCCGTGGAGACGCATGTTGCGGTGTGCTTTACCCTGTCATGAACAGGGTGAGTGGAATCAGGCTGCCTCCTACAACAGCTGCCTCTGAGACGGTCTTCTTGGCTTTAGATCAGTGTTTCCCAACATTTTTCTCCTTAAAGGCCACCTACCCGAACTCCTACCCGCATACACACACAAAAAGAATAAAATGATTAACTTATAAGTTCAGAGGTCAGAGGTAATAAATAGCTACATGAATTTAAATGTGGAACAAAAATATGTTTTCATTTGGATTATACAGAATTTTGATTATCCAATTGGGTGTATTATTGGGATTTTTTAAGAGCTAAAACTAAAAGACTAAATATTTCCTGTATCTAAAAAATCTGCTGTTCAAAATGTTGCGGTAGCGAGTGCATTCTAAGTTAAACTTTTTGCAAGTTGTGTGCGTGTCACCATTCAACATTGCGAAGCAGCAGCTTCTGTGGTGCCGTATTTGTGAACTTGAAGGCAGCTTTCAGTAAGACAAAGCAATAATTAGCTATCTGTCAGAAATATGTGGTAGGCCTACAGCGCAACCTGGGTTGTAGAGTGTAGTAGACTAGATTATGCTACCATGTATCATACAACGTCATTAATTAAATAATAAATAAAATTTTGAATGGATTTTGGGAGTTTGAGATTTATTTTACTGTAATTTCCCAACTATTAGCCACGGCTTATACATTGATTTTGCTAAATTTCTTCAACTATGAGGTTAACACACGGGCAGTTAATATGGTATGGTTTTGTTTCTTTTAACTTGCATAAAACACTGCCCTGCAGCTTATACACAATGTGGCTAATATACAGGAAATTACTGTGGAGTTGTGTGTATTTATTTCTTTGTTCTGTACTTTGACTATGTAGGCCATTCTGTCATTTTGTGTTCTAGAAAGTGTGTAAGTTCCTGCAGGGTCCATGTGTGTACCGACAGAAGCGCTGTTTCTACCCCTGGGCCTCACTCTTCATCTGGGCCGCGCTTCAAAACCGCAAAGAGATGGCCATCTATTTCTGGGAGATGGTAAAGCACTTCCGGGTCACTTCCGGGTCAGGGATGTCCGCTTTATAGTCAGAGGCCCACTGGTGCCAGTAAGATTTAAAGTGGAAATGTTTAGCATTTTAATGTCAATCACAGAGTAAGGGTTCAGTAGTTACATACTGTAACTCCGTTTTATGTATGCTAATGTCAGAGAGAAAACAAAAGACCATGTATCTTTCTCTCTCTGTTCCCCCTCCCTCTTTTTCTTTCTTTCTTTCTTTCTTTCTTTCTTTCTTTCTCTTTCTCTCTGCCCTCTCTCTCTCTCTCTCCTCTGTCAGGCTGGAGAGTCAGTGCTCAGTGCCCTGAGTGGCTGTAAGCTGCTGAGAGAGCTGTCCAAGCTGGAGATGGAGACTGAGACGAAAAACTCCACGAAGGAGCTGGCACAGATGTTTGAGAACCTGGCATATGGTATGAGAGACAAGCTAAGTATAGTGGAGAAAAGAGAACATGTCCATCACTTTAGTCCATAAGATGGAATAGGGTAAAATGAATATTAAGGCACGGCACCTTGACCATGCGTGGGTGTGGATTGGTATAGTTTTTCCTTCTATCTTTTGCTTTCTCTGGCTTTCTGTCTCTCACTCCCCCTCTCACTTACACTTACACCATCTCTCCATCTCTGTGTCTGTCTCAGTCAGATTTAGTGAATATAACTCACTCACTCAGGTACTCACTCACTCACTCACTCACTCACTCACTCTTTAACTCACTCACTCACTTTTTAACTCACTCACTTTTTAACTCACTCACTCACTAACTCTTGAACTCACTCATTCACTCACTCCCTCACTCACTCTTTAACTCACTCACTCACTCACACCCCCCCCCCTTTTTTTGAATGGTCACTTGCACAGTCCTCCTTACCTTCACAACACAAGATTTGCATTTGTCGATTGACTTATCGAGTCTAATATTAAAAATGGCGTCGCCCGGAAAACAAGCGGAAAAGTTACTCCAGGTATTGTGTGTATGAACTGTCTTCTAAATAAACTTTCAGCACACATAAAATGTTGCCAATGCCTCATTTTAAATGTTAAGAACCTAATTACACTGTCAACGAAGTGTGGAGCTCTTGTTAGCCTTGTACAGTAGATAGCCTTGTACATGCCCGGTTGCTACCGCAAACAGCGCTATAGAAGAATCTGTAAAAACTAGCTAATTTTGGAATGCTTCGAGTCTGGATAGGGTCATGACTTGTCCATGACTATAGCTTATGGTCATACTTTAACATATCTAAAGCCCATTTAACACTGGATTTCCCCTTTAACTCACTAATCCACTCACTCTTTAACTTACTCACTCACTTACAATTTTACTCACTCACTCCCTCTGTATCCCTCTCTGTCTGTGTCTGTGCAGGTGTGTTCAGTAAGTGCTATGAGAGTAGTGAGAGTCGCTCATTCACACTGCTCATCAGGAAGTCTCCAGTGTGGGGCGCGGCCACCTGTCTACAGATGGCCATGGCGGCCGACGCGCGCGTCTTCTTCAGCCACGACGGAGTGCAGGTCAGCTGGCAGACATGTTGTCTGGGCCGTCTGTCAATATGAGCACTAGACACTTTAAAATTAAATTTAATACAACATTTTGAAAATGTAGAGTAAAGTTTACATACACTACTTTCGGGTGAAATTTTATGTTAAGCTTACAACAGCTAGTCTTTTTAGCTAGCTGTTTTATTTTTGATGCAATTTTCAAAATCCTCACTGAGTCTCTCTCTCTCTCTCTTTTTCCCACCACCTCCTGAAATGCATTTCTGTGTTCCCCTGGCAGTCTCTGCTGTCTCAGATCTGGTGGGGAGACATGGACAGAAGCACGGAGGTGTGGAAACTCATCCTCACCTTCTTCATCCCTCCCCTCTGCTACACCGACCTCATCTCCTTCAGGTGTGTGGAGCGCCTGACTAGACTCCCCCTGCTCCCCAGTCTCTCTCTTGCTAATCTCAAATCGAGGAAGATGGTTGGATGATGGATGATCCACTATATTTATTCTTGGAAGTTCTATCTTGAGAACTGATAATTACCAAAATATGTATTACAAAGCTACAAACAGTAACAACAGTTTAAATATTTAGTTGATATTGATTTTGTCTGAACTGAATACCCCGATACGTGCACTCTAGATCCTATTTTGAGGAAGCACATTCTGACCACAAGGGGATGCCAAAGTAAAAATGTGCTTTAGCTAATAAGGATGTGTTTCCTTTAAAAAAAAAAAAAAAAAAAAAATATATATATATATATATATATATATATATAATATTTTTTGGTGATCCCAAGACATGGCCTCCTAATTGACATGGCTGCCATATTGGATTTTATTGAAATGATTATTTTTACCAGACCATGCCATTTTTCACCAAATTAGATTTTGTCCGTTACGGCCAGTTGAAATCAGTAAACTCACCCATGCACTTGACATCAATTTTCGTTGCCAGCTCTGCCCTGCTGAGCTGATTGGCCCCCTCATTGCTGTTATGTTATTGTGTTTACTCTGCTCTTTTCTCTCTGTGGTAGAGAACTGGAGGAGCCTGAAGAGGCCAATACCGAGGCAGGAGAAGGAGGCACACGGGCAGGAGACCACCACCACCTCTACGGAGAGACTGTCTTCTCCTTCTCCGACATCAAACACCTAAGTCCTGAGTATGTTCATGTGTTTGTGGCCCCTATTGCTGTTCAATGTACTTTGGTTGGTATTCATAAGCATATGGATGGTATTCGTTCCATGCATATATTCATTGAAGCACTTGTGCATTTTCTTTCTCGTCTTGTGATTCACTTTCTGTCCCTTTTTTCTCTCTTGTCCTCCCTCTCCCTCTCTCGATCTCACCTCCCTTCTCTCCGTTTCTCTCATAAACACACTCGGTCACGTGACAGTGAAGCAGAAGAGGCCGAAGCTGATGGCCATATAAGGACAACCACAAAAGGTCTGTGCCACCCTCCTCCAGTCCTTCTCTCTCTTCTCCTCCACATCCTCCTTGTTCTCCTCATCCGCCTCCTCTACCTCTTTCTCTCTCATCACTTCGTATTCCTTTTTGGCAGCCCCTTTATGTGCCCTATTCATTTTCACTAGTCACCACCCTCTCCTCACTCACCATGTTCTTCTGCACCTCCATTGTTACATTTCCAGTGTATGACTGTCTTTAGTTCTCCAGTATTGCAGTATTGTGCCCAGTGTCCATTGAGAACACATTTATCACTGCCACCCTCTCACGTCTTCTGCATCTTGTTGTCTCTCTCTCTCTCTGTGTCTGTCTTTATCAGTGTTTTTCTTTGTCTTAAGTTTTTATGGAACACATTGAAACATTGAAATGCATTCGGTACATTGCTAAATACTTTGATGAATCTGTGTCATGATGTTAATGCTCGGAAATGCATTGATTCAAATGTAATAATTCGGTTATACTGTTGAGTTAATAGTGATTTGCTGATTTGTCTGTCAAACTGTCTGTGTGTCTGTGTTTCTCTCTGGAAAACAGGTTCACCACATCCAAAAAAGCATCCTTTCGTGTTCTCACGCTGGCGCCAATTCTGGTACGCACCGGTGACGGCGTTCCAAGGCAACGTCCTGATGTACTTTCTCTTCCTGTTCCTCTATGCTTACGTCTTATTGGTGGACTTCAAGCCGCCACCCCCGCGTGGCCCAGCAATAGCTGAATATTTGTTGTACTTCTGGGTGTTCACCATCATCTGCGAGGAGATTCGAGAGGTACCCACACCAAAAACTGTATTCCAGTCATGCTTAGGAAATGCCATTTCCAAACTATGCCATGTCTGTTTCAAAACAAACATGCTCACATACTTCAATAATAATAAATGAGAGAGAAAAATACAACAAAAGCATTGAATTAACAATTTCATGCTTAGTCAATCTTAGTTGAAACTTGTTCTCCCATCATCTCTCTTTCTTCTCCCTCTCTCTTGCAGACATTTTTTGTTGGTAGTATGACCCTTCGCCAGAGGCTACGGTTATATTCACAGGATGTATGGAATAATTGTGACCTTGTTGCTGTAACTCTCTTCATCGTTGGCGTTATCTGCAGGTATGACAACCATTGACTGGGTTAATGATTCCTTGGCAAGTGACATTCTGTCTTTAGACCAGCAGAGGGCGTTGTCACTCATTGAATAGACTACTGCCCAAAGTGAAGTTCAGAAATCTTGACATATTAGTACTGGCCTGCAGGGAGTGTGTCCTACCTGGTTGATTCTTGTGAGGTTTCTAGTGTTGTGTTTTTTTTCTGTGCCTCAGTGTTGTTTTAGCAGAGGTACATACTTGTGTACCATATTTGTATTTGTACTGTTGCCTGTAATGTGTGTGTGTGTGTGTGTGTGTGTGTGTGTGTGTGTGTGTATGTGTGTTAGGATGTTCCAGAGGACGTATGAGCTGGGCCGTAGTGCTCTGTGTCTGGACTACATGGTGTTCACCATCAGACTCATTCACATCTTTGCCATTCACAAGCAGCTCGGGCCCAAGATAATCATCGTCGGCAAGATGGTAGGAGGCAGTTCTACCTTAACTTACTGAACAAAGTAAACATGATGTCAAGACGTATATGTTAATGTGCTATATTTGACTGATTTATCGTGTGGAATGTTTACTTTTCTCCACCAGATGAAGGATATATTCTTCTTCCTCTTCTTCCTGGCGGTGTGGCTGATGGCATATGGGGTGGCCAATCAGGCGCTTCTGTACTCCTATGACCCCAGTCCTGATAGGATATTTCGTCGGGTGTTCTACAGGCCCTATCTGCATATATTTGGACAGATACCTGTGGAGGAAATAGACAGTAATAAACACCATTTTACTTTACTTTAATTCTGGAGACTATAAATTATGGAGAAACTTTAACATTCTGTTAACAGGGCTGTGCTGTTAATAGTGGCTACTGCCACCATTGTGCCCTTGAGCAAGGCACTTAACCGTGAGCTGCTCTGGGATGACTGACACATATAAGTCGCTTTGGATAAAAGCGTTAGCCAAAATGCAGAGTAAATATAACATTTCACTTCTCTATCTATCTCTTTCTCTCTCTCTCTCTCTCTCTCTCTCTCTCTCTCTCTGTTTAGCTGGGAAGACATGGGACATGGAATGCACTAATAACAGGACTTTGATAGAGCAGGGAGATGAGCCCTGCAGGGATACCTACCCTAACTGGCTAGTGGTCATCCTGCTGGTGGTCTACCTGCTGGTCACCAATATTCTGCTCATCAACCTCCTGATTGCCATGTTCAGGTAGCTCAAATACATCCTTCTCAAGCTTAGTAATTTCTCTACTGTCACTTATTGGACTGTTTAGACTGTGAAATGTTAAGGGACTACTTTGTGAACACTATTCAACTCAAGGAATTTGAAATGTGAAGAAGGCTTGAAGGACACCCTCGTCTATGATGCCCTTTTGAGAGGTGCAAGTAGTTTGTGTAATTGAATTAGGCCACAGCCTACAAATACATGTGCATAAAAATATGTTCTCTTGCTCTGCACCCAGCTCCACTTTCTCAAAGGTTCAGGAGCGCAGTGACACCTACTGGAAGTTCCAGCGGTACAACCTGATCGTGGAGTACCACTCCAAACCCTCGCTTGCTCCCCCCTTCATCTTCCTCTCTCACCTGCACATCCTTGTCAAGAGAAACATCCGCAAGGTCCCCTCCGTCAAGATCCATCACTTCGGTGAGATGCAGTTTTATTTATAGATGTCACTTGAAGGTTATGGAAGAATGTGCAACTCTGGCAGTGCCTGTCACTGAATACACACACACACACACACACACACACACACACACTCAACACACACACTCAGTGTGGGGTTGTTTAGCATAGCTAATCTTAACCAAAGTCAGGGAGTCTGTTAGGTCCAAAAATAAGAGCTTGGTTGCAGAGGCGTATCAAGCTTTTTAAAAATGTGGGGGTTGTGGGATAGGAAAATGAAACAATCCGGCCAAATTATAAATAACTCCCTACAGGGACATTGTAAGTATTTTCTGAGAGGGGTGCGGACTATATTGGTGTCTGGGAGATTCTCCCCCGAAAAAAAAAATGAAATTCTGATTGCTAAACACACCATTTTAATGCAGTTTGGGAGCATGGGCGGGCCCAGATGTATTAAGGGCCCCCCACTTATTGTTGTATATGTGGGAGGGGGGGTTTAGGTGTCCTCCCCCAGAACATGTTTAATTTGTTTGATGTGATTTCCTGTATTCTGGTGCATTTTGGGGATGGCCAGTACTAAATTCAATCAGATTCATAGCCTACATCCTGATTTGTTGATATTGAGGCAATGATTCCATGCAAAGGTTTGGGCTTCAGGGCCCCCTGACCCCTTGTGCCCCTGGGCCTATGCCCGGTAGGCCCGTGCAGTAATCCATCCCTGTTTGGGAGGGACAGAAGAAGCAGTGCCCCTTATATGTGTGGCTCATGTGACATGTAGGCCTACATGATCTACCTGCTATCACTTCACTATTTGACACTATACCCTACCTGGAGACATATCTCATGTTATAAATCAAGAAATCATTTCAGAAATTATGTTTTGTGCATATGGGTTAGCAGGCTACAATAAACTGCCTAACAGACAGCAGCCTAATTTCGAGGTATCACTAATATCTATTAAATAAATGTAAATGACACAGAATAGTGACAGAACTGTAAGCTCAAATTCAAAAACGTTTGAAGTCTACCCAAACATATGCAAAGGGAATATAAATAAATTGTGTTGCATATAGCCAGCTTAATGTAAATGTAAAGATTATGATTAGCCGTTTCTATGCTTTTTCCATTGATAGTTACAAAAAGCCACGTTGTTGTTTAAACTATTGTTGCTTCTAGCCCACGTTACCTCCAGTTTCACTTGCTGCAGGGACGCACACATTGCATGAGCGCTCATACGCGTTCTATTTGAGTTCTACATGCTGGAAATCTTAGTTCTCAGATGTAGAACTCAAATGTGTCTTGACGCCGCCGTTAAGATCAAAATAAGATGTTCTAAATGGAACGCGATCGTATTTAAGATATTACGATAGATGTAGCACTACGACACACACTGACAGTGAAATGCCGCCGACGTTTGTGATCAGATCAAATAAGACGTTCTAAATGGAACGCGATGTAATTAAGCTGTTCTGATCTTTTCCAAATGTCTTGGAGACGTATGTGTGCTGACTGGGCTATTTCTATATAGTTGATGACACCAAATGAATAAGTATTTCTGATTGGGGAAACTTTTAGCCTAGTTTTTTTTTCCCGTCCGCGGTTCCATACCATCTTGCTGCAAATGATCAGACGTGTGAAGCACCGGGCATAACTTAATTTCGCGGCTGTGTTAATTGTTGAGGAGGCCCATAGTTTGAGAAAAGCTGCAGATCATAGACAGAAAAAGCATAATGCTCTGAGAACAGTAGCCAAAGGTCTTTTTGCAGAAACAACAAGTGCCTTGGTGCACGCACCTCCGCTTTCACTTTGACTCCCTGCATTTCTACATTGTGACAAAAACTGTCAGTCAGACAGTGAATTTTGGTTTACTAAATTAGCATAATGCGGTAACAATTACCATTTCAATTCAACCTGAAATCTGCTCACTGCAGACGTTATAATGCAGACCCAAGCAGCAGCACAGCCTTGAAAGACACACACTTTGAATTTGATCAGAGCGGCTCTGGTTCTTCACTGGCTAACTTGATGTGATTGGCTGGATGACCATTCAATCAAATCAACAGACCTATTTGTGTCTCTCTGTGTGTGCGTTATGGTAGATACGGTTCCAACTCTTTACGGGAGCGTTTATTTCCATATTTTACTTTCATTTTAATCTGTCAAAAAGCGTGGGGGATAGAATCGTGTTCCAGCAAAAGTGTGTACGTTATAACACCCACATCCCCCACGCTTGCTACGTGCCTGCTTGGTTGTCATATTGAGTTCAGACAGCTGCTCTTCATGTTTGCTGATAACATTTGAATTAGAGCCCAACCGATGGGATTTTAAAGGCCGATACCGATTTTTATATGGTCGATAAATCAGCCAATATTCATTTTTAACAAACACAATGTAAAAAATGTGCTATGATGTAATATTTAGCATGTTTAAAAGTTTTAATCAAGGTTGGACATTGTGTTTAAATAGGCCTAACTATCTGGTGTCCTAATGAAAGGCTGTTATACAATAAAACAATTATTATGAATAATAATGTCAGGTCTTTGTTCTTATCTGTGCATACCACTGCCACGATAACTTTTAAGGTATTTACTTTATGCTTTATGATGGATTTTTACACACTGTTTACAGCATTAAACAGTTTGATACTTTGTGTGATTGGGAAGGAAAATTGCAAAATCATACCCATACTCTCATATGACCGGCGGCTTGAACACTTTGGATGTTTGGAGTTTTAAGCGCCCAACGTCATTTTCCAGGCAGCGCTGCATGGAAGGCACTAGAGTTGGGCAAGGGTTAGGGCTAAGGTTAGGGTTAGGTGTCTTGTAGTCGGCGGTCGTAGCGCTGCCTTGAATTCGACGGTATGGGCTTAAACACCATTGAGCAACACGTTGCCTTTCGGCGCCAATGTTAACAGGTTACAGCGGCCACAAGGCCTCCACCATATCCGCGTCTCAGGTGCGGCTCGAACCGCGCTGCAACCGCGAATAGATTGTGTTTAAAAGGGGAGGTGGAGGTTACATGTGTACTATAAAGTAGCAGATATAGGGTGATCACCAACCAGACTCTGAAAAGGAGGACAAGTTGACCAAAATGAGGACACACCCCAATTTATGGGGGGGTGCTTGTAAAAACGCTTTCCTTTAGGCCTACTTGACTTAAAAAATGCCGATAGCAATAGATCGGCAAATAGCTAATATCAACTGATAATATCGGCACACTGATTTATTGGTCGGGCTCTAATTTGAATGGTCTTTAACACATAAGAGCTTCATTCTTCATTGCTTTTCTCTTAAGACTGTTCTGAAAAAGCAATGATGTGTGATTAATGTCATGCAGTAAATTATAATTATGGCATAATGGCATAATTATAATTTACTACATGGAATAAGTATAAGAATATTTTTCGTGTATCTAGCCTTTGCTTTGTTAATTGCCATCCAACTCTGACATATTTATTTGCCCACTCTTACAGCCCAGGTGCTAGAGGGGAAAGCGGCCAACCGCCTGATGACGTGGGAGGGGATTCAGAAAGAGAACTTCCTGTCTGACGAGAGCAAGAAGCAGAGGGCCAGTGACTCTGAGAGGCTCAAGAGGATGTCTGTCAAGTGAGTGCTCTGCCAACATTTCTGAGGAGGAGTGCTTTGCCCCTCTTCCCTCTTCCACACCACAGTATGCCAGAGGGGTATTCCAACAATGGGGTTTAGTCATTAACTCTGAGAGTACGGTAAACCCTCTAGAAGAGCGCCACAGCATTGTTTTACTTGGAGAATGAAGCCGTCATGCTCCACTATGAAGTTAAATTGATTTATCAGTAAATCACATTCTCGCAACACGCCTCTGCAGGTTAAGCAAGTGTTTGTTGTTGTATTTTTCATACAATAATAGGGTTTCTCTGTTTACTGTGTGTGTTTAAGGCTCTCTACATACAGATATGCACACATTTGGCTGTGGGCTCTGTTCTCAACTGTGTTATTCAATGCAATATTCAGATTTAACAGCAGATGGTGGTTGGGGAGGAAGGATGGTTGGACATTTAAACATGCATGCAGCCAAAGATTGTTTCAATATTTGTTTTTATTCATCACTTTTTAAAAATTAATTGTATATACAGATATGTTATTTTGTCCCCCAACCTGAAGCTTAATGTGAAACAGCTTATCTCTACTGTAAGTTACAGATGTTATGGAAACAAACCCGCTTTGTTTATCATAATAACAAAGACGTGGTGGGTAACATATTTTGCCTGATACAAGGAGAACCTGCAGCACTATTTGTTTATGACTGCCAGTATACCTGCCAGCCACCCTAACAATATTGTGGGGGCAAAAAACATTGCATTGCATTGTTTATTAGTTATTGCGTTCAGTTCCAAAACTGTTCACCTGTGCTTGTTATTGTGTGGGACAAAACACTTGCAGGAGTGTTATGTCATCATTGTTTATTTGTCTTGAGTGCACAGGTCTAAGTGATTTACGTCTTTCCGTGTGTCCGAAGTGAACCCTTTATTGAAGGAGGGGGGGGGGGGCAGGGCAGATGTCTATGTTTTCTGGAGTATGTGCTCCATGGGAGTTCAACCTATGACCTCTGTGGTGTTACGATCTTTCTGTACTAGTTGAGCTGCAGGTGCTGAATGAGCTTCATACAAAGAAGAGATGCCTGATAGGATCGCAGTGCCACTTGTGACCTGAGTTTTTGTTTAATAATGAACATCTTTCTTTCTTTCTTTCTTTCTTACTTTCTCTCTCTCTCTCTCTCTCTCTCTCTCTCTCTCTCTCTGTGTTACAGAGTGGATGGTATGATCAAACAGATGGCTGAGATGAGGGACGTGGATCACCGACTGAGAGCTCTGGAGTCACAAGTATGTTCCATTAACACTGCTGCTAGTTATGGAACATCAGGTCCTCTAAAGCGGTCACTTTGCCCATTTGTGTCCACGTGTCCTCACGTTCTCCATTCTCTGTCTCTCTCCCTGTTCCCTGTTTCCCCCCAGATGGAGTTTTGCTCAAGTGCCATGCAGTGGGTTATGGAGAGTCTGACACAGAGCAATGTGGTGAAGTCCGCTCGTCCCCCACCTACTCTCAATGGTACGTCCCTCAGTCTCTTTATGCATGTTATCCTACTACACATCTGTGGCTTCTTAAGAGCTCTCTGCAAATATTTCCGAGCACATGACATTTTTGTTCCTTTTTTGACTTTTTGTTCCCTTTTCTCTTTTTCAGAAACGCAGTCATCGTTTGCATCAAGCTGATCCATTTTATTTCGTCATGAGTGTACACACACACACACACACACACACACACACACACACACACTTTGTCTCAGGGTCAGAAGCGGGCAGTGTGTTTCTTGCCCCTTTCACCAACACATTTTTTTTTAACAACTTTTCACGTCTTCGTAAAAAGGGCCCCTCATTGTTTTCTATTTCCATTTTTGAAACGGCACTTACTTTGCAGTTCATTGTTCTCAATGTTCCCCTGTGCAAAGTGTTCCCCTGGGACCCGACCTGCTTCTCCCCCTTCATTGGACGCAAACCTGTGTGTGTGTGTGTGTGTGTGTGTGTGTGTGTGTGTGTGTGTGTGTGAGAGTGTGTGTGTGTGTGTTTGTGTGTGTGTGTGTGTGTGTGTGTGTGTGAGTGAGTGACTGTGTGTGTGTGTGTGTGTGTGTGTGTGTGTGTTTGTGCGGGGGGGTGAGTTGGTTTAAAGGAGGGTTGCTTTACTCAGAAATATGACTGGGGGGGTTGTGGTGGTGGTGGGTTTGTCTTAACAGAATGAATGGCATAAATGCTTTTGCATTGTTGTGCACTTTTTTAAAAACCTGTGTCATATGAATTTGCAATATTTTTTACTGATCGTTTTTATGGTTTTGCAATATATGCCAAACAGAAACAGTGCTGCAGAAAAAGACGGGTGCTCGAACAACACACTGACAGATTTACAGTGGGTCATGGGACTCTGGGCAACCACACAGCTAACTGCCCTGTGCTGGGTGAACAGCTGTAATCCGGTTGCCTGCCAGTTAACGCTAGGCTAACTCTGTGTGTTTACATGTAATCACAGAAGGAGAGAGAAAATGGACATGGCATTAGCAGGTTAGCTGCTGTGCATGTTAGCAAAGAAGCTACACTACTGTTTGCACAGAGTATAGGATTTTAAACAGAATAATATATAGTTACAAAACACAGTATGTGTGCTAGGAAAACCAAATATAATGCTGGAATTGTATTTATGTTTATAGTCTATTTTTAATAAATATTGGACAACTCAATAGCACTTTTGCTTATAACCAAATGTTACAACAGTACTAGTGTACTGTAATCGCAATTGTATTGATTTCTTTGTCTACACTAAAATATTGCCACTTAGGCTACAGGGTACATACAAGATAAGTGGCCAATCTATTAGAAGTCCTTCTGTTTTTTGGTTGTCGCTGCTGTTTATTCTACTGTATATTGTGAGGGTGTTCTCTCCTCTGTTCCTTATGCAGGGACAAGCTGACACTAGGGCTTCATCACTGACTGTATCCACATAAGCGCTTGACAGTTTTACTTATCCATTAGTCTGTAATATATACGGTGTTACTTAAGAACTTGTCCCACTTAACCACTTTCTTGGTTCATTCAGCAGTTTTAAGTTTAGTGTCATTAGTGTCTAGTATTCTAGATTTAATATTTTCTTTAGTCTTTAATATTGTGCATCAGTGGTAGTGTGTGGTATGCAGGGTCTTATTTTAAAAGATGGCGTTTAGAGGTATGGAACAGCTCAGCAGAAATGACCCATGAGATGGGGTGAGGGCTGAACACATAGTTCTGCAACGTGTCAATGCTTCTCACATTTCTTTTGAGGTTAAGAGTCATCTAATTCTCTCTCTCCCTCTCTCTCTTACTCATACTTAGACTACCTCTCCAATACCATTTGTTCCTATCCAGCAGTTACAGTTTGTTTGACACCTTGTACTTGTGGTTCTCAATTATGTTCAAGGCCTCTATGACATGATCATATCAAAGTATTTCTAATAAAGGTTAACAATCCCACGGACGTCTTGTTTCAACTCAATGATTCGATCAATCACACATCTGACGTTGAAAATGAATCGCAGATAAGCTGTTAGTCTCTATGTTGATGCACGCTTTCTATTTTTTTCCTGTCATACAGCCCGTTGTTAATAAGCGGGCAGCTTCTTGCTCGTAACCAGAGACAAAAGGGTAAGAGTCGGTCAGCTCACCCATGATGGCTAGATGAAGTGACCTTTAGGGGAAAAAAGAGGGATGGAAAAAAAAGGGTGAAAGGAGAAGGTGAAAGGAGGAGGTGAAAGGGTGAAAGGAGGAGGTGAAAGGGGGAAGAGGAGAGTGCAGAGAACGGAGGAGCTCGAGATGAAGTTTCAGCGACGGAGAGATCAATTGAAGGTCATATTATGTGCTGTAATGGGCTTGCCATTGAGAGGGACTTTATATAGCCAGCTTGCCCACCTGTCAGAGGCTAGCCAGGCCTTACTCAGTGAAGTGTCAACGCTTGGCTGCTCACAGCCCCTGTGTGTGTGTGTGTGTGTGTATGAGTGTATGTGTGTGTTTTGTTAGCACGTGAGTTAGGCCTGGTGTCCCTGCTCATACTCACTCCCACCCCAGACCCCCATTGCTCTCTCTCTATCTCCCACTCTCCCCCTCTCTCTCTCCCTCACTCTTTTTTAAGGGCAGAAGCCGCTCCATACTTGCATAGCCATGTGGTTCCGTCAGTCATCCCTCAATGCGCCACTGTTCCACGTCGTCCTCTGTGTGTGACAGCGCGTGAGTGAGCCAGTGTGTGCGAATGTGCCTAGGAGTACACACCGGGGCCAGCCACTCTCTCTCTCTCCTTCCCTCTCTCAATCTCTTTCTCTGGGCCACTGCTCTGACTCCCTCCATTGGGGCTAACAGAAAGAACAGAAGATATCAACCGGAAGATTCTTTTGTCTGGGGAACCGTGTTCTTTTGGAAGTAGCTTTTGTCCTTTTGGAGCTGTGAGTGTGTTTGGATTACACTTGGAGTTTCCCTGTGCTGCTGGGTTTTTGTGCACACCGGTGTGGATACCTTCCTGTTGAGCTTGTAAGTTGGACTGGTCTTCCAGTCAGTATTTCTGAGTGGCTTCTTCAGAGCTGCCTGTTAAGATGGCTGCCAGGCGTTTGTGGCTGCTGGGGTTGCTGGTGGCTCTGCTGAGCGTGGGCATGAGGACGCAGGACGTGGCCGCAGAGGCTGAGGAGGAAGAGGTGGCCGGCCTGGAAGAGGAGGCCGAGGAGGTGGACGCTGGAGAGGAGGAGGAAGAGGAGGCCGAGGCAGGTGAAGATGATGATGGAGATGGGATAGAGGACACGGGAGATGGTGATGATGATGAAGAAGAAGAAGAAGAGGCAGCTGAGGAGGAAGATGTAGAGGAGGAGGAAGAGGAGGCTGCTGCAGAGGAGGAGGAGGAGGAAGAGGCAGAGGAGGAGGAAGCTGAAGAGGCAGCCGCTGAGGAGGAGGAGGAAGAGGCAGCCGCTGAGGAGGAAGAGGAGGAGGAAGAGGCAGCTGCTGAGGAGGAAGAGGAGGAAGAGGCAGCTGCTGAGGAGGAAGAGGAGGCTGCTGAGGAAGAGGAGGAGGAAGAGGCAACTGCTGAGGAAGAGGAGGAGGAAGAGGCAGCTGCCGAGGAGGGTGATGATGAGGAAGAGGAGGAGGCCGGAGAGGAGGAAGAAGAGGAAGAGGCTGCCGAAGATGCTGATGAAGACGAAACCGATGAGGCTGCTGATGAAGATGATGCTGAGGAGGAGGAGGAAGAGGCTGATGCGGCTGAGGAAGAAGAGGAGGCTGGTGAGGAGGAGGAGGAGGCTGCAGCTGAGGAGGAGGAGGACGAAGAACATTCCGACGACGATGAGGCAGAGGATGCTGAGGAGGAGGAGGAGGAAGATGCTACCAATGAAACAGAAGTAGAAGCTGCAGGTAGTGTATCTACTGTCTGTCTGCTAGCATGTGCAATAACTGGGCGATGACTTTAGTTTAACTGGGATGAGAAATGATAGACTTTAATTGAGATTGGTTGATGCTATGGAAACAGAGGGAAGCAAATCTGGCAGCCCTAACATGAGCACTGTGCAGTGTTGAGTTGCAATGCACTTATCAAGCAACTTTACCATCACAAACTTGAGCTTCATTGAGCTCCACAAGTTAATTCAGATTTTAAACTCCCTTATTCACCGAAACTCATTCAGTGAATTTAGACTCTTAGACATTTGTAGGCTATTGCTTTTGCTATCATTTTGTAACTCCGTTGCTGTGGTGGACAGTCTGTTCTCAGAGCTGTTCATGTAACTCTCCAGGGCATTTTTTCTAAACACCTCATCCCTAAAATAGGCTGCTATATCAGCACAGCCATGGGTATCCCAACTATTCCAAACTCTTTAAGTCCCCTTCACTTGAGCGATGCTCCAAAGTAACATCAGCCTCCGAAATGTATACATTACTGTATATTACAGTACGTATCTATTACATAAGATGCTCCTGTGGACTTGTATTTCTGGCACCATTATTTCTGGTTAAAAAGAGTGTCACCCTCAGCAAAGCTCCCCAAGCCATGACAGTGAGAAAAAAAACAGGCCTGGAGTGGCCAGTAAGCCAGAGACAGTCAACTCAAAAACAAAGGAGCCAATCACAAAAGCGGAAAATCAAGTTGGCACAGCTGCCGGGTTTCCTTCCAGCCAATTATGTGTTGGGATGTAGCCGCGGTTCTGCCAGATCAAGGACAACCAGGCAAAGTAGCTCAGTGGGCAAGTTAGCTGCCTGCCACTTTGAGCTAAAACAACAATCGCTTAGCCACTGCTGCTGAGATCGGGTGACCATAAGGGTAGTCGGGTTGCGGTTAGAAATAAGTCAGATAGTTTTTCACATTCCCCAGGGGCACAGAAGTCATCTTAGATTATTTCCATTCTTTTTTTAGGCTTTAAGTCTGTATTCTAAATGAGTCTTACTAATTGCTTTTCATCTAGCAATGTTTTTATGTGATGATAAAGCAGAAGTATCAATGAAAAAAAATACTCTAGTGATGACAGCCCTTTAGTAATGATTAAGCTGAAAATATCTCTCTTTGCCACACGAGACACACTGTGAAGTATTCAGTGAGTTTTACGACAGCTTGTAAAACAAGTACAACTTTCAGATAGACTGCAGTTCTCCTAAGTGTCTTCCTCAGTTCAGTGGTCGTCACACCATCATTTTTGCAGCAAGTGTGAGAAGTTCATACACCTCAGTCTGCTGAGAAAACACGTATAAATGTAAAGATTTCCCCTTCTCAACACGAGAAGGGTCTCAAATAGAGCTATACACAGTTCAGTTCAGGCTTCACATGACCCCTTTAATCTTTGACAGAGGCCGAGGAGGAGGAGGGGGAGGAGGAGGAAGAAGAGGAAGAGGAAGAAAGTGTTCCGTCACATTACCATTCTGGATCACTCTGCAGCGTCTGCTCAGTCTGTGAGGTACGGCGACACGCATCAAGATGTCAACCATATTGTCTTTTTTTGCTAAAGAAAATACTGAGGTTATGTGTATTTATGGCATACACAGCACCTGAGAAGAAATGGTAATACCATGTCGTGCTAGTTAACTTGCCCCCCCACCTCCCAAAACACACACACACACACACACACACAGACATGACAAGCTGGTCTCTAAGTGTGGAGCAGCAGCAGTGCTTTAATGATTTATTTCTCTTTATTTTTCAGCCAGCAAAAGGTTGTAAAATGAGGCCTCTTCGAGGTGTGAGATGTAGGCCTGCTTTGAATTTTAATGCCCGCTCACAGAGAAAAAGGCAAAACACAGCCAGACAAACATTGACTTTCTGTGCCAATAGCTGCAAGCACGCCGACAAAGTGCACCCCCTATTTTAAGCCCGCTTTAGAACAGTCATGTCTTCCAGGTCTTCCCAAAAAGCCTCCACATCTTCACCTGCTTAGATGTTTTCAAGTTTGACTGAAAATTATCTCAGATGTATGTACTCTCTCTAACTACCCATCCCCATCCCCTCTCCCCTCCCCCTTCTTGTCTTCTACAGACTTGCGGCCACTGTGACAACTGCCCCTGTGAGGAGGGTGATGAGTCGGATCACTGCCAGAGCTGTGATGTAGGCTACATATGACACACACACACACACACATGCTCACACATGCACATATAGACCATCTCTGTATGTCTGTAATATAATCTTACACATGTCAACTGCATTTAGATTTCATGAACATGATGTACCCTGGCACACATGGTTGGGTTCATCATGATCTCTCTCTCTCTCTCTCTCTCCCTCTCTCTCTTTTCAGATGTGCACTCTCTGCTACATGTGTCCCCTGTTCTGTGACACTATCTGTGCACCAGGTACAGTACGCTTTTCCTTGTCAGTTAGAGACAATGTCACGTTGACGTCGCATAGCCGTTTAGTAGGCAACGTGTCTGAGAGTTTGTGTTTTTTGTGGCGAGTGGTTCACTTGCTACTCATTTCACACCCTCTTCACACTCTGTCTGTCTGCAGCACCAATAACACATTTATCACCACAGGCAATCCACAGTCAAATAAAGCATTCATTAAAATACAAACTCAATGGTGTTGAAACATTACCTGTTTGCTTAAGGAGGCAACATATTTACTAGATCGAATCATGTTTGAAAAGGGATTTCATCAAAGGGGAAGTGATGAAATATTTGATTCTATTGATTGAACTGGGCATGATCTAGGATCAGAAACCAGCTCATCAATAATGTATGAGGACAACAATATATATGCATATGTATGTTTTGATGTTTTTATATAGAAAATAGAGGGATAGCAATGACATCGTCTAGACATGTGAGACCTCTTCCTCATCAATTGCTCTCTCTCTCTCTGTCTTTCTTACAGGTGGCTTTGTGGATGATTTCACTGGATCCATCTACCAGTGAGTCATGCTTTCATTACCCGTACACTTACCAGCAGTGCTGTAGTTTAGTTAGCTGTAGTGGATATACTGTGATGTAGTAGTGTAGTAGTGGGTTTAATGTGATCAACCCCAAATGTTGATATGTATCCTTGCCTATTTTAAAGGTGCTCTAAGCAATGCCATGCGTTTTTTAGGCTAAAACCTTTTCTCAGTTACTGCAAAAATCACCTAACCAACCGCTAGATGTCTGTGTCCTGAATACACTGTAAAAAAATGTGACTTCTGTGGACAGCCCAGGCTCCAAACATGGCAACAAAAACAACCTGGGCAAACCTAGCCCATAAAAACATAACAAACTGTTCCAGCAAATCACAGAAGAGATGCGCGTTTAGGAGAGTTTAATTGCACGGGAGTATAATTTAAATTTATATTTTATATTATATTTGAATAGCAAATTATATATCTATACTATACGCATATACAGTATACATACACTGGTTAATTGATCGATTGATGGATGTGTGTGGATTTGTGTGCGTGTGCGTGTGTGTGGGCGTGGGAGACATAGATAATAAACGTTAAGATAATCTCTCTCTTCCTCTGTACCCCCTCCTTCCTCATAACCTTCTCAACAGGTCGGTCATCTCCCTCCTCTGAGCGCAGCGCCGACCCCCACCCCTGCGGTTGTGACTACCCCACCTCGCAGTTATGGGTCACCTTGTCATCCCCTCTCTTGACGTCCGCCGTGGGGGAGAAAGTTACTCTCAGTGCAGACTGAGATCAGGTTTACCCTGTCAGCTGATTAACGTCGCTGTGGGGAAAGAAACTGATCCCAAGTCTGCTAGACTGGATACTTTCTCCGCCTGCAGCATGTGTTACTGTGACCTTTTTTGAGAGCAAATAACTTCTTTGCACAACTGCAAAGAAGTTATTTGTAGGGATTGTCAATTGATCAATACGAATAAGAAAAAATATGTTTTTAGCAGACTGTTATTTAATTGGTTTATATGTCTGTTTTTAGGCCAGTTGGTTGAAAACTAATTTTTTTCTTCATTTTGTTTTTGTCTTGTGTTAGATGCTGTAAATTGCATAGGTTACCCAAAGACACAATGGTACCAAACCAGTTCTCATGTCTCAAGTCTTGGGGGTTTAAATGTAAACCAATTTATACCTTAACATGGAATGTGTTGTGTCAGAAAGCCACTGTTAGTTGTGTGCAACTGGCGACCCTTAAAACAACAGTTAGCAATCAGTTGCACACAGATATGCTGTCTCATGCCTATTTGTCTTAAACGCGATTTCACCACTCTTGCACTCTCAGGTCAAAGGTGAAGGCAATTGGCTCACCCACTGGTGGTCCTTTTCTAAAGTAATATTTTCAAAGACAGACTTCTTTACACATTGTAATTAGAGCACATCGTCTGGTGAACAGTCTAGCTGGTGATACACACCAATACAAACGATTCACATACATTAGAATTGTTAAAGTAACCTTTACCTTCTCAAATGATACAAGGCTGCCATTCAGTAATGCAAATACTTTAATTTACACTGCATGTCATGTAATACTGATTCAGTCAGTGAAGTCAATACATCATGCCAGTTATCTTACCCACTACTATATGAAAATATGTTTTTTCCCTTTCTTTTTTGGATTTTATTTTCAACCGATTAAATGACACAATTACATGGACAATGGGCAGTGTCATGTATTATTTTTACTTCATCGACTTAAAAGAGTATTCCGGCGATTTTTCACATAGATCTCTATTTCTTGAGGTACTGTCGGTACAAAAAACCCTGAAAACAATCGGTTCTACCTCGAATTTGCTGCAGCCAACAGCTAAAGCTCCCAGGCAGCCACAGTGCTACAGTCTGGGGGCATGAACATGGGTGCTCATGAACTTGCCACCACCAACCACAAAAAGGAAGTAACACATTCTTCACCAGACAGGCATGGTGAGTGAAAGCCGCTTAATGCATATGAAGACAATCTGGTAAAAGTTTATTTTATTATTGCTTATATTCTTCGCATTCTTCGCACTCTTTCCTTTTTCTTACTGAAATCCATCAGCTCTTATTAAGATATTACTGAATTCTGACCCGTTTCTCCTAAACCTTTTTTAAGAGAGATAAGGAGAAAAAAATGGCAAAAGAATACAAATGTTTTTTTTTTGTATTGTAACTGACAAAGGAGGGATCTTATAGTGAAGGTTCAATATGTCTTAGCAGCCTGTTCACTTAAGGTAGACTTTTAAAGGATTTATAAAGACACTGACGATAAACATGCACTCTTTGTGGTTTTAACACACTAAACTATAACTATAGTTATCAATTTATGACAACCTTATTCTCTGCATGTCAAACCAACAGAGACTCATTTAAACATATTTGTGTCACTGAGACCAGTATACATCACAAGCAATTAGAACAAATTTGCAATGCAATCTAATACTGGAATATATTGAACATTGATAGCTCTGTGAAAGGTGCAAAAGGTGTTCAAATTGACATGTGAAAACCAAAGTGGCAGTAGATGTGTTTTTGCTTAGCTAATACTAGCTGTTGTGGGTGTAGGAAGCTTGTTTGGTGTGATTTTATCACTACCCTCAGGACTGGCTATTTTGTTGCTTTTGCCAGCAGGGAGACCGGTCTGCAGGTCCATCCTCTGTTGCATCTATTGTTGTCACACCATCATCAGCTGTCATCGGTTCTAAGCAGTCAAGTAGTCAAGTCACTATGCAAGTAGTCAAGTCACTATGCCTCGAGTCCGAGTCCAGGTTCGAGTCCCCAGTGTTCAAGTCCGAGTCAAGTCCAAGTCATTAAAAAAAAAATTCCAAGTCAAGTCTGAGTCGAGTCCACTACTCATCTGAGTCAAGTCCGAGTCGAGTCCCTATTGATCAAGTCGAGTTCACGTCCAGCACTAAAGTAAGCATAGCCTACAGTACATGTCGTTCCATTTTTTCCCATTGCAGATGAAATCCTTAAAAGCAAAACGGACAATCTTCTGTCTCCATGCAGGGGTGCCATCACTTGTGTGAAAGTACTATTGCCAAATTTCTTGCCAAACCCAATGTGTTGTATTTATTATATCGGAGAGAATACCATACCATAGCCATACCATTATGGAGTGAGGATTGTCTCAAAATGATTTAAATATATATAAAAGGATGTATATACATATACATACATTTATAAATATCCAAATACAAAATACAAATATAAAAATGTGACATACAAATAAATAAACAAATTTATATAAATAAACGTGTCTTTGTAAATATATTTTCGAGATTTGAAAATAAATATGCTTGACTTTGTATGTGGAATCTGCATTTGTGAATCTCCTTTTTGCTTAGGATATGTCTAATAGCCAGAACGATTTATTATCGGTTTCGATGTGTAGTCCCGTTTTTAAAGTCCATTTAGCAATATTGACATTAAATGGCAGTCTGTCAGATAGCGATCTCAGCTGAGCTCATGTTATGTTAACCTAGAAGCTATGTTAACATCTGTAACGTAAGATCTGCAACATCTGTAAAACAGCGAACAGAACACAGCCTGTCACTTGAGTTGCAAGACACAATAACTTTAGGGAAAACTACATTTTATTTTAAGGGGGCCCTAAATCGGATTTTAAGGGAAATCTTAATTTAATGTGTTTTGTGCAGGCACCAACAAAGCTGAACAGGCACCAACTGTTTAGCTAGCAGTTTACGTTAGCAGCTGTACGCTGACTAAATGGACTTATTTATACAGTCTATGACATTAAAAACGGCACAACACATCGAAACCGATAATAAATCGTTCTGGCTAGTTGTTATTACTTACCTATCCATTTAATCCAGTGTCTTCCATGTCGTTAATCCTGCTAGTCATAGACCACTTGACTGAACTGAACTAGGGAAAACAGCGTCGGAAAGATTCAGTCAAAGATCCGCTTTAACCCTCTCTGATTCAGTTGCTATCAGTTGATAACAGACATGTTGTGCAACACTGCCATCTGCTGGTTGTTCAGTGGAGGGTGTCTTCACATTCAAATCTAGTGGTATTTATTTGTGGATCTTGGTGTGCAGTAGGAACATAGACTGTATATATATACAGTCTATGAGTAGGAACATAGACATAATATACATAGACGCCGCATTGGCTGCTGGAAACAAGAAATGCGGCCGCCATCTTGGACCGGTCATACTCCTCGTTGCGTTGCAGCAGAAGACACAAGATGACAGCACTGTGCAGCATGTTCCTTCTCAAATCGGCGGACCATACTCGGGGGATTTACTTTTCACAAGTAAGATTTAACATAACCGTACTATTGGTTGTATTTTGTGAATAGAATATTACCAGAGAGCTGAGAAGGAGCAATCTTTGATATTACTGTATGAAAATCGTAGCCATCTAGCTAGGCTATGTTTACTCGGTGTTCACCCGGCTATGAACTGAGACCTGATAAGTCATATTCCATAACACTGACTTAGATTACAACTGACACAAGAAGGCTATTGTAGAAATAAATCATACTAGATTTGGCCGGCGAATTTTACACAAGTGGCACAGACTAGCCTATTGGGCAATCGCTAGCTGCTACTTGTAGCCTAAGTGTGTTGGTGGTAGCCTCACTATTTCCTGAATAAAGTAACTTTTCAATAGCTCAACTTCTTTATTTATCAAGTAGCTTAGCCAGACAAGCTACACTTTTCTTGTCATGTGAAATTAGCACAATTTAAAGTAGCTTCCTATGTAGTGAACTAGCCTACTGCTGTGTTTGTGTTAGGCTACTAATACATTTGACTGGGTGGTAGTTTTGTGTAGTGTTTTATTCATGGCAGAGTAACTGATAGTTTAGCTCACTAAAATTTCGAAGTAGCTTGCCCAACACTGTATTATTCACATGTCATTTACCCTAACAAGAATAAGATGCCTCTCAAATTCCTTTTCATTCATTTATTTATTATTTTGTATCTCTCCAGAACAACTGCCTTGTTCAAGAAGACTGTGAATGAACTGAACGGTCTCCTCACACCCCTGGAACTGAGGAAGGTGCAGCTCTTCATTGCAGTACTGCAGGGCATCTGCTACACTGTGACTGAATGTTTGATTTATGAGCTCCACCTTCTCCACCTTCATCACCTCTGTGTCCCATTTTCCCATCGTCTGGTTGACTCAGTCCTCTTTTATGGAGTTTACCCAGTTTACTATGCCATCTTATTTGCCCACCTGCTGTCTGAAGCACTTTTGTTCTCAGCCAAAGTGTACCCAAGCAATTTTAGCAAGGTGGGAACATACAAAATGACATGCACCAGTTGTCGAAATCATAGAACCAACTGCATGACGGTAACTCTGTCTCACTGGAACCTTTCTGTGAACTGTAAATAACAGATGCTGTTGATGAACCCATTGACACTGTACAAGTGACAAGTCACCTTTTTGTCTTGAATTGATGAACTGTTACACTTACTATGCCAAACCAATGTCTGATTTTTAAGGATCAGAAACAAACCTACAAACTTGCACTTTACAATATTTATGGAACTTGTCTAACAAATGCTGTTGATATTGAACCCAGTTACTCCATTTCCTTTATGCCACACCAATGTCTGTTCATCACTTTATTTTTGATGGCACTGAACTGAAAATGTTAATGGATTTTTTTCTGTAAATTTAACTCATTAAAACTTGTATCAAACCAGTTTTTGTCTATGCTGTCAAACGTGGATTAGTTATGTTCCCAGTTTTTATTAGATGTCATCACTTTATAATATATCATATATCAGAATATTCTATTACTGTTAAGCCCACTATGAATATACACACAACCATGTTTCCTGTATCATACAGCTTTTCTACTGGGAGGTTTACAACTTATTCTGAGTCAATTTACCCAAGTCAAACTAGTCAGTCTAGAGTCAATTTACCCAAGTCAAACTAGTTTTGTCTATGCTGTCAAACATGGATTATGTTCCCAGTTTTGATATCGGACGTCAGGTCACTTTATCATATATCAGAATATTCTATTACTGTTAAACCCACTATGAATATTAAAATACGCTAAATCATGTGTCCTGTATCATAGCTACATGTATGACCTTTGCAGCAAAAAAAAATGCGTGAGAATCTGTTCGGTATTCAGTGAGATATGATTAATTAAGTGCGCTGACAGCTCATCTCACCGGCCAAACAGATTACACTGAGTGGAGTGGATGACCGGTCCAAGATGGCGGCTCCAAATCTCGTCAGCGCTAGTAAGGAGTAGCGGTCGATGCGGCGTCTATGTATATTATGTCTATGAGTAGGAATGTCTCAAAATTACGTCATCGACATAAAAGCAAAAAGGAGATTCACAAATGCAGATTCCACATACAAAGTCAAGCATATTTATTTTCAAATCTCGAAAATATATTTACAAAGACACGTTTATTTATATAAATTTGTTTATTTATTTGTATGTCACATTTTTATATTTGTATTTTGTCTTTGGATATTTATAAATGTATGTATATGTATATATATATCCTTTTATATATATTTAAATAATTTTGAGACAATCCTCACTCCATATTTTGTAAGAAGTAGTGTGGATCATAAAAGGGCCTCCCCCGGGCATTTAAAAAAAAAAAAAAATTCTGGCTGTTAAATAGCCTACACAATTTTAGCACAGTTTGGGAGGGACAGAAACAGAACAGGGCCCGTCTTGGTAGCTTCTTTCTGACTCCTGTGACGTGAACACTGGCTACCTGCAACTGCATAATGTTATCACTTCACTGACACTATGGAGACATAGGCCTATTTCACGTCAACAATGGAGATGAAAACTAGCTTTCGGTTAACGGAGATGCAGATCATCTGCCTAATTAATTTCTTTGCGCAACAGGCCACATTCTACGTTCATTTCAGCGAGATGAGTTAAATAAATGTTTTTTTAAGCTGCCATCGCCATACTATTTGCTACGATATTCATCTGTTAGAAATAAAACAAGTTGCTATTTCCTTTTTTTTTTCGTGCAGTGTTAGGCTAGGCTATCAAATCGCTCGTTTGAACAGTAACAGTAGGCTTATCCACGTGGTTTTAAATATAGTTGTTTCTGGCCTACCCACAAGAGGTTCAGTTTGTCAGTTTCACTTGCGCAGACACGTAGGCTTACATTGACACTCTACATGGACACTCTACTAGGCAATTTAATGTTATGTCTATATTTTATGACACCAAAATTAAGAAGTATGCAATTTTGATCGGGAAAACTTTTAGTTTATTTTTCTTTAGATCCGATAGAAGCACGGCAGGGCACGACCCAAATGAATGAATGGAACCTAGCTTCTCGCGTCAGTCAAGAAAAACACTGTTCACCAAGTCACGATGATCAGCTATCCAGCAGCAGTGTGTGATGTTTAGCCAAGGCTGAGTGTAATCTTAGGTAATGTCATGTCATTTATGAGAACTAATATTGCCTGGCTATAGGCCTACTACATTGAAATGGCGGCGGCCATGTCTCCAGGCATTTTGGTGTTAACGTTAGTTTGCTTTGCATGTGAACATGACGTGAGTTGCGATGTAGGCTATGACACGAAGCAGTAGCCTAACATTCCCCTGAACTAAAATTAGCATTACAAATCATTTGGACATTAAAATCATATAGCAAATTATAGCCTAATGACATACTACAATTATAGCCTTGATATATTGCAAAAATAAGTCGAGTCATCGCGAGTGCGAATGCACGAGTCTGAGTCCAAGTTCGAGTCAATCAGTGCTCAAGTCCAAGTCAAGTCACGAGTCTCTAAATGTAGCTAATGACTCGGACTCGAGTACTACAACACTGGTTCTAAGTTTGTCTTAAGTGTCAAGTGTAAACTTTAACAAGAACAATGAAGATGAGCATAAATTTGTATGGACATTATCACAGCATTATAAAAAAGCAAGATAGGTTGCCAGTAAGAATGGGCAAACAAAGGTGTTGCTCTGAAGAAGATTTAATACTTTCCGTGAGCCTCGTTCTCGGGTAGAATCATGACAGTAGGAACATTCAATTGTGAACTTTCTATACCAGCTTACAAGTGGTATCAGTCTTCTCAAGGCCCCTTGAAGGTTGAAGAGAATGTCTGTGCTGGTGTCAGCTGTACATTTTGGTTTCATGGCCCCTATTGATCCCCTATTCTCCTGTGTTTTCACTTCATCAGAGGGCTGCCTGTATCTTTTCAGTCACACAGTGTTGTCTTCCCCTCCACCTTTATCTCTCTCCTCCCTTACTAGCTACATCAGTGGTTGGTCAGAACTTCATCAAGAATAGGTCATTGTGATTCCATTATAGTGTCATGGCATTTGGATTCTATTTGTTTGGGCCTTCGGTGTGCTCAAGATCATTAAAAAAAAAGGTAGGTTTATGTCTTTCTCTGAAGATTGATTCACTTTTTGGGAGGGGAATATGGTAGGAAAGACTAAGATTATTAAGTACTTCAGTGTCAATTCTTCAATTCCCAGTAAAATAGGAGGTTTGTGTGTTTCTAAGATATAGATACACAAACATTGATCCTTTTCTTGCTCTTTCTCTCTATCCCCAGATGAACTTGTCAGTCATTCTCTTGGTTGTGAATGTGGTTGTCCTTGTTGGAGCTTCAGATGGTGAGGAGTGTTAAGTCATTGTAATCCCCTAACGCATTTATTCTCTAATTCCTTAAAATATGTAAACAATCTAAAGGTCTCTTTGTAATATTATATGCTTCTGTCATAGCTTCCAGATATCTTATATGCTAACATTGCCATAAGTTTTATCAAATGGATGTATATGGGTGGTACTGTAGATTCAAGTCAATTACACTTAGGCTAATTAAAGTAGATTAAAGTTAATGCACTTAAATACATTTTCAGTGGAGATTTTCATTGAAGTTTTCTTTCGGTCTAGAACTAGGCTTAATCCATATGGTGATGCTATATATGGAGTAGACTGCTTGTCGCATGACAGTTTCGTGGCTATCTCCACAATCCCATTTTGTTTATTCCGAGTTCATACGAGAGCAATTGTCAGTGAATTCTATAGCCTACTCTACAAAATTAAGTTCTTTTCTCTATTTCTCCCAGATTGGTGTTATACAAGATGTGGTATGTTGACTTTGAAACATTTTGTACAGTTGCCATGATTCTCTAAAATTCAAGTCTATTTTCACTAGTTTTACTCTCTGACTGAAATCTATATGCTGACTCCTTTTACAATATTTTTAAAGCATGGTTCCCATTCACTTAAGTCAGTTATTTTAATACTGCTTCTTTTTAAATTAGACTTATCATGTTAATGGTTGATTATTAATTAAGAATAGGATAACATTAATTAACAGTTCCTGAATGTAACAAAATCATGACTTGCAATAAAGCATCTTTATTTCACACATGTCTGGGCTAATGACAGTGATTAATTGTTATTAATGTGCACCTAGTTTGGTAGAGAAGGTGACTTCAATGTGAGTTTGTCTCTGATTCCCTCCGTTGTTTTACTTGTATAGAGAATACTCCCTCTTACTGGGGCGATTATTATCCCAACTGCAATGGGGACAGGCAGTCCCCAATCAACATCAACACTGAACACGTCAAGGGCAGAAACGACCTGAAGGAATTCAACCTGGTCAATTTTACTAATAAGCAAACCATGAAACTACTCATCAATAATGGACACTCAGGTAAACAATGTACACTTCAGATAAACTCACAGAAATGGCTGCAGGTAAGGGCAGTCTGTGTGTGCGCTAAATTTGCACTGCCATATGACACAAGTGTGCATGCAGGGACGGACTGGGACTAAAAAGAGCCCCTGGACTTTCTTCCAAATAGGCCCTAATTACCATTTGCGCGCTGGCACACACAGTCTAACATGATACATTCTCACAATATGATTGTGCCAGTGAAGGTATCACATTCAAAATAGTGAGTCAGATTTGACAAAGATGATCATTATTGATTAATTATTATGCCTTCATTCATATAAGTAGCCTAAACCAACAGGGACGTCATATCATTATGGTACTGTAAATGGGGATCTATCAATAAATGGCCTTGAGTATCTGTTCATCTTTTTAAGACTAACAGACATTGCACATATACAAAGTCTACAACTTGATCAGGTTGGTGCACAGTGTATCATCAAGATGTGTATGGACGGGTTAGACCTATTGCAAATAATATGGTAGTTGTGGTAGCAAGCTAGACAAGTATACTGTACAATGCGACTCATTCTTTGTCGTTCAATAATGAGGCAACAACCTGTCTGTTTTGCGCAAGGCCAACAAATAAAACTGAAGCGCCATTACCAACAAACGTGCAAATGTGTATGTGAGAGGCAGGGACGACGTTGGAACCAATTTCTGTTAGTGAAACGGATGATGTGTATCATCTATCGCGCACATGTCGATTTCATGTCGATTTAAGATTTTTTTGTGTAGGCTAGGTTGAAAATGTATAGGCACAGTTTAATTTGACTTGACCTTTCACCCCAAGACCTTCAGTAGCCTATACCAGAGCCAGTTTACGGAGAGCCGGATCACTCCCTATTAACTCCATTGTACCTGCAATCTGCTGCAGTTCCGCTAGGGGCGATCACGAATAAGTGCAAAAACAATGGGGGTCTATGGAGTCAAGTGCCAAGCTTGTTCCGACATCAGGGACTTAGGGCCACACACACAGGAGAGGCTTCATATAGACTCTGCCTTCATTAAAGGCATAAAAGCCAAAACGGCAAAACAATTAAATGACAAAATCAGCAAGCACGGAAAATGTAAAAGCCATATCAAATGCATCGAAATTTTACAAAAAAGACAAGAGACCGCAATTGAGAAGGCAACTGAGAACAGTGCAGCTCTGTGGCGGAAACATCATGAGCATAGTTTAAAAACCACAGAGAACTGCATTCGCACAGCGTATATGATCTGCTACACTGATCTGTCATTCAAAATGCAGCCTCACCTGGTCGAACTGCAACAACTCAACGGTGTTGACCTCGGTAACATGCTGCATTCTGACAAGGCATGTCGGAATATGCTGATGTTTATTGCAGAGAAAATGTCAGTGCTTCTGGTGGACTTCCTTAAAAACTCACCCGACAAGTTCAGCATTCTCATTGATGAGAGCACAACAGTTTCAAATAAAACCTGTCTGATAATTTACATCAGAATTCCATTTGAAGGGGAGTGTTGCAATTTTTTCTTCCAACTTGCTGAGTTGCAGTCGTGCACTGGATCGGCGATCTGTGACACTCTGCTTCAGTGCCTTGAGAAGCAGGGTATCTCAAAAGACATGTTGCGCTCCCGACTAATTGGGTTCGCAACGGATGGGGCCGCCGCTATGTTGGGCCGATACAAGGGGGTCGCCACACTCCTACGCGAGGAGATTAACCCCAACCTGATTGTCATTCACTGCATGAATCACAAACTAGAACTTGCCGTCCATGACACTGTCAAACAAATTACAGATGCAAGTCATTTCCAGATGTTCACTGACTCCCTGTACGCCTTCTTCTCTCAAAGTCCAAAGAACATGCGAGAGTTAAAGCTTGTCGCTTCCAATTTGGAGATGCAAGCTCGCAGGATAGGAAGGATGTTTGACGTGCGCTGGCTATCCTCGTCGTGCACATCTGTGACTGCTCTTTGGGAAAGCTATCCAGTCCTGGTCAAACTCTTCGCGGCACTGGCTGAAGACACATCACGATCAACCAAAGACAGGGCCAAATGTAAGCAGGGATGGATTACTGCACGGGCCTACCGGGCCCAGGGGCCCAAGGGGTCAGGGGGCCCTGAAGCCCAAACCTTTGCATGGAATCATTGCCTCAATATCAACAAATCAGGATGTAGGCTATGAATCTGATTGAATTTAGTATTGGCCATCCCCAAAATGCACCAGAATACAGGAAATCACATCAAACAAATTAAACATGTTCTGGGGGAGGACACCTAAACCCCCCCTCCCACATATACAACAATAAGTGGGGGGCCCTTAATACATCTAGGCCCAGGGGCCCGAAATTTCATAATCCGCCCATGAATGTAAGGGAATTCATGCTAAGATGACTCGGTGGCTTTTCGTGGTGGAGATGGCATTAGTGAAAGACGCGCTCGAAACGATGCAGGCCCTGTCCCTCTTTCTTCAGAGACGAGATGCCACAGCTGTCACCGCCAATGCTGAGGTGGGCGTTGCTGTGCGGACACTGAGGTCCATGAGGAAGGCCGATGGAGTGAACATACGATGTCTGAAGGAGGAATTGGGCAGCAAGCAAACATTTAAGGGGGTTAATGTGTCTCAGCCGAGTGACTGAGAACAACGAAAGGCAGAGACCTTTCGTGAGCGCTTTTTCATCTCCTTGGCCGATAACATTCAGAGCAGGCTCAATGACAACGGCATTTTTTCTGCGGTGGCTGCGCTGAACCCCTCAAATTGGCCCTCCGATGAAGATGAACGGTTGCTCTATGGGGATGACAAACTTCTGACCATTCATAAAAGCCTTGCTATAGCCGACACAAATATGCCCACACTCCTCAAAGAATTTCATGAACTGAAAATGCACTGGTGGTGTCGCAGGGGAGACTTGCTCACCACTGTCTCCACGCTCCCTGTGTCAACTGCTGAGTGCGAACGTGGCTTTAGTGCGATGAACCACATCCTCACGGAGGAAAGAAACAGAATGCACGTCTCCACTTTGAATGGCCTACTGTTCATTGGTGTTAATGGTCCAGAGGTGGCATCATTTCCTTCAATTAGAGGTGGCATCATTTCCTTCAATTCCTTCATCATTTCCACAAATTTGCAGAATTGTGGATAAAAGAGCGCCGAAATGCTGCAGACAATGCCCCGACAGAAAAACCGAAAAAGCCACCACAAATTCTTCACCAGAGCCAACTGTTTACTTAGTCTAGTTTTCCAGACCTGTCCCTGAGTGTTGACAGCACGTTGTGCTATTTAGTGAATTATTTTGAGTGTTTGATTTAAGTTAATTGGAGGGTCTTTTCATGGAGAGCACTGATGCTGTTCTATGGTGCTTTCTGCCTGTTAGTTGCGCACGCATGTTTTCGTGACGTTGAATAGAAATCCATATATGGGTTATTAAAAGTTTTGCCATGTTGTGGACTAATCCACGGACCCGAAAAAGGGCCTTTCTACCCTTTGCGTTTTTCTCGTTTTATGCAGGCTAAAAGTCCAATGTTCTTGTCTATGAATAATAAAAAAAAACATCACCCCCTCTGTTTTTTTGTCAAATCGCACCCTGGTTGTTGCCCACAACACACTAGCTTTCTGCTAACGAATGACGTCATTGACGCATTTGAAAGGCTTTTTAGAACAAATAAGTGACTCAAAAAATATAATACTTAGCGGTGTGTATTTTCTCTGCCCCCTCTTTTGCATGCAACATTCAAATTTCTGGGCAAAAAATTATATCCCGAGAAAAGTGGATTTGAGGGGTACAGCTCCATAGACCTCCATTCATTCTGCACTTATTCGTGAGCGCCCTCATGTGGAACCAGAACTGGAACTGCAACCAGTTCAGAAACAGGAAGTTTTCCCGAGAATGGCGGTTCTCCCCAGACATTCTCTGCCTATACCCAATCAGTGAGTAATAATATACCAGGTTTGATGTGTATCTTTCCACCGGCATGGGAGATATTGGGTATATCCAAATGTGCTAGCATAATATTTTGGGCAGTAATCGTTGCATGGTTCATTCGAAGCTCTGCATTTTTTCTCTGTAAGGATTGGTGTTGTAGGCACCTGCAATTAATCTACATAAAATGATTCAAATGATACCATATGCTTTTGCTCTATTTACTGCCACATTTGACCCTTTTTCGGGTAATTCGCTTAGACTAGAAGGTTGGCATGCAAAAAGGCATGTGTGGCGTGAGGTAATGAGACATTTGTCATCAAGAGTTGGCAACCTTGGTGACGCTTTACTCTCAATGGGTGACGCTCGTGGACAAGTATTAGGGTGACACTGTAGCCTTTTCATTGGCCTCCTATCGTGAGAACGCGATGGTGGAAATGTTGCTAGTTTTCTTTTTCAAATTACTGATAATTGATAGCATAGACAGGGGTGAAACATTTATTTGGAGAGCTAGACACTGATTAGGCTACTTGTAGGGCTGCAGCTATCGATTCTTTTTGTAATCGATTAATCTAGCACTTTATCGATCGATTAATCAGATTTTTTTTTTTTGCATTATTATTAAACAACCAAAACAAATAATGCATAACGAAAATGACATGGCTGTAAAATGATCAAGCAATTGGCAGAGGTATTTATTCTAACTCCAACATTTGGCTCCAAAACTAAGCCCATTTATTGCAATTTACCCATTTAGTGTTTATTAAGTTAAGTACCAGTGCCAACAATTAATTAATGTTCAAAATGCTCTCTGTAAAATTGCAACCTCTTGTGCATGACTTGGCAAACTGGGCAAACAAAGCTGTCCAATTTACTGTATTTGTAGCGATGTCGTGATATAACCTTTAGGGCTAGGCTATCTATCAATCTATCTAGCCTATCTATCTACGCCTAGCCCTAGCCTACTTTATTGACGCTTGTCAATGTAGTGGATGTTTTCGGTTCAGATGCTTGTTCTTTTCCTTTTTGAGTAGCCTATGTAATGATCCCAAAACTTTACTTGAAAACTTTAGACATTCTCTGCCATTTATGGTCATCTTGACTCCGCAATCGCGCCAGCTAATTCAGAACGCATCACGATTCACGTGCTAGTGGTGTGCTTCCTGAACAACGGTCCGTGTGGAACAATCAGATCCCTGCGCGTATAGTGCGCATCATAGGAATTTAACGAGGCTTCGAGGCAGGGTTTTTGCCTCGAGTAATTTTTGTAATCAAGTTATTCGAGTAACTCGATGAATCGGTTCAGCCCTAGCTACTTGACTGATGAAGCATATTCAGATAGGCCTATGGCAGTTGGATTCACGGCCGTTCTGGACTTTTCCATAACGTCCAGATTGCCAGACCACCCTTGACTGTTTAAATATCAGAGGGGAGCACTGTACACTGATAAAAAGGCTCCTTGTGTCCTTGTCAGGTGTAAGAGTACACTATTCTCTGTCATATAAAAATACAAACAACAACAAGCAAACCAAACAAGCAAACAAACTTCATTGCCATGTCTGAAGCCAACTCCCCTCTGTCTTTCTGCCTGGTATAGTGAAGTGTAAGCTGGAGGCCGGTGTGGTGGAGGTCAGTGGCGGAGGTCTCCCTCACGAGTACTCCACAATTCAATTTCACTTCCACTGGGGACGGGAGGACCTCGAGCACTTTCCTGGGTCGGAGCACTCCATCGATGGCCACAGATACCCCATGGAGGTCAGAGAGGAGGCTTACATTTCAATTATTATAGTGTGTGTGTGAGTGTATGAGGTAGAAGAGGTATGCCAAATATTGGCGTGTTTGACTTTCTGTTCTTTGACTTTTCATGCGCACGCATGTATGTGTGTGTTTGTGTCTTCTCAGATGCATATTGTCAGTCTGAAGAAAGGCTATAACGCAACTCAGGCCAAAGCAGATCCGGAGGGCCTCTCAGTGCTGGGATTCTTTATTGATGTAAGTTGTAGTAACATATTAGTACCACATGGGGTCAGTGTTGCTAAAATATGCTTCAATTGCTTGTAGACAAAGTAGGTGAAAATTACACAGCATATCATCTGTAGTGGCCGTTTGTTAACAAAACTAGATGTACCGCATAGCGGTACAAAATATGACCGCCGCTCAGTCCTGTACATCCGTTCCGCGAAAATAAATCACACTTCAATTTGTCTCCATATTTTACTCCATCCCCCACTCTTGAAACTTTTGTGTATGCTTGTTTGGCATGCCTGAGTGTGTGTGTGCGGCTGCACAGAAAGTAGCCTACTGGTGCTGAAAAGGTGAATAGATTGTAGAATAGCCAAAGAAGATGTAGCATTGTTATAAAACTTTTAAAATCTCTAAGCAATCACAAGTAGGGCAGTTCATCACAGTTCATCCATTGCAACTGGATTGATGAAAGGTCACTTACACCTGTAGGCTACATTGTATTTGGGAAAAGCAAAAGGTATCAGCATAATGTTATTTTTTTTTTTTTTTTTATGTATTTTTAAACAAAAACATTTTTGGATGGATGGATTTTTTTACATTTGAACTAATGTAGCTCCAACAGCATCAACTGCATCCATTGCACTATGACTTGCGTGCCATTGTTGACAAGACAACAGCAGCAAATGAAATAGGTGAAACGTGGTAGGCCTACTGGTGAATTATCTGCCACTAAGGGCAATGAATGAAATTATTAGCCTATTTTGTGGTGGAAAAATGCAATGCTCAACTGTTTTGAAATATTTCATCTTATTCTGTACATAGAAAGAGAGCAGATGGGGATGACTCTGCTTTCCAAATCCTCTTTAAAAAGCCACCAAGAAGCCCAAGAAAGCTTAAGAAACTACAACAGAGAACTATAAAAAAAATGTCTTCATTGTGCAGGCCCCATTGAGGGTACAATCCCAGGGCCCATAACTATGAGATTTACTCTGACCACAGGTGATGGAAGGGGATGCGACAGGCATGCCGGAAGTCTGGAAGAATTTCTCCGACTTTGTGTCAGAAATACCAAACAAGGGTGAGCCATGGGCTTATGATATTGCTTTAATCTGTTGTTCAATCATCAACATAAAACATTCATTTCTTATGACCTAGTACGATAGTCATGTAATCTTGGTTGGTGAATGGTCTCCCTCCTATTTCCCATTTAGGTGATAACGCAAGTCTCTCCGCACTGAACATCTCCATTCATGACTTCCTGCTGGACGTCGACCTGACCAAATACTACCGTTACAATGGCTCACTGACCACGCCTGGATGTGATGAGGCTGTGGTTTGGACTGTTTTTCAACAGCCAATCCGCATCAGTGAAGATCTGGTAAGTCGCACTTCGGGGTAGGGGGTGGGGGGCATATGTTAAGCATATGCTAGATTTGATAAGGTACAATTTTATAATTGATTTCCCAAGTTACAGGTTCACATTTGTGAAGTGTATTTATGATTTTCTCTCTTGCTATATTGCTATACTTTTGAACATCAAAGCCCTGTATTTGTTCTTAACAATACACAAATTCGTGAGTAGCCAAAACCAATATCTTAGGCAAGCCATGCAGACAGTGTTTACATAGTGAGGCCTACCTGTTTCAGTTGGTAAGCAGTCAAAATGATAACAACGGTTGTATGCACCAATTATATCACAACGTTGATAAATATTTCTTTTACCAAATGAGTAAGCATGAATATTCCAAAGGAACTATCTATTTCATTAAGTCAGCTGGAGATATGATATCAGCGGCTGTATGCACAAAGTATGTCCTATCGTTGATAAATGTTTATTTTTCCAAGTGAGTAAACATGAATTTGCAGTTCCGTGCATGAAAAGACTGACAATATAACCCCCCCCCCCCCCTCCCCCTCCACTGCGGTGTTCAGCTAAGGTAAACTCTTAACTCTTCCAATCTAGTGTTTCATCAGCGCAGTGCTATCTATGCAACACATTGTTTTATCACATGCCACTGCCTGTGGTGTAGCGAGATTTCTAATTTGGATGTGAGGGAGTTTCTTGTTTTAGAGGAATTTCAACTGTCATGTAAGATTCACATAAAGTGACAGGTGGCTTTACTGAAGTGAAAGGTCATGTTACACAAGAGTCTGTATATGTGATGCCTCCGTGAGTAAAATCTCTGCCAGTATTATATTCGTGGTCATGCCTTGCTAAATGAATACAGTATTGTGAGACTTCCTTTTAGAAACGTAATGGAGTTAAACTCAACCACCCATCAGTTAAATGGAAATTCATCACCAGGTCTACATACCATTGAGCCATTTCCTGAATCAGACTTTCTCAGTAGATGTAACACAATTGCTTGTCTCGTGTATACTCTAGAGTGAGGCCAGGATTTTGTGACGGCAAAAGTGTGTTTTTTTCTGGTTCTTGTTCTTACTGTCTTAATTCAAATTAAATTCTTAAACCACCAACTTACAAAGGTATTTGGTTAAAGACAACTAGTCATTGTCTTTGCTTCCTCCTAACATACCTCCAAGATACTCAATCTCAGTAAATGACTTGTGACTATAATTTTCCACATCTCTGTAGAGACGAGACACTGCAGACACTACAGACATTCATCACATTCACATTAATTTGGGGTTAAAACCATTCGCATACAGATATGGCTCAAAGCTCTTTAACTTTAAACAAAATTAAAACAGAAACTCCTCACTCTCTCTTTCCCTCTCTCTCTCTCTGTAACCCCCACCCCACCCCACCCCACCTCACTCCCTCAGATCCTAAGATTCGCACAGCAGACAGGAGATTCTGACTTGTATCGCCCCCAGCAGTCACTCCATGAACGCAATGTTTACGCTTCAGCAGCCCTGGGTGCCGCAACTTCAGATGAATCTGGTATGACTTCATTCCCTTTGCTGACCCTTAGCTGCCTCCCTCTCCCCCTGTGTGTGTGAGTGAAAACACCCTCTGGTGTTCCTGCACGCTCAATGGTGTTTCAAGCCCCCAACGTCGTCTTCCAGGCAGCGCTGCCACCGTCGACTTAAAGGCACCTAATCCTAACCCTAACCCTAATCTTAACCCATGCCTAACCCTAGCGCCTTCCAGGCAGCGCTGCCTTGAAGACAACGTTGGGGGCTTAAAACACCATGAAACTTCCTGCTCAGTGCTGGGCCTGCAAATGGGAAACAAACTGACTCAACTGACTGTGGCTATTCCAAACATCAACAAGACTGTTCATTTGTCTTGAATGACTACACATTAGCACAGCAGTTGCTGTCATCAAAAAAAAACTCTTTGAAAACTCTGTTTGGGTGTTTGTGTGTGGACAGGGGAAAACAGAATTTTTGGATTGTGACATCAATGGCTGTTTTAGGGTAGCCATGTGGATGGAAATATTTCACAATATGAAGGAGGAAAAAATCCAGTTTTAAAAAATAGCCGACTTTGTGTGGCAGTGCTGAACAAATGGGAATATATTTCAAATGTTAAGTGTTCCTCCTGTGTAGCCTGCTGATCCGCTGGAGATATCTTACCCATACAAACCCTCTGGATGTGGAGATGGGACTGGCCTCTCTTACCACAGTGTGCATGATACACATGTACATGATACAGAATAGTCACCCATGCTCAGTTGCAGGGGGTCGGATCTCACTCATACTTACTTTCATTGACCCTTTAGTTGTTCAGTTGCTTGTGAATCATCTTCAGGTGGATCAGATTCTAGTGAGTGTTTATTTTCTAGTTTTCTCTTAGTTTCCTGGTCATCTTGCTTTTTTCCCAGTGCTTAAGCTTGGCTTCCACACTAATTGTATTGTGATGTTGTCTTTGTAATAATCATCCATGAGCAATTAATTCATCACAAACATCTTTTGTTTCACACCTGTGTCAAATATTCCATTTCAGGCCATGAATGGTGTCATCAGCTTCCACACTAATTGTATTGGGACGTTGTCTTTGTAATAATCATCCATGAGTAATTTATTCATCACAATATCTCGTGTTTCACACCCATGTCAAATATTCCATTTCAGGCCATGAATGGTGTTACAAGGAATGCGGTGAGTACCACAAAACCTCACTACAATACACTCTACACCCATTGTTCTTGTGAGCAAACGTCAGTTCATATTTATTTTTTTGAGCCTATATTCATGTAAAAAACATTTCCTTGCCTTTGTTCATTAATTTATTTTCATGATCATCTGTATGTGATTCTTCATATGATTGTGCATGACTTTTTGCGTACTGGGTCTTCCTACCAATATTCTGTCTGTCTGTCTGTCTGTCTGCCTGTCTGCCTGTCTGTAGATCATGGTCTTTCCCACTGGACTAACATCAGTGGAGCCTTCTGTAACGGGCAGAGCCAGTCTCCCATTAACATTAACTCCCACAATGCCACGTACAAACCCGAATTGGGTTCCTTCAGTTTCTCTGGCTTCTCTAATAAACACACAATGGACTATCTCATCAACAATGGTCACACTGGTATGTGCGTGCGCGTGCACACACACACACACACACACACACACACACACGTCATGGAAGAGTTTCGCCACTATCTCTAACTAGACAAGACTTCTTACTAAACTTATTTAGGTTTCAAACAAGAGAGGGGGGGGGGGGGGGGGGGGGATGGGGGTGGGGCTTCCTCCAAGACGGTCGATAATTAGGTAATTAGGAGCACCCCAACTTGCACACATACCTGTCAACACTCCCGTTTTTCCCGGGTTTCTCCCGTATTTCAAGGTCATCTCCCAGCACCCTCCCGTTTTGTTATTTCTCCTGGAAAACTCCCGTAATTTGCATGGCCATCAAACTTTATTAAAATCATTGATACATTCAGGTTGAAATACACCCTACACATACACGATCACTTAGTTTCAATTTCAACCGTTTTGTCATAGGCTAAAACCTGGCAACCCAAAACCCAAATAAGGAAGCGGGTGCCGACTGCGCAGCCTGGCTGAGTCTCGTCGTAAGCAAGCGGGCTAGTTGAATGGCCTACTCCAGAACTAGCTGTTGTGAAATTGTTGGGAATTTAATTGATTAACACATCACATAAACTGTTATTGAGTGTTGTTGATACACTGAACTTGTGCCCTCGGAACCAAATCTGACAGCTTTGGAGTTTTGGAAGTAGGCTGCAGGCAGGCAGCTGGTGGATACATAACTGGCATGCGTAAGGTAATGGTAAGGTAAAAGCAACGACCGAAATGCAGTGTTGAAACACGTGTATGAAACGTATTAAATATGCAAACACAGATCCGGTATAAACACTGACCATCCACCCCCTGAAAAAAAATCTCCCGTTTTTGGAAAGCTAAATGTTGACAGGTATGCTTGCACATGGCCAAATGGTGGCAGCCATGGGAGGTGTGCTTCCCCCATCCTTGCCCCTCTTAGTGAATACAATAGAAAATCACACCTGAGGATAAGCCAAATGGTCCCTAGAGAGACTCTAATGAATTATAATCATTCAAGGATAAACAAAGGATACTTGCCTAGAACAAAGACACAAGAAATACACTAGACTATAATGTTTATTCACAATTCTTTCAACACACACACACTACTGTATGTTTGATTGTGGATGTACAGTATATGAATTTGCATTAAATGTACACATAAATAATTAGCATGATATGAATGTAATTCACACACACACATGCAAATCATGATGGAACTATTTCATTCTCAAACATATGGCGGTTAAAAGTGTATATCTCTGTTTAGCCTCTATAGTAACGCTCTAAAACTAGCCTTTCACACCACTATCTGAATGTGTATTCATTACATTAAAATCTATTCAGTATTTTTTTTCCTCAATGTCATGATTGTTTTGATATGACCATGTTCTTTTTTATTTCTGTTATCATTACACCATTCTTTCTCTCTCTCTCTCTCTCTCTCACCTCCCCCCTCTCTAGTAAAAGCTGTGCTAAAGGAAGGCATGGTTAGGGTAGGAGGAGGGGGTCTGCCTAACGTGTACGACACCCTACAGTTTCACTTCCACTGGGGGAACAGCTCAGCGCATGACTTGGCTAGCTCCAACCACTCAGACAGCACGGAGTCCGATGGCAGTGATAGTTCGGACCAAGGTTCTGCTAGCAGTTCTGGGGGGTCAGAGCATGCACTAGACTCCGAGGTCTACCCAATGGAGGTCAGGGAGCACTACACTGGAATTTGGATCACTAGTTTTTAAACTATTTGCCATGTGTTCCCATTGCTGTCATTGTGCAATTTAGTTTTTGCCAATAATGTCTCTTTACCATGTATTTCTTTATGATCACGCTGAATCAATATCATACACTACGTTTGTCAAACATTAAGCCCAAATGTCAGACCTCTCTTGCCTTCTCTGTCTGTTCCTATTAGATGCACATTGTGAGTAGGAATGAAAACCTATCAGCAGATGCCGCTCCAAGTGACACAACAGGTTTCGCAGTGCTGGGCTTTTTCATTCAGGTACCATTCCAGAACCCTGGGGACAAGGTTCTGATTCTGAGAGACTCACAGACAGTCACATTAGTGGTATAGGAAGTGTTTACTCTTGTGTAGACCTCTCACCCCCTCAAGAATGGATAAAAGCATCACCTTTAACTTTAAGTAATGGCCTTTTACTGGAAGGCTCTAAGAGAGATCGGTATATGAAAGATGGGTTTGACCATGGACAAGTCTGTCCCCTCCATGGTACTGTAGGTCAGGATGCTTTGCTATTTGTAGGTCAGATCGTATTCATGCTGGTCCTATTTTATTCTGAGCTACAGTGTACTGCCATAAGTTGAGTAATGTAATCAAGTATGTCTCTGTATGTGTCTAGAGTAATTATGTATTGCTGCTAGTAAACCTGACTGTCCGACCGTACACTGGAGTCATTATTGATCGTTATGATATGCGTAGTATGATATTACACCTGATTACATTCGGTAAAAGTGCTCTGAACAATTATTTGGGTATCCCTTAGTTCCCAAGTCTACCTAAGATAATGGAGAAATCTGTCAGGTCCTGCATTCCGTCATTTAATCATTCTGTCTCCTTCACAATCCTTTCAGGAAACTGATGATGAAGACAATCCAGCGATCTGGAAAAATTTTACAGACCACCTTGCAATGATCCAGAACAAAGGTGTGTGTGTGTGTGTGTCTGTCTGTGTGTGTGTGTGTGACTCTGTGTGTCTGTGCACAACCTTGTGCAATATCATTTAAATGTCAAAATATAGCTACAAGCAAAAGGAAGCTTCTTTGAGAAATGAGATTCAAATATCGAAACTACCTGAGCAAGGCAAGCTTCTAATCCAGAGCCTCTGTATCTTAAGAGAAGCAGGTTACCAAGTGAGCATACTACAGAGTGGACAATGTATTACTATGATTACTATGATGATTAAGTGAGCTATTGTATAGTCAGTGTAGGGTGTGGGTGTTTGCAGGATTGCAAACAACAAAGGGTTGCAACAATTAGCTGCCAGTATAATCATTTGTATTTCAATTAAGCCAGTGATTTGCATACTCACTTGACATTTGTAAGTGGATGTTTAATAGTGTGAGGATAGTTTTGACAAAGATGTATTGTATTGACTTAAATTGCAACAGTAGGATCACTAGTTGTGTAAGCCCGGATGTGCTCACCTGAACGTATGCATGACTATGTTGGCATGGATGGGTCAAAGTCAAAGTCAAAGTCAAAGTCAGCTTTATTGTCAATTTCTTCACATGTTCCAGACATACAAAGAGATCGAAATTACGTTTCTCACTATCCCACGGTGAAGACAAGACATATTTTACCCATTTAGGTCCACAGACAAACATAACATTCAAGTAAACAAAAAAGTAAGTAAATAAGTAAATAAGAGGGCACATACAATAATGAAAAAATAAGAGCAGCAAAATGTGGTTGAAATTGTGTATAGACAGTCAATAAAATACTAGTGCAAATTCAGGCCTATAAAAGGCTTGGGTAGTTCTGTTTGACCTAAGTAAGAAGAAAGTGGCATAGTGGTGCAAGTTATGTAAGAGCAGCAGAAGTGTTGTGTTTTCAGGACAACAACACCAGTTGTAAAGTGTACAAGTGTGCAAGTGTGCAAGTGTGCAAGTGGAGTAGTGCAGGCAGCCATTTTGGGTCCAATGTCCAGGATGTTATGTAGCTGAGGGTGGAGGGGGGAGAGGAGGGAGAGAGTTCAGCATCCTTACGGCTTGGTGTATGAAGCTGTTGGTGAGTCTGGTAGTGCGGGAGCGCAGGCTTCTGTACCTCTTCCCAGAGGGCAGTAGATCAAACAGATTGTGAGCGGGGTGACTTGCATCACTCACAATTTTGGTCGCCTTGCGGGTGAGGTGGGTGGTGTAAATGTCCTTCAGGGAGGGGAGTGAAGCACCAATAATCCTTCCAGCTGTGTTCACTATGCGCTGCAGGGCTTTCCTGTTGTATTCAGTGCAGCTTCCGCCCCACACAGCGATACAGCTGGAGAGGATGCTCTCGATGGTGCCTCGGTAGAATGTGGTCATGATGGCTGGTGGAGCACTTGCTCGCCTGAGTTTCCGCAGGAAGTACAGGCGGCGCTGAGCTCTCTTCGCCAGTGATGCAGTGTTGGTGGTCCAGGAGAGGTCTTCACTGATGTGCACCCCCAGGAATTTGGTGCTGCTCGCTCTCTCCACCACAGCACCGTCGATGGTCAGTGGCAGGTGTTGGGTGTGACCTCTCCGGAAGTCAACAACAATCTCTTTGGTCTTGCTGACGTTCAGCAGGAGGTTGTTGTCCCTGCACCACGTGGTCAGATGGTCGACCTCCAACCTGTATTGAGTCTCGTCGCCCTTGGTGATGAGACCCACCAGAGTTGTGTCGTCAGCAAATTTCACTATGTGATTGTTGCTGTAGGTTGCAGTGCAGTCATGCGTCAGCAGGGTGAAGAGCAGCGGACTGAGCACGCAGCCTTGGGGGGCCCCTGTGCTCAGTGTGATGCTGCTTGAGGTATTGTTGCCAACACGTACTACTTGGGGCCTCTGACAGAGGAAGTCCAGTAGCCAGTTGCAGAGGTAGGTACTGAGTCCCAGTTTGTCAAGTTTGCAGATGAGTTGTTGTGGTATTATGGTGTTGAATGCAGAACTGAAGTCTATAAACAGCAATCTCACATATGAGTCTCTTTTTTCCAGGTGGGTGAGGGCTGGGTGGAGGGCAGAGCAGATTGCATCCTCTGTAGACCGCTTGGCTCGGTATGCAAACTGGAAGGGGTCCAGGGTGGGGGGGAGAATGGCTTTGATATGTGACATGACAAGCCGCTCAAAGCACTTCATGATGATGGGTGTCAGTGCCACAGGGCGGTAGTCATTGAAGCAGGATGGAGCAGTTTTCTTCGGCACAGGTATGATGGTGGCAGCTTTGAAACATGATGGGACGATGGCTTGCTTCAGGGAAGTGTTAAAGATGTCTGTGAAGACATCCTTAAGCTCCCCTGCACAGTCCTTCAGCGCACGACCTGGGATGTTGTCTGGACCTGTTGCCTTACGGGTGTTGATAGCAGCAAGTGTCCTCTTCACGCTGTCGGCAGAGAGGCACAGGGGCTGCTCATGTAGAGGGGGATGGGTCTTCTGTGGGCAGGTGCTGTTTTGTGCTTCAAAGCGAGCAAAGAAGCGGTTCAGGTTGTTGAGCAGAGGGATGTTGCTCTCACAGCTCTGTGGCGCGGGCTTGTAGTCCGTGAGGGCCTGAATGCCCTGCCATAGGCTTTGTGCGTTCCTGCTGTCTTTGAAGTGGGTGGTTATCTTGTGAGTGTATTCCTTTTTTGCTTCCTTGATGCCACGGGACAGGTTGGCTCTCGCTGTTTTCATGCCAGCTTCATCCCCAGCTCTGTAGGCTTTGTCTCTGGCCCTCAGCAGCCCGAGGACATCCCCTGTCAGCCATGGCTTCCAGTTAGCCCGAGTGATGATGTCTTTTGTGTGGGTCACATCATCGATGCACTTGGTGATGTAAGGGGTTACAGTGTCTGTATACTCCTCTATGTCTGTCCGGTTGTTGTAAGTGGCTGCCTGCTTAAACATTTCCCAGTCTGTTGTGTCAAAGCAGTCTTGAAGAGCATCGGAGGCTCCCTCAGGCCACACTGGGTAATGTGTTCCTCATGAAGTGAGCCTGTGATTGTTCTCCCATGTCCCCACAGACAGCACCATTGAACTGCACCAGGACATATCTCTTAAGGCCCTCATTGGGGATGTGGATCTTACAAAGTACTACCGATACCAGGGTTCCCTCACCACTCCCACTTGCAACGAGGCTGTAATATGGACCGTATTCAAAGAGCCCATCAGAGTCAGTAAGAACCTGGTAAGGAGACCCCATTTTGTCTTGCTTTTCATGCTCTTCAACTTCATTTTTGGGATGATAGCTTTGGGCTGATAGTCTTGTAGCAGATAAACATTAAAGCACTTCCATTTTTAATATTAGCTCAGGAAAGCCTTATCTTTGTAATCCACAGCTTTTAAAACCACTAGTGAGGCTTCTTAACTCATTGAGTGCCTTTTCCTTCCCATGCGTTGAGTGCCAAAAACGTAATATTACGTTTTTAGCTTTTTTTTATTTATTTACGAAACTAGACACTCTAACACACCTTATATGTGATTTTGGGAACTCTGTGATGAATGGAAATGAAATATATGACGATCGAAAACTCATGAAAACGCAAGATCTGGACATTTTATCTGGACGTTTGATCTTAACTCGGCTTTTGATGGTTGCCGCTTTGTTTCGAATCAGTCACTGATTAGCCTATCAGTGACATGCACGCCAGGTCAAAATCAGGTCATTTAGTTTCGTGGGTTTATCACTAGGTGGCAGGTCTCGTTAGATCTCTTCCTAGAAACTTTGCAGGCAACACTTCTCAGGTGCTGAAGGGAGAAATGGAAAAGTCGAAGAAAAAAAAAAAAAAAAATATATATATATAGTCCACCTTTCTACTAAGACAAGATGACTCTGACCACGACAGGTCAAAAACATTACAAGGAGTGACTGAACACCGTGCTGAGGAGGGAGCACATATTTCATAAAAGATGCAATATCTCTATTTCTTGAAAAAAAAAACAGGGATTTTGATGAAAACTAGCCACTGTTTAGCTTGGGATTTCTCAGGAACAGAGGTGTGTAGAAATACACGGTTTGCACCCACTGAGAGCTTAAAGTCTCGCCTTTTAAACGAGCCATTGTATGTGTTCATAGCTATAACACGGAATATGCTGTGGTTGTACAAAAATCATCAACAATAGTCTAGATTGCTGGCACTCTAGGACAAAGCTTCCGAAAACAGCTTGGCATTGAGTTAATTAGATTTCGGTGTTAGCCACCCAATGGAATCACTTCTGCTTCACCAGAAATTTGAATGACAAATTAGAGAGACGACACCCTTGGTGAGTTTCCCACCTTGTTGTTGCAGTCTTCCTGGAATTTTTCTTTTAAGCTATTGGGAAAAGCAGAGACCGTCCCTCGTAAACATCAAGTACAGATCAACGCAGTCTTCAAGTGAATTAAAAAAAAATGTCATCATCTGCCGTAGTTATGATCAATCTTGTAATATCAGACTCTGTCAAGATTTTCCGAATAAAAAAGGAATGAATTGAAAACATTTCACATGGACAGATCAGTCACAAAGCCTCTTTATTGACGGGCTTCCCTCGTGCCACACACCACACTGCCACGCGCCACACGCTCCTTCCTTCCTCATTCTCTGGCTCACTCTCTGCTCACATGTGGGGTGTCACGCTATCAGGTGACATGTCCTACTCCTACAGATAAGACATAACCTAGCTGTGACCCTGTTGGTGTTTTGTAACAGGATGTGGACATTGACATTTGCTTGCCAGAAAACTCCTTAGAATCAGTAATAATATATCTGGTGGCTGAAAAAAGACCTAGACATAGAGATGTTTTGGATGGTTGGAATGGTTTTAAGGAGCAAGTAGTGCAGGTCTGTCAGTTTTACAGATTCTTTTTGCTTTGTCTTTCTTACTGGGGTACAGGGTGTACTTTTGCCCCCCCCCCCCCCCGTCTCTAGCTACATGTGGGTATTGATCATACCTCTGATCTCACATGCTTACCAGCACTCGTCAACACGCAGGCAACACAGTATCACCTCCATCAAATGAGTGACTCATTGTGATTTTACATACATTCTAAGATCAGTCAGGATTAGAAGACCTTGATGACTGACATTTTGAGTTCCAAGGGGGATTTACTACTGAGGGTACATTTGCAGACAAAGGAAGCACAGCTATACATTAGCTTGAGACATTGTCCCTGCTGAGTGGGGTCACAGTCAAAGCTGTATTTTTTATTAGGTTTACCCTATAATTTGAAGAATGGCAGAGTGAGAGAGATTAGGCTGAGTGTCTGTGCAGAACAGGACAGGTGTGTGGAATATGTGGTCTGGAATGCACAGCCTCATGCGCGCGCGCGCACACACACACACACACACACACACACACACTTGCATCCTCACACACATGCACATGCACGCACTTGTATTCACCAGCACATGTACTATAGAGTGGGGGGGGGGGGCTACTTCAAACATGTTTTTCAGCCACTCATCTAAAATCTACAGTAGTCTGTACCCATCTTCTCATGCATATCTCATACCATGCTCTTAAACTCACACAGTAACCAGCATGGCCTCAAAACGTTACCGGCCAACTGGGAATTCTCCCGATTCTCCCAGATTACCACTCCTCTACTGCAGACCCACAGTATCAGGAGACAAATATAATCTGCATCTCATCATTTACTTCTCTCTCTCTCTCTCTTTCTCTCTGTCTCTCTGTCTCTCTCAGATAAAGAAGTTTTCCAAAATGACTGGGTTGAATAACGTATTCCGGCCTGTACAGCCACTAAATGGCCGACACGTGTACACAACCGTGACCGAGGATCACTCCTCTTCTCCCCCCTCATGCCTCTTCTCCCTCCTTCTGGTCCTGTCGTCCCTCTTTGCTACTCTGTGGATGAACCAGATACAGTAGACAAAAGATATACAAATACAATCATTCTATCATATTTCATTGCACCATATCACACAGCACCAATCATTCCAAAACAGTGCTGCTAAACGCTGATTTTAAAATAAATACATTTTTAAATAGATAAACCTTAAATAAATTGTGGAGTAGTGGAGTAAAATGTATCATATGTCTGGCATGAATAATATACAGTGTAAGGCCAAAATCACTTCTTCAGGTTTTAGAGTATATATTTTGAATGTTTATTTATTAATGTTTTGTAAATGGAAGTGGGAACAGGATTGTAAACTGATCATATTGATTAATATGCAGTTTGTAGAACATTAATATTGTAAAGGGCAGTTCACACCAAGAAGGATAACTATAACGATAACATAAGTATCACTCTAGCTAACATGAATGACAACGTCCATACGTAAACTATAGCGATAACAACATGACAAAGATACCGTTGGGGTCATAGTTATCATTCTTGGTGTGACCGGCCCTTAAATGAGGAAAGAAGTAAACAAATGTATTCTTCACTGATATCAATAAATTATCTTCAAGGACATTGTAATAAAACAATATGATATGATCAACAATAAATATTGAGACATTATTTTTTTCTGTTGTTTTTTGCAGTTGTTCTGTCTGCCTCTCTACATCTCCTATCATCACACCAGCAATCACACATGTAATTAATGCTTCACTGGCTTTTGGTACATTTCTAACTGCATTTAAACTGGCTCGGGTAACTCCTGCTTAAGAAGTCTTCCCTTGCTCCCACCCAGGTGGAGAACTTTCTCCCGGTCTCACTCCTCCCATGCTACTCTATAAAAGATGTAGAAAAGGTGGCTTCCGAACAAATCACAGAATTTCTCTCATGGAATGACCTCCTTGATCCTAATCAGTCTGGCCTCAAAAGTGGCCACTCCACTGAAATGGCTCGGTTGTCTGTGACAGAAGCCTTAACATCTGCCAGAGCAGTAGCTCAGTCATCAGTTCTCATCCTGCTTGACCTATCAGCTGCTTTTGACACAGTCAACCACCGCACCCTGCTATCCATCCATACTCCCAAACATTGGCATTACAGGCAAAGCACACTCCTGGTCTGAATCCTACCTCACTTGGGGATCGTTTAATGTGTCATGACTAGGATATATGTACGCATCTCACTGCCTCGCCACAAGCGTGCCCAAAGGCTTGGTGCTGGGGGCCCTTGTCTTAGTGTTGTTGGGGCAGCCAAAAGCAGCCCCAAACAACTTCTCTGCAGGATAAATATCCATAGAATTTTTATTCATTCATTCAGACATTATTGGAGTAAGTGTTGCTTTTTTCAGGCTACGTTTTCGATTGTAAGATAGTTACATGACACCCAAGAATCCCTCAGTTTTACGGTGTTTCATCTAATGAACTGTAATACTTCAGATATCACTTTTCATGTAAAATGGCAGTAATCAGAGCTCAGAGTACATAATATTTGAAGGACCTTAAATGATTATGGCTTCATGGTCAGGAAAACAAACTATTCAAAAACATATAATCTGAAACAAGGGTTATCATCTAGTCCTATTTCGCCCTTATTGATCTCAGTCTCACTAAGACAATAAATAGGTTGCAATATGGAAAAATGTGCTACCTACCTAAAAAAACAAAACAAAACAAAAAAAACAGACGTAAGCATAGCAATGTATTGTATTCAGAAATACTTGGAAGCCTTCAGGCTTTATTGTGTAGGTGTTAGGGCTATCTTCCTGGAACAGGCATCAAGGGAGTGCCAGAGTACCAAAGGAAAAGAGAAGGAAGAAGGAAGTTTAGTACCAGAAAGTTGAGTTGAACAGATTGCTCCATTCAGGTTCACACCAGTACATAGGCCTCGTTCCATCCAGGTTCACACTGTTGTGCAGGGCCTTCATACTAGTGCATAGAAATGTAGTAATGATGTAGTAGGTCGTACAGTCACACTAGAAACTGGCCCATTCACGCAAAGTAGCAGGTATTGTTTACTTTCCTTTAGTTGGTAGAGTCTCGCGTCTCTCTCTCGTTCGCTCCGATGCCGGTTCCTCTAAGACGCTGTCTCCAGCTCTGCAGACCTCAGCAAACAAACAAAAACACACACTCACAACCAAAGGAGACTTGATGCTGGCCCATTCACACCACAACACACCCTGTATGAAAAGGATTCCTCCCCAATTGTCCAGTCCCCCAATTAACCAGTCCACATGATTAACATGGTGTTTATATCCCACAGTCCTCATGCTCCCATCGCCCCCCCTCAACAGTGCATGCAACGGGCCCGCCTTCCGTGCAAAGGCTTTCACCACTCTTGCACTCTCAGGTCAAAGGTGAAGGCAATTGGCTCACCCACTGGTGGTCCTTTTCTAAAGTAATATTTTCAAAGACAGACTTCTTCACACATTGTAATTAAAGGACATAGTCTGGTGAACAGTCTAGCTGGTGATACACACCAATACAAACGATTCACATACATTAGAATTGTTAAAGTAACCTTTACCTTCTCAAATGATACAAGGCTGCCATTCAGTAATGCAAATACTTTAATTTACACTGCATGTCGTGTAATACTGATTCATTCAGTGAAGTCAATACATCATGCCAGTTATCTTACCCACTACTATATGAAAATATGTTTTTTCCCTTTCTTTTTTTGATTTTATTTTCCACCGATTAAATGACACAATTACATGGACAATGGGCAGTGTCATGTATTATTTATCTTACCAGAGTATTCCGGTGATTTTTCACATAGATCTCTTTTTCTTAAGATACTGTTGGTACAAAAAACCCTGAAAACAATCGGTTCTACCTCGAGTTGCTGCAGCCAACAGCTAAAACTCCCAGGCAGCCACAGTGCTACAGTCTGGGGGCATGAACATGGGTGCTCATGAACTTGCCACCACCAACCACAAAGGAAGTAACACATTCTTCACCAGACAGGCATGGTGAGTGAAAGCCGCTTAATGCATATGAAGACAATCTGGTAAAAGTTTATTTTATTATTGCTTATATTCTTCGCATTTAACCTACCGAGACCAACATTTAAAAAAAAATGCTCTTTCCTTTTTCTTACTGAAATCCATCAGCTCTTATTAAGATATTACTGAATTCTGACCCGTTTCTCCTAAACCTTTTTTAAGAGAGATAAGGAGAAAAAAATGGCAAAAGAATACAAATGTTTTTTCGATGTTCATGTTCAATGGACAGAGGAGGGATCTTATAGTGAAGGTTCAATATGTCTTAGCAGCCTGTTCACTTAAGGTAGACTTTTAAAGGATTTATAAAGACACTGACGATAAACATGCACTCTTTGAACTATAGTTATCAATTTATGACAACCTTATTCTCTGCATGTCAAACCAACAGAGACTCATTTAAACATATTTGTGTCACTGAGACCAGTATGCATCACAAGCAATTAGAACAAATTTGCAATGCAATCTAATACTGGAATATATTGAACATTGATAGCTCTGTGAAAGGTGCAAAAGGTGTTCAAATTGACACGTGAAAACCAAAGTGGCAGTAGATGTGTTTTTGCTTAGCTAATACTAGCTTTTGTGGGTGTAGGAAGCTTGTTTGGTGTGATTTTATCACTACCCTCAGGGCTCGCTATTCTGTTGCTTTTGCCAGCAGGGAGACCGGTCTGCAGGTCCATCCTCTGTTGCATCTATTGTTGTCACACCATCATCAGCTGTCATCGGTTCTAAGCAGTGTTGTAGTCAAGTCACTATTCCTCGAGTCCGAGTCCAGGTTCGAGTCCCCAGTGTTCAAGTCTGAGTCAAGTCCAAGTCATTAAAAAAAAAAAACAAGTCAAGTCCGAGTCGAGTCCACTACTCATCTGAGTCAAGTCCGAGTCGAGTAACTATTGATCCACGTCGAGTCCGAGTCGAGTCCCTATTGATCAAGTCGAGTCCAAGTCCTGCACTAAAGTAAGCATAGCCTACATGTCGTTCCATTTTTTCCCATTGCAGATGAAATCCTAAAAGCAAAATGGACAGTCTCCATGCAGGGGTGCCATCACTTGTGTGAAAGTAGTATTGCCAAATTTATTGCCAAACCCAATGTGTTGTTATTTTTTTTGATATATCAGAGAGAATACCATACCATAGCCATACCATAGCCTATAGGCCTACTCATAATAAATGAGCAATCCACATCCCAATCACACAGGCCATTAAGTCACATTATGCTGTTACTGACTGCTAGATGGGGGTTGGAGTAGACCTCTTTTGTAAGAAGTAGTGTGGATCATAAAAGGCCCTCCCCCGGGCCTTTTTTTAAATTCTGGCTGTTAAAAAGCCTACATAATTTTAGCACAGTTTGGGAGGAACAGAAACAGAGCAGGGCCCGTCTTGGTAGCTTCTTTCTGACTCCCGTGACGTGAACACTGGCTACCTGCAACTGCATAATGTTATCACTTCATTGACACTATGGAGACATATTTCACGTCAACAATGGAGATGAAAACTAGCTTTCGGTTAACGGAGATGCAGATCATCTGCCTAACTAATTTCTTTGCGCAACAGGCCACATTCTACGTTCATTTCAACGAGATGAGTTAAATAAATGGTTTTTTTTAAGCTGCCATTGCCATACTATTTGCTACGATATTCATCTGTTAGAAATAGAACAAGTTGCTATTTCCTTTTTTTTTCGTGCAGTGGATTAGGCTATCAAATCGCTCGTTTGAACAGTAACAGTAATCCATTTCATTCGTGGTTTTAAATATAGTTGTTTCTGGAGGTTCAGTCTGTCAGTTTCACTTGAGCAGACACGTAGGCCTACATTGACACTCTACATGGACACTCTACTAGGCAATTTAATGTTATGTCTATATTTTATGACACCAAAATTAAGAAGTATGCTATATTTTGATCGGGAAAACTTTTAGTTTATTTTTCTTTCGATCCGATAATAGTGCAGCAGATTAGTAAAAAAAATCGTTCACTTTGGTATAGAAGCATGACATTAAGCACAGATACTCTCTAAGGGCCACTATTTTGGAAAAAGGCGCTGGCCACTAAAAAATTCAATATGGCCGCCATTGCTATTCAATGCTTATTATATCAATTATTCAAACAGTGATCTAAGCATACTTTAGTGTTCTTGTGCAGTGTGTTGAAACTCTGACTTAACACCAAGTTAAACCGTTGCCAATGAAGAGAGAGTCCGTGGTAAGATTGAGCATTTAGTGACGTGTTTTCTCATTCAAAGACATACGTCAGTAAATGCTCAATCTTAGCAATGGTTTAACTTGGTGTTAAAGCGATGGTTCGGAGTAATTTCACCCTAGGGTCCTTTGCACCATGACCCCGAGCCAAGCTGAAGCTGCCAAGGTAAGAGCAGCATTTGCTAGTGAAGAGGCTAAATTGAAAATGGAAAAGGTTGGAAGATTAGACTCAGAGTTGGAAATGTTGACATTACAAAGAGAAGCTGCTGCAACTGCAGCGGAGGCAGAAGTACTGGAAAATGCTGAGGGAGTTTTAAATATAAATGAAGAATGTGAATCAGCCAAAGTAAAATGTGAGTGCATCAATGAATATGTTCAATCTCAAATTGGCCTTTGGAATTCTCCTAGCCCATCAGCAGTTTTACCTGTCGCTTTTCCACCTCATGTAGGACTACATGACAATTCTGACATTCCTCAATTCCAACACAACAACTTAAAGTTTGAAACAACTAATCATACTTGTTTAAAATCACCTGATTTGACTAGAGATGAGATGAATCCTAATGTCAGTCTCTCTACAAATGTGCATTCTCAGCCATATGTTCCCCAGTGTATCCCTGCATTCAGCATGCCGTCGCTGGTGGAGCCATTAGCACAGTACTTGGCACGGCGAGACCTGATTAGCTCCGGACTGTATCAATTTGATGATAAGCCAGAAAATTTCCGTGCATGGTGTTCCTCGTTCACTAATGCAGCCGTTGAAGTTCACCTTACATCAACCCAAGAACTGGATCTTATGATGAAATGGCTGGGAAAGGAATCCAGCGAACATGTGAAGCGCATACGCTCAGTGCGTGCTAGCAGTCCCAAGCTGGCTTTACACAAAGCATGGGAGAGACTGGGTGAGTGTTACGCCCAGGGGTGTAGATTTGCGTTGGGACCGAAGGACGTGTCCACACCAATGTCAAATTACGACTGAAATGTCCCCACCAATATTCAGGTTGAAATGGGGGGAAAAACCGCTCACATGCGCTACACAAAGAGGTAAATCATTTCTCACTTCAGTGCTGCGGATCATCTCGTACAGATCTTGTAATGTGCAGTAGCCTATAAGGGTAAATCGCGCTGATTTGAAGTTACCTATAATAACTACCAGTGAGCCGCAGACTCCAGCGCAGCATGCAGCGCTTCAGCTTTACTTCACAACAAGCATGAAGTGCGTCCAAATTCACCCATTCTTCTCTGTTGAACTCGAGAAGTAGGCTACTCATCACACGTGTCACATGAAAGAGCCTTTCTCAGCTTTTAAACGGTGCTAGCTAGCCACTGTTTGCTGTGATAAACAGTTTGCGAGAAAAATTAAAAAAAAAAACTTCAAGAGATTTAATAATTATTCTCTGCGCCCATCTCCATATCCATTCATCTCGGTGGAATATCGTAGGCCTACACACTCTTGCAACACATGACAAACCATATATCAGAATAAACAGCAGACCTTACCGAGCACAAAGGTGTAATGCATTCCCGTGTATAGTTAGCTGTTCCAGAGTAATCCGGTTTTGAAATAAATTATAGCAAAATTCAACATGGTCTTTCGGCTGCATTTCTTAAAACTGAGCTGTGCTTACATCGCCTAGATATCTGTAAATATTAGAATCAGAGAATACACAGGCAGCTCATGGTTAAGAGTTTGTCAATGATTTCTTTTCACAAAATGCTAAGCATGCATGTATTTAAGTTTCTTAAAACTGAGCTGTGCTTAAATGGGCATGATTTCGGAACAGACCTAATAGAAAATAAATGTTAAATAAAGCCTACATATTAAAATCAGATTATGTGGGGGGGGGGGGGAGCCCTTGGTTACTCCGCACCTATTTCAGCGATTGGACAGCTTTCCTAAAATCCCAGCCAAGGACCACATCAAATTACAGGAGCTTGGAGACTTGCTTACAGAGGTACAAGGTGCCAAAGAAGATGGCTATCTTACTGGCTTGTCATACCTGGATACTTCACGTGGAATTGGACCAATTGTAGACAAGCTTCCATTTGGGCTTCAGGAAAAGTGGGTGTCATCTGGGTCATGGTACAAAGAAAAGAACCACGGTCGCTTTCCTCCCTTTGAATATTTTTGCAACTTTGTGTGCTGTGAGGCTAAGAAGCGAAATGACCCCAGCTTCATGTTCCAAACCGGTATCATAACACCCATCAAACCAGAAAAAATCCACCATGAAGAACATTAACACCAACAAATCTATCTCAGTACACAAAACAGATGTGTCTACAACCAACATCGACCCTAACAAGACCTGCCCAGTACACAACAAACCCCATCCTCTCAAAAAATGCAGAACATTCAGAAACAAACCCCTTGACGACAGAAAGGCCTTGCTCAAGGAAAAAGGAATATGTTTCAGATGCTGTTCGTCATCTTCTCATCTGGCCAAAGATTGCAACGCTTTTATTAAATGCTCTGAATGCGGTAGCACCTTTCATGATGCGGTCATGCATCCCGGCCCATCACGTCCTGTGGTCAAGGCTCCTTCACAGTCACAAGAGGACGGCGGGGAGGGAGATCATCACCTCAACACTGCTGTCATCGAAACAAGCTGCACAGAAGCTTTGCGGGACAGGTCAGTGGAACCGTACATGCTCAAAGATTTGCCTTGCAAAGGTTTATCCCAAGGGTGCTAAAGACATTGTCATAAAAGCCTATGTAATCCTGGATGATCAGAGTAACCGCTCATTAGCCAGACCAGAGTTTTTTTGAGCTGTTCAGTGTAGATAGCAAGCCATTTTCCTACCATCTCAGAACATGCTCTGGCACCATAGAGACATCTGGAAGGAAAGCAGAGGGATTCCAGATCGAGTCACTGGATGGCAAAGTTCTTATGTCTCTCCCTACACTCATTGAGTGTCAAGAGATCTCAAACAATCGGTCTGAGATTCCAACACCTAGTGCAGTTCTTCACCAGCCTCATCTTCATCACATTGCAAAGCACATCCCAGAACTGGATTCAGACGCAAATACTCCTGCTACTTGGAAGAGATGTCCTTAGAGCACACAAGATTAGTCAGCAGGTCAATGGACCACACAATGCTCCCTTTGCTCAGCGCTTGGACCTCGGTTGGGTAGTTATAGGAGAGGTGTGTCTGGGTAATGCACATAAGCCATCAATGCAATGCGTTAATGCATTCAAGACCAACGTGCTGAACAGTGGTCGTCATTCAATTTTTCCACCTTGCACAAGCTTCATGCACGTGCAGGAGATGCAACCCAGCCTTAACAAGCCTAGCAGCACAACTGAAAAAATGATGGGACTTACAGTGTTCAACCAAACTGAGAATGACAACAAACCTGCTCCATCTGTGGAAGACACTATCTTTTTAAAGATAATGGACACAAATGTTTACAAAGACGATGCCAACAGTTGGGTTGCCCCTCTACCATTCAGAGAATCACATCAACGTCTGCCGAACAACAAAGGGCAGGTAGCCAACCGGTTTGCATCCCTGCAACAAACCCTGAGAAGGAAACCTAAAATGCAGGAACAGTACATTACTTAATAAGCAGAGGTAGCACCAAACACGCAGAGGTAGCACCATTACTGAAAACAGAGGAAGAATGCTGGTATCTTCCTACGTTTGGAGTCTACCACCCAAAGAAACCCAACCAGATCAGAGTAGTCTTTGATTCCAGTGCTAAATATTCTGGTGTCTCTCTCAGTGATGTACTCCTCTCAGGCCCCGACCTGAATAACTCCCTCCTTGGCGTCCTCCTACGCTTCTGGAAAGAGAAGGTAGCAATTATGGCAGACATCCAATAGATGTTTCATTGTTTTTGGTGTGTGACGACCACCGCTTCTTATGGTACAAGGACAATGACATTAACAAGGAAATCATTGTGCACCGGATGAAGGTCCATGTCTTTGGCAATAGCCCATCTCCAGCTGTGGCTACCTATGGGCTGCGAAGAGCCATCAGAAAAGGTGCACAGTATGTATGGTGCAAATACAGTCAACTTCGTGGAGAGGCACTTCTATGTTGATGATGGTTTGATATCCGTCCCATCTGAAGCTGAGGCAGTCGACCTGCTGCGACGAACACCAGCTTCGCTCGCAGAGTCAAACCTCCATTTACACAAGTTTGCCTCAAACTGTGAGACAGTCACAAAGGCCTTCTCACCTGAAGATTGCTAACCAAGGACCTAGTCCTGAGTGGAGGCACTGCACCCACACAGCGGAGTTTAGACCTGCTCTGGGAGATCATAACTGACACATTCACTTACTCTGTGTCAACCACATCAAAACCTTTCACCCGCCGCGGAGTTCTCTCCACTGTCAACAGTGTCTTTGATCCTCTGGGTTTGCTGGCACCTGTCACAATTCAAGGGAGAGCCCTCCTGAGGGAACTCAATTATGAAACGTCTGACTGGGACACACCCATCCCAGAAGACAAATTAAGCAGATGGGAAGCTTGGAGAAGTTCTCTGAAAGACCTGAAAAAGCTTCATGTTCAACGTATGTATACAACAACTTCACTCACAAAGGCAGTGTACACTGAATTGTGTGTGTTTTCTGATGCATCAACAAAGGCTATTGGAGCTGTAGCATATCTGAAGGCAGTTCAAAAAGATGGAAGAGTTGAAATAGGTTTTGTTATGGGTAAGGCAAAGCTTGCACCCCAGTCTGCACCTACAATTCCAAGACTTGAACTGTGTGCTGCTGTCCTAGCAGTAGAGATGGCCGACTTCATTTAAGACGAACTGGACCTACCACTGAAAAAGACCACGTTCTACACAGACCGTAAAGTAGTGCTTGGCTATATTTATAATGAATCAAAGCGTTTCTATGTGTACATCCACAACAGAGTTCAACGCATCCGTCAGTCCACAAAGCCCGAACAGTGGAACTACGTACACACAGATGAAAATCCTGCAGACCACGCTTCAAGATCTTTACCCCCATCACAACTGGAGCAGACCTCTTGGTTCACTGGACCTTCCTTCCTCTGTCCGACCACAGGTGCAAACGTGTACAACCCATTTAACAAAAGCAATTCTCACCCCTGACCGCTTCCAATGCTTTTCCACTTTTAACTCCCTATTGAATAGAGTGGCATACCTCATCCATGTGGCAAGATCCTACAAACAGTCAAATGAAAACAACACATGCAAAGGCTGGCACAAATGTAACTTGTCACATACTCCAGACGAAATATCTCAAGCAAGGAACATCATTTTTAAGACAACACAAAGGACATCTTTCGTAAGAGAACTGTTAGCTCTACATAACAACAAAGCAATCCCTAAAAACAGCCTCTTGCAGAAACTCAACCCAATCTTGGAGGATGATTTAATTTGCGTTGGAGGCAGACTCAATCACTCTCAACTTTCTGCTGCAGAAAAGAACCTATTGTTCTGCCTAAAGACAGTCACATCTCCCTACTGCTTATGCGTCATCACCATGAGCAGGTGAAACACCAAGGGCGTCACCTGACAGAGGGAGCAATCAGATCAGCAGGTCTGTGGATCTTGGGAGGCAAGACGCTAATCAATTCAGTACTCCACAAATGTGTAACCTATCGCAAACTACGAGGGAAGCTGGGAGAACAACGCATGGCAGACCTGCCTCTGGAACGCCTCAAAACCTGCCCTCCTTTCACTTATGTGGGCCTTGATGTGTTTGGTCCCTGAATAGTCACAACCAGACGCACCAGTTGAGTTGCACACTTAAACGCAATGTTATTGACCCAAGGTGCTCAGAAATACAATAAACAGTAATATAAACAAAAATAATGACATAAATGACAAAAATAAATAAATAAATAAATGAAAACAATAATAATAAACAGATTATGATTGTAGATAAAAATAAACATATGGTTACTGAAACTACTACTACTATAGGCCTAGAGAAAGATGTACAATAAAGTTAGATGCCAGTTAATATAATGCAGAAAAGAAATAGAAATAAGATTAAAAAATAGAAAATAAAAAACCAAACAAGGGGAGAAATTAATGGACATTATAGGCCAAAGAAAATAGATGGGTTTTTAAATGTGATTTAAAACTACTGATGGTGGGACAGGACTTAATTTCTATAGGGAGATTATTCCAGAGTCTAGGGCAGCGGTCCCCAACCACCGGGCCGTGGGACATTCCTAACCGGGCCGTAGCATACGACATGAGTTTAAAAAAAAATGCATGCAAACTAAACTCAATTTAATTTGCAATAATGTCACGTTTTTACATGGCATAGGCCTAGAGATGCACCGATAGATCGGCTGGTGACCGGAATCGGCCGATTTTCATGTGATCGGCCATGACCGGCGACCGGCCGGTCAGTCTGAGACATGCCGATTTTATGCCGGTCAAATACACTCGTGCGCCGCAATTGTAACAACACCCAGCTGAGTTTGTAAAGTTTGAAGAAGCTAGCAACCAGTTCCATTTGTTCCCATATTTTGCCAACACTCAGGGCTGGATGTAGGGCTACAAAGAAAGCGCTAATAGGCTAGTGAGTTTTTCTATGCAGCAAACGCTGTGCTTTACCATTGGCCTACTGCGTGGAATTTACTAAGCTGTCACTTCATTAGGCTACGTAAACATCGCTCATCACCGCCCGTCACTGCCGCTAATTGCGTGCCCACAGCTGAACCACAAGCCTGCTGAACGGAGATAAACGACTGCGATATTAAAAATAATCAAAGATGTCAACAAGCAGCGACATACAGTAGCCCTAGTAGTTCTACTCCACTGAAAAAAAAAAAACTATTTACTGCACGTAGACTGCGGCTATGCCTTAAAATACCCTAGTCTAGCAGATCGAGAAGTGGATGTCGTGAAAGTGAACAAACGATAGCCTATTAGAAAGGCAAACAAACGTTAAAGTTGCTTTTGACATAGTAGCCTACAATGAAGAAAACTGATGCTCTGAATACTGAATCAGTCGTCTCTGAAAGTTTCTATAGCCTAATTGATGCATTTAACCGGAATTTGGATTTAATTTTTTCACCGCAAAACAGACGTGCACTGTTTTCATATGGTGGAGCACCTAATCGCTATTAGCACTTCTCCCCTGTGTTTGCGTGATAGCCTAGGCTGCTACCACTTTTCCCTCGCCCTCCCATAAATTCATCAATGCATATGAAAATATGTTACATGGTAGTATGTTCAAATGTATCATGAAAATTGTTCTTAAATCTTTAGTTGGATATTGGATGTGAGAAGCATTAAATGGGTGTTCCATAACTTAACTTAATCCATAATTTGATAGCCTACTGCATCTGAAGTTAGACTTGAAAAAGAATCTGTCTGCTCACCGGTTCCATTTTTTTTTAACAGCCATTTCATCATTGATAAGTTGATTACACGTCTATATTAACATGTTCTATCAAAGAAAAGATAGAAAATAACTATTTGTGTGTGTGCTGTAAAATGGTTAGAAGAAATGAAATCGGAATCGGCTAAAATCGGTATCGGCAGGTCAAACTCTATGAAAAATCGGAAATCGGTATCGGCCCAGAAAATTGCAATCGGTGCATCTCTACCTAGGCCTATATGCAGTTGTTTGATTGCACGCATGTTTGCATTTTGCAAGGTCTATTTTCTTACGTCTGTCTGTCCCGCCTTCAACACTTTACATATTACCTTCAGCGCTGCGCAGCCTCAGGTCAGCTCACTTCACTTGATCAGTTCTTGGCGAATGGTAGTGTCACAACTGCTAGAATGAGCAACAAAAAACAAGCATCTTTAGCAGGTCACTGGTCAGAGTGTTCGAGAGCCGCTGCAGAGATTTCTTACTGAAAAAAGTCACCGCTGCACATTTTAGTGATGAGGACTGGGTGCCAAAACTTGCTTACCTGTGTGGCATATTCGGGTTGCTTAATTACCTCAACCTGTCACTCCAGGGGAGAATGACAACTGTCTTTAAACTGGCAGATAAAGTCGCTGCATTTAAAGCCGAGCTTGATTTGTGGAGACGAATGGGGACGGGGTGTATTTGATATGTTCCAAACAGTAGTGGGGGTTTTAGGAGAGACTGAGGCAGGGCCCTTTCTCTCGCAGCTGGTGCGCGATCACCTTGTTGCGCTTTCAAATGAGTTTGAGCGTTAGGCTTCTTCCCATCCTCTAAAGATCTACGGCAAACCAATGAGTGGGTCCGCAACCCATTTGTCAATATCCCGAATAGTCATAACTTGTCAGCGCAGGAGGAAGAGCAGTTGATCGAAATTGCAAATGACGGTGGTCTTAAGAGTGTGTATAAGGAAACCTCTCTGGCGGGTTTTTGGATCAAAACCAAAGCAGAATATCCCGAGATAGCCGTAAAAGCGCTGAAAACGTTGCTACCATTTCCCACCACGTATCTATGCGAGGCTGGGTTTTCTGCAATGACTGCAACTATATAAGACCAAATTGCGCAATTGACTGGACATTTCAAACACACTGAGGGTGTCACTGTCTTCCATCACCCCCTGATGGAACCTTCTTGTTGCAGGGAAACAAGCACAGGGCTCCCACTGATTATATTCGTAATGCACGTTTAGTTCCATTTGTTCCCATATTTTGTTAAGCATGTTCACACTTGATAGATGTAGCTTCAAGTTGTTAAATTTTCACTTCTTCAAGTTCACGTTTTTCACATTTTTAAGAGTTTGTTACCTTCACTGTTAACTGGAGCTAGTTCTTTTCAAGTAATGCATGCACAACACATATGGAACATGGACCCCCCCCTCGGTCCGTGAAAAAAAAATGGGAATCAAACCGGTCCATGGTACAGTACATAAAAGGTTGGGGACCCCTGGTCTAGGGGCAGCAACAGAAAAAGCTCTATCAGCTTTAGTTTTAAGGGTTGCCTTTGGGACTGATAGAAGAAGTTGTGAGGAAGACCTCAGTGGCCTAGAAGGACAGTAGGGACTTAAAAGGTCACAGATATACTGTGGTGCCATTCCATTTAGGGCTTTTAGGGCTTTGAAAACAAAAAGTAACCAATGGAGTTGGGCCAGCACAGGACTTATGTTCCAGTAAGAAGCCTAGCTGCTGCATTTTGGACTAATTGAAGTCTAGCAAGGGTAGATTGGTTCAGATTGGTTGTTATTACCTATTACCTCAACCTGTTCTTGCACTGACATAGTTTTTTTTTATAGTTTTTTATATTACCTTGTCTACATTATACTTTACTCTCCTATTTGTCCATATTATTTATGCTAGTCTCTAGACCTTATTATTGCACTGTTGCACTGTTGGACTAATGTTGGACTACTTTTTGCACCTTCACCATGACACTCACTCTCTTGAACACCTCACCATGCACACAGAACTACAGGCCCTGTCACTACAAGCGTCTCATGCTTGATCACCCTCAAGCACATTGGATTTTTTACATTTAATTTATATATATTTAGTATTAAGTTTTGTTAGTCTTATCTCCTACTGTCTCTATTGTACAGTGGAGTTTGGTTATATGTTTATACTTATACTTATATTTACCATTTCTGCTGTATGTGCATGTTGTGTGTGATGTCTGTATGCTACTGAGACCCCCTGAATTTCCCCTTGGGGATCAATAACGTATCTATCTATCTATCTATCTACATTATTTATCTATCTATCTATCTATCTATCTATCTATCTAATTTAGCTATTTGTCTTAGTTGAAAAAAGCTTCCCTTAACCACACTACTGACTTGCTTATTGAAATTCAAAGAGGAATCTAGGAAAACACCTAGATTTCTGACCTCACTGTGGCAATTTACAGCCAGTGGCCCAAGTGCATTTCTTATCTTAGGAACAGAGCTGAGTGGACCAAAAATAATTATCTCTGTTTTCTTTTCAATTAATTGTAAGAAATTTGCAGCCATCCAACTCTTTATGTCATTAAGGCAGTTAAACAGGCTTTCCAAGGTGCAGGAATTTTCGGCTGTTAATGGCAGATAGAATTGAGAGTCATCAGCATAGCAGTGATATTGAATGTTATGTTTGTTAAAAGAGGCAGCATATAAAGGGAGAATAGCAGAGGGCCTAAAAAGGAACCCTGAGGGACACCACATTTGATAGGAGCAATGGACGAAGAGCAATTACCTAATCTTACAGAGAATGTTCTATCATTCAGATATGATGTGAACCATTTCAACACCACCCCTTGCAGACCAACTTCAACCTAGATAGATAGATAGATAGATAGATAGATACTTTATTGATCCCCAGGGGAAATTCAAGGTCTCAGCAGCAGCATACATACAACACAAACACATTCTTTAACAGCAGAAAGAGTCATTAAAGTATATAATATAAAAACACAACTAAGCAGTAAGGACAGTAGAAGATAAAGAATATGCTAAATATACTAAAATACAAATTATACTAACACTTAATACAATATATAAAAATATACTAAAATACAAATTACAAAAATACAAATTATACTAACACTTAATCTAAATTAATTCTAAACCTCCAGACATTTTAACAGGATTCTATGGTCAATGGTATCAAAAGCAGCACTAAGGTCAAGAAGTGCTAAGACGGCACAAGAACCATTATCTACTGAGCAAAGAATATCATTTTGCACCTTAAGAAGAACAGATTCAGTGCTATGAAGTTTTCTAAAACCTGACTGAAATTTATCTAGGATGTTGAAAGCATTCAAATAAGGAGTGACCTGAGAGAGAACAACTTTTTCCAGGATCTTTGAAACAAAAGGTAATTTGGAAACAGGCCTAGTTTTTCAGGTCACTGTAATCAAGACTGGGCTTCTTAAGTAGTGGTTGGACAATTGCATGCTTAGAACTAGAGGGGACCACTGCAGTAGATGGAGAGCTGTTGATAATGGCCAAAACAACAGGGCAAATGATGTTAAAGACTTCCTTAAACAGGCAAGTTTAAACAGGAGGACAGGCAGAGAACAAACGATGGGCCATTATGTTCAGTTGTATGAGTACAAGAGCTGTACACATTGAGATAACGGAGTCTATGGACACCTCCAGCTGTATAAACGCTCTCCGCCACTTTGCTCTCAGAGGCCCTGCTAAACAGCTCCATTCTGATTGCGGCACCAACTTTATTGGAGCGTGCAAGGCTCTTGGAATGGATAAAACAGTGCAGAAGTACCTCAGTAATCAAGGATGCATTTGGGAATTCATCCCACCTCATGCCTCTCATATGGGAGGCTCTAAAGTATGCTATATATTGCAATGATGCAATGATGACCACCCACACCCAGTAATCAATGATCAACTAGATACAGCGTGGAAGCGCGATTTCTTCCTACCGTAGCCTAGGCCTACTTGTCCAAAATGGCCCATAGCAGCATCCAGACCCCCGGCCTCCATTACCCTGCTTCTTTTTCTACACCTATGTCCTTTAGAAATCCATGACCTCACGTAAAGAAAAGGGGTTGAACCGGGCAAGCGGCGGGCCGACAAGGCAAATGGGGAGGACATGGTGAGCCCTGATGACATTCCGCGGGCTATCGATGCAAAACTGCTGGCAGAGCGTCTCAACTTCTCTCAATATTGTGACCAATATTGTGGATAAAGCACTGTCAAATCCTCGATTAGCTTGTTGTATCCTGTTTGGTCTTTCCCCTATTTCTAAAGACTAATAAGAAAGATATCAACATTGAACACTACAAAAAACAGTAAATTATTTATTTTTCGTTTAGGCAATTTATTTTTTATATTGACTTGATTGACGGATCCAATAAAAAAGGTTCCCGATCCAATGTTGGAGGTGCCGGAACATGTTCCGGCGTGTTCAAATTAAGCCCTGGTCTTTGCCAAAAATGACAAAATACGATGTTATATTAATAATGCAAATGAATGGCAAACTTTGAAATATAGTCTGAAATGAGATGTTATTATCATTGAGACAACAAGGGTATACAAAAAAATCCGATTGTAGCTTACAGCAGCCGACTATAGAGCATCACAGTCCCGCCCCTCCTCCGAGAGAGCTTAGTTTCCGGAAGTAAATTTCCCATTCATTTCTCCCATTGACGTTTTGGAAAAATCCGTATCTAAAGAGTTTTAGAGCATGTCTTAGGCTAATCAGCTACGGAGTAACTCATAAGCATACAACATATCATTTCGAGTGAAAAAACGAAGAGAAAGAGAAAGAGAAGGAACTACTCATCCCATAAACCACAGCGCCTTACTGAATAATATATAGGCTAAGCAATGCACGAACCAGCGCGAAATCATTTCCAACCGGCGACAGCACGCGAACCCTTTTCTACAAACAGTGATTTTTATATAGTGAATGTGCAGTTAATAGCAGTTATTTCAGGAGTAATCGGGCAAATAATAGTGTTTTGGTATTGAATGTTATTTTTACCATCGTGTATTTTATATCGTGTGTGTGTGTGTGTGAAATCGGTTAACGTTAACGTTAGCAACATTGTGCAGTGCTTCGTATCTGACTGCCATCCTGATGCATGGACTGGTGCATGGTCTGCTCTTGGACCGCCATATTCAGTTTGCTGTGAATTATTACACAAAATATTCATTAAATGTACGAAGAAGTATTTCTAGGTTAATGATTGATGATATGACTCGTACAGTATGAAGGCTAATGTTAACTAGCATTACCAACCTCCCTGCAAAACTCACCACACAACTTTGTAGGTCTTGTCCCTCATGCTGGCCCTTACAAAACCCACAAGCTAACCCTCGGACACACAACAGTCAATAATGTGACCCGATTTAAAGTGGTTTTCACCCCTTTGGACACTCTTGATTCCGTCTTTGAAACAGTGAAATATTTACGGGGGCATGGACGGTTTGCTAACCATTTTACTGAAGTGTCTAGCTGCTAGCTGGTGGTAGCATCCAGCTTGCATGTGCTATCAGCTAGCTAGCTAGTTCAAAAGTTTAAATACTTAATGAGGATATACAGGCCTTTTTATGCCTCGACTAAGTTGATGTTTCCTATAAACAACAATTCATGTTCATAGAAACAACAAGGTCACTAAAACATTATATTTCATACCTGTGTTGCAGCATGTAGGCTACATTCTAATGTCTGAAAGGCTAATGATTAGCCTATCGGCTACCTGAAAAGTTAAGTGTTTAAACTAGCATTTACAGTGTTCTATTTGATGGTGTATTGGCCCTGACTAAGTACGTGTGATATCTTTCTTTCTTTCTTTATCCCGTGAGGGAAATTTGGTCTCTGCATTTAACCCAATCGGTGAATTAGTGAAACACAAACAGCACACACAGTGAGGTGAAGCACACACTAATCCCGGCGCAGTGAGCTGCCTGCTTCAACGGCGGCGCTCGGGGAGCAGTGAGGGGTTAAGTGCCTTGCTCAAGGGCACTTCAGCCGCGGCCCACTGGTCGGGGCTCGAACCGGCAACCCTCCGGTTACAAGTCCAGAGTGCTAACCAGTGGGCCACAGCGTCCCCTATACAAACCACAATCCTTGTTGATACAAGTACCAATGTTCGTCTAGAAAGTTTTTATTCACATTAAGATTTTCGCCATAGGCAGTAAAAGACTCCGCCGTCTTTGTCAATAATTTTCGCTGATAAAGTTTCAAACTATGATCATAACGGCCTTTCCACCAATCAGAGGCATCACTGTGGGATTGTTCAGGATTGTGGGTAATGAAGTACTTATCCAAGACATCGCGATTAAAAGACATTTATTTCAAAACTCTATATGACCATATACAATCGCTTAGTACAGCCGTAGCTGGTTTTGAGTCTACCATGTGCAGTTAAGTTTTTATGGCTTATACCCAAATTGTCAATGGAGAAATTGCATTGAATTCTTACTTCCGGAAACTCCTGTGGGCGGGACTGTGATGCTCTATTTAGGTTAAGTTTATAACGTTGTGGACGGCCACCAAGCGTCTTCTGCCCCACGGCTGCGCGCGCATCTAGTTTTGTTGGTAGGCTAAACGGGAAACCCATGTATAGTTATTTCCTTTATTAAATTATTTATTATTGTTTATTTATTATTATTTATTAATTATCTTTAATTATTATAAAGAGGCTGACAACTGTGTTGCAGTTGCATTATTTTAATCTGTTTGTTGACATTTGAACGTGAAGACTCCTTGTTGATAGCAAAGAGTATAGAAGTAACAAGAGGCGAAACTCAATAGAACGCTCCATTGCAACAATCGCCCCCATAACTGAGCTGCAGCTCCGCCATCTTGGACTGAAAGCAACACTGTCATAGAGGTTCCAACTCAAAAGTGGTTAAAGCGAGCTGAATAGTTTACTAGTTTTTAATATTTCTATAGCCTAAACTAAAACGGCGTGTTGAATAATGCACAACAAAATAATGCTTATAGATCCGTTTCTAATTAATTAGACTTTTATAACAAAATAAAGCTATTAATTAAATGACTAGCCTAACTTGGAACCAGCTTTAATACTCGTGGTAGCCTATTATAGTTAACCATGCAGTTGCAATATGTGGTAAATTAAATTAGCCTATTTAATGCTTTGAATGCAGCCCTGGAGTGGCTATTGGGAGCTTCGGGAGGATTCCCGGTGGGCCGTTAACTTTTTGTGCCAGTCTGAATGTCATGAGCTTATAAAGATATTGTTTCTGAAGTTCATTTGCTGCGCCCTCGCGGCACTTCAGCAGCCTACATGTAGAACGGTCGCAGCTCCAGTTTCCCCAAATATTAACAAAGTAGCACTCACAAAAACTATTCGGAAGTCGCAACTATATTTGCAACAATTAAGGGGAGTTTATGAGCGGTCCCTCCTCCAATGGTATGGCCCTAACGAACTCCAGGGTCAGGTGACACACAGTAATTAATTGAGAGTTTAAAAAAAAAGCGTTATTCTTCCACCGTCCAGTCCAGCAGCTGTCAACATAGGCTACAACGGAAAACAGGCGATATTGGAAGGTATGTATCTGCTTTAACTTTTTTAATCTAGGCGTTTTAAAGTCCACCAAGAGTCAGAGGCCTACCCTTCGTGATAGGCTATGAATGAATATGCTGCCTTTATATAGCCTACTCAAGCAGGTCTTTATGTTCATGTCGCAAATGTAGTCCGACTTGCTTCAGCCACAATCATCTTGAAAGTAGCTTAGCCTAGGCCTGACGGGAGATAACATTTTAACCTACTATTTGCACGGATTTACTGGGTGTTTCTTATGTATACAACTGTTGCGTGTCCAACCAACACACGTCGCTCTTCTGCTTAGTCGCCTGCCGCCTTGCCAGAACTTGCCAGAGACTGAAGCACGCTACATTTAAACACAATTGTTGCCGCCACTCGAGGCATTCCAGCCTACGAATGTAATAAAAAGTAAATCAACAGTCAATAGATGAAAGGGACAACACATTTAGTCAAGAGAATATTTAATAGTAATAAAATTGGTGATTGAGTAGATCACCACGTCTTTTCTGCTGGCATTAGGCCTACACAAAACAAAGCAAACATTGTGCAAGTAAAGTGCACACATTTATTACAAATAAAATGTAATTAATCTCAACTGGTAAGAACTTTGTAAAACGCACATTTGCTACATAAAGAGAGATTTAATTGACAGATTTAAAGATGACTTGGCTTAAAAAAATTTCTGTTGCGTTTCTGTTTGGGCTTAGCCTGGCGAGCCAGACCCACATTAAAATGTAGGGTCTGGGCACTCCCCGTTCGCAGTGCTCAGTCCGCGGGGCGGGATAATCAGTTGTCTTTCAAATTCCCTCTGCACGCAATAGGACGCAATAGGATATTTGTTTTCAAGTAGCAGGGAATTCAAGCCAAACCGTTGTAACTCTGCCATCAATCATTATGTTAAGCCCACCAAACGACTCTATACACGATTTCAAAGGCCTGATTAAGTTTCGATTTCTGGAGCTCACAAGCCAACGGAGAGTTGCTAGACTAGCGCTAGGGGCGCGTCTAGATTTCTAGGCTAGTTTGGGCTGTGACGGTTGTCGATTTTGAGTCCGTAATATGTGATGAATTCTGACTCTATGGAATAATTTAATCATGTACACGAGTGTTTTTGCACTTTTCCTTGTTACACACAACTTCCCTGCACTCACTGTTGTACACCTCCATGCCGCTATTCAATAGCTTCCTTCCCAGACCAACTGTGTGGATGACTGAGTTGATGTTTCTCCTAAAGTTTGACTCCAGGGCTATGAGTAAATCTACTAATTCGGTGCTGGGCACTTTTAGGCCTTTCTCCCCCAAAGTGAGGTCAGTGTATTGTTTCTGTTTTCGGAAAGTGTACCTCAAATCAGTGATGATGGAAGCTGCTGTTGTGAAAAGTGAACATGCATTACAGTCACCAAATTTGCCCACCACCTTATTGCCAATGTACCCAGCCATGTACACCAGCACGTTTTCATTGTGCTGAAAGGCAGGCACTGATGACATTTCCGTGTTGCTCAGTACTTCCAGGATACCAGAGAAAGATTCGTTGTTTAAAGCAACAAAGTTATGCTACATTGTTGTAAGAACACACACTGAATGTTTTTGTATTTTGTACTTGTTCAGTTTTCACCATGTCTTTGAAGGAGAACACGTCAGTAAATGCTCAATCTTACCACAGACTCTCTTCATTGGCAACGGTTTAACTTTGTGTTAAGTCAGTTTATCTGTCAAACATACAATTTAATTAGCCTGGGTGTTCCCATGCTGCCTTGCGCGCGATTTGATTCACGCTGCTAAGGCAGCCTGGAGACCATGGAGCAAATTTTCGCCTGAGATAGGGAACCAATCACAGAACAGGGGGGAAAGCAAGACTATGATGAGCTATGCACAGACGCATTTGATAGACATCCGTGGCACCCAATAAACGGATCTGGGCATTTTTTTCAAATACGAGAAAATGAACGTTTGGTTCCCAGACCACGTCTCATTGAGAAGTGGTGGCGCTAGCCAGGCTACAATTTAATACAAATACTCTCTAAAGGAAATGTTCATGGAAAAAGATGCTTGTCCCTCAAAAATTCAAGATGGCCACCATTTTTAAAGATGGCCACGGTTCCTGTTGAATATTAATCATTTTAATTGTTCATGCATGCAAGCATAACATGAGGCAGAAATACTCTTCAAGGAACACTCAAGGTATGTGCCACTCAAATTCAGGATGGAAACCATTTTTCAAGAGGTCTCCTTTGTTCATTGCCACTGTTTCCAAAAAGTGATACAGAAAATATGCCACAAATATTCTGTTAAGGCCACTTTTTGGAAAAACTGGATGGCCAATAAAAATGTCAAGATGGAGACCTTTTCCAAGTGGGCCACAATGGCCACACTTTTAGAAAAAGGCAATCGCGAAAATTCAAGGCATCAAGGTGGGTGTTGCTTTAATAGTGTACTCTGTTGGGACTGAGTTAAAAGGAAGGATTGAAAAAAAGAACAAGTTCTATTCACATTTTTACCAGCTCAAATGCCTTGTGGTTAGAGTGTCCAGCCTGAGATTGAGAGGTTGTGCCCTGCCGAGTCATAATAAAGATTGTTAAAAATGGTAGCCAATGCCTCCCTGCTTGGCAGTCAGCAAGTGTTGTATTGGGGGCAACATATCCAGGAAGGTGTACATATACATCACGGTCCAGAATCAGGAAATCGGCTCTCGCCCACTGCAAAGTTACTTTTTTTATTCACATTTGCAATTGCACAGTTCTGTGCAAGTAAAAACCCCAATCTAAAACATTTGCATCTTCCACGGCACTCTGATTTGCAGCCACACTTGGCTAGCTGTTGTCCAGAAGACCCCCCCCCCCCATTGTTCACAAAGTTTTTTCCATCCCCAGCCAGCAGGACTCTCTGCTCCTGGCTGACACTGGGTTGCTTGACCCCATATGCTGCCTGCCTGATATGCAGCACATTTAGTGTGTTGAAGCAGAGCTGCCCTCGTTGGAGGAATGGCTTCATAGGGCCTCTGCTTTCGGGCAAACATGTCAAGTCTGCTTGATCGATCATACAGCAGGACCACAAACTTCTCAAGGATCTCCAGGTCACTATCAGTCAGAACCAGGGTTGTGCACAATTCAAATTGCAATTCTGCTTCCTGTTTGCTACCTCAGTTGAAATTAGTGCTGGGCGGTATACCGGTTCACACCGTATACTGGTGTATATTTTTGTTATGATATGAATTTTTAATATACTGCCATACCGGTGTATTTGATTACACAACATTTGGAACGCCGCGCGACAGTGTTTCAGATGGGACTTTCTTTTTTTTCCCCACACGCACGCATGGTGCCACTGCGAGGCATAGTGAGGGTAAACACAAAACACCATAAGTTTTTCCCCTGAAGTATGACCCTTAAGGCTTAATTTCTCCTTAGGTAAGGGGTTTATTTAAGGGTGTTGCACAGGATACCTTAAATTGTTTCTTTAGTTGAGGAAAAACGTTAAGGGATACTGCATTGAAAGGGATTTACCAAAGATCCTTGATTACCAGCTCCGCTTTAACCCTTTCTGGATTTACCGTCACTGGATTTACTTTCTATTGAGATTGTTCAACAGCTGTAACTAGCTGGCTAGTAGATGATGTCGTTAGTTAGCAACCCACTGAACACAGTGAAGTTTAATGTTCCTTATCATTCATCTCACCTTAAGAATATTCGCTGAAATTATCCAGGTAGCAAGTAAAGCATGTTCGACATGCATTGAGCAATACTAGCTGGCTAGTTAGAAATGATCCTGACTTGTCATCAGTGCACCAAAACAAACTTTTTTTGTTAATGTTTTGCCTAGCGAACCGAACCGAAGCTCATGGCAGGCTAACAAGACATCCACATCCACATGAAGTTAATGTTAGCCTACCACTAATGTCATATAAACCACACAATAACAATAAGGCATGTTTCTGATAGGCCTATTTGACAGAGTAAGCATATTAGCAGAGAGGTTTTATTTTAAATTGTATGTATAATTTTCAAAAAAGTATAATTATTGCACCACTTTTTGTATTGGTTTGATACAAGATGTTTGTGAAATTGGCACAGTAAAAGTTCTGTATTGACTGCAATTGTCTTTGCATTCTGATTAGATTCTTCATTAGAATCATGAGTGGCTCTTTGTAAACAGCATCATTTTCTGGGGCCATGCAAAAGTGCATTACCAGTAGTGTGGCTATTCTACATCATGACAGTAAAATAGACCATCCTTAGTCAATGTACTGCAGCAATTCCTCTCTCAACCTGTAGAAAATGCTGTGAACATCTGATTATGCATGGGGGGGAAAAATACCGTCATATACCGTGAAACCGTGTTTCAGATGGGACTCAAGGCATAGTGAGGGTAAACACAAAACACCTTAAGTGAGTGGCTCTTTGTAAACAGCATTTTGGTCATACCGCCCAGCACTAATTGAAATGCAAGTGAAATTCAAGAATTGAATTGGAATTAAAGAGGCAGTTTGAATTCAATTCTGGAATTTTGCACAAGCCTGGTCAGAACAGGAGGGTATTGACTTAGTTTGCTGACGATGAGAGGGGCCTCAGGGAAAATGTCCCAGGTTTGATGTTTGGTTGAACCATTTCACTCTGACTCTTTCTCAATCCTTCTGAGGTGGAGTTTCTCTCTGTTGTAAAGATGAATGAGGCACAAATGATCGGTGTTTCCCCTAGAAATTTTTCCAGCAGCGGTGCTGTTGATCGTAGGAACCCCCCCCCCCCCCCCCCCAAAAAAAAAAGAAAATGTTGAAAAAATGACTCCTTAAATGGTGACTTCTGGTGGATTTTTTTCAGATTGAGTGTTACAAATTATGACAACCATCAACACAAGCATTATACATTTGTGGATAGCCTGTCTTTTTAGCCCATTAAACGTAACGCACAACAAATTGTCTACAGAATCAGATGAGTGTGCACGCACGCAGGTCACACACAGCGCACATTAACACAAGAGGCCCAAGCAAACATAGCATATTGAAATAGAATTCTTGTCTTACCATTGATGAAAAGTCGTGAAATGAACTGCAACAGTCTTTGAAACTACAGTGCCTCTGTCACTGATATGCAGCATCGACGTTAATTGGTTCAACTCAAGGAAATCCTCATCCAGTTGAATGAGACGACCTTATAGCCTACCGGTAGCCTATGTCTTTACCACAGTATGCAACGCAAATAATCTTAAAATCTCCTGATAGGCTAACAACTTTTTTTTAATGTCACCCAAGACTGTGCTTATGTGCATAACCATTTGTTTATGCAGTCGTGACAACGCGTGTGCATTTCAGGCTGCATGCCTGAAATGCGTTGTCATGATAAACATCTTGCACACAGGAAGAAAGCTATTAGGTCTTTTTTACATTTTACTTTATTCTCAAAAAATAAACGTTTGCATCATGTAAAGCAGACCTGTTGGTTACCCAACATAATAAGGAATTTAAATGTAAAGCTTCCAATGCATATCGCCCCCATGTGTCCGGACCGAACCCGACTACAATTTCTAAATATTTGTCCGAACCTGGCTCGGGTCGGGTAGCCACACTCTAACGCACACCCATCACCCCCCCCCCCCCCCCCCCCCCCCCCCCCCCACCCAGAAGAAAAAACGTGTGGACAGTATTTTTCCTTTATGTTCGTGCATACATAGCATAACATCCACATGCAATAATGCAACAACGTCTACAATTACCTATTCATTTGGGCAACTTTATACATCCCTATACAGGCTAAAGCTACCTTTAGTTGTGTTATAGCGTACTGTAACGTCTGGCTTTAAACAGCTGTAATGCAGTCGTTCTGACAAGCACACCAATTGCTTAGCCAACCTTGCCTATCTTGAATAGCTCCTCTAGCTTTGCTGCCTCCATCCTTTCTGTTTTCGTTGTTTAAACTTGTGATATCCATGATGAGTATTGAGTTGAATTAGCTCAACATTGTGTGCTGATAACCATATAGAAAGCCGAGTAAAAGAAAACAAGTAGCCTATGCGTGCCTGCGTGCGTATTCTCTCCTGCTCAAACATGTGTGCGCGTTCATTTTGAAGTGCTCACTAACTTTACTTAATAGAAAATTGTAAATAGCCTGATGGCATGCAACTAATGGGATACTGTGCATAGTTGGAAAGGTATGGTAGGCCAATATGGTGTGACTATACACACACACGGTAAATTTTCTCTCGTTGTTGAGTGATGGTACGCACAGTGCGTACGGACGTACACCTGTAGGCGCGCCTGGTTTCAGGAATCATAAAAAATGATGCCCCTAACTGCTCGCGAGTCCCCGCGTGCATATCCTCTTAATAAAATCAGCGTGTAGGTTGTCTCCCTGAGGACTTTAGATCTGCTACTGTATATCGCTAAACGCAAGCATTCATCAGTGTATTTAAATTAGCTAGGCTATGTACCAAAAATTACATTTTACCGTAAGTCGAAGAGCTGTAAACAGTGTTGTAACTTAAATCTGCGTGTACAAAACCGCTTGGAGCTCCAGTGGAATTTTGATTTCACAACGAGAATTCTCGGTCTAGCCGTTGATGTGCCGACGGAATAGGCATCAGCACCAACCTCTGATCAAGGTAAACAAAATCTGACTCGGTGTCCGTCATGTTTGAAATTTTTTAGTGCTGCGAGGGAGAACGTGCACACGCACACACAGTTCAGCAGAGCTGCGGCTATCTGAATGGTCTGAACACAGAGCAAGTGGCTTTGATAAAATGGCCCATTATTTGACATAATACCGGTATTACGATATTGTCTCAACTACATATCGTTTTCAAAAATATATCGGTCGTAGTCGTAATACCGATATATCGCCCAGCCCTACTTCATTGCTGAAAGATAGCAAAATCACTGAATCACAGATGAGACCTCAAACAACATTTAATTCATTTACATATACACTACATATTAGATCTCACCTCCACAATGTCCTCATCAAAATCTACAACTAGTCTACTAAACCCTATTTGTACTCACCTTCTGAAGACTGGTCTCCCCTTCCTGGATAATGTTTTGCTCTAGATTATAAATAATTCTGTCAGGGCATGTACCGCAGTCGTTTAAGACATCTGTTATTAAGCTCTCCCACAAAAAACCTAGCCTTGTATCTATACTGGTCCTCCTGGACCTCAGCGCTGCCTTTGACAGCATAGACCATGACGTACTACTTAGGCTTGAAAATTTGATAGGCATCAAAGACTGGGCACTCGCTTGGTTTAGATCATACCTTCCTAACAGTCAACAATTTGTACAGGTCCATAATAAACCATCTACCCAGATTATGGTAAAATATGGAGTGCCTCAAGGCTCAGTACTGGGGCCCCTGTTGTTTAGCAGATGATTCATAACTATACCTCTCCATAAAACCTGATGAATTAACCCTGTTAGCCAAACTTGACACATGTATAAGAGCTATAAAGACATGGATGATGAATAATTTCCTGCTTTTGAACTCCGATAAAACAGAATTCATTGTTTTAGGTTCAAAAAGAAGAGGGATATCCTATCCAAATCACAGGCTACATATAGTGATCTTCCACTGACCTCATCCACAAGTGTTAAAAACCTGGGAGTTATAATTGACCAGGACCTAGCACTAAGTAATCACATAAAACAGATCACCAAAACTTAATTTTACCATTTAAGGAACATTTCAAAGATAAGGAAGTCCTTCTCCTTACCAGATGCCAAGAAATTAATGTTTTGTCATCTCAAGGATAGACTATTTCAATGCTATTGCAATGCTATTATGCTGGCTGTAATAATACCTGTCTAAAGAGCTAACAGTTTATTCAAAATGCAGCTGCTCACACACACAAAAAATATGAACATATTTTCCCCATCCTAGCATCTTTACACTACCTGTTAAGTCATTGACTTCAAAATATTACTTATAGTTCTTGGTTGGTTGCCTGCATTGAAAGAGGACACCTCATGAAGACTCTTTTTGTCTGCTTCTGACAGAAGAAGCACTTATGTATGCTGGCAGCAGCTGCTGCTGAACAAGTGTACAAAGTCCCTCTAGATGGACTTGATGCAGTTGCAGGTGTTGCTGCAGGTTCAGAAGATGGTCTACCACGTCTTTTCTGAAGTCCTGCCTGCTTCACATGATTTCTAGTAGCGAATCTTAGCATGCTGCAGATGCTCACTGTTACAGGTGGATTTGTAGCAGTTCCTGTGCCAAACTGCTTTGTTCTCTTGTAAGATAACTGCACTGCAACAATGTAATCGTTGGCTGATCTGTGATCCCCCCCCCCCCCCCCCCCATCTCTATACTCTCTAATGGACAAAAACAAGACATTTGGCATATGTCTCTAGTGATGGTTCATTCACCAGTCCACACATATCTGCCACTGGATACATAGCCCAAAATCTGTTTCTTTTGGATTTCTGTTTTCTTTTATAGGTGTGCCATCACCTGACTAACAGAAAGACACACCTCAGAATATAACCTAACTAGACTGTGCCACCATGGACTATGAAAATGTGCTTGCTCAAATGTAGAAGGCTAGAAGGTCACTAATATCACCAACCATGAAGAACAGAGCACTATGTGCTTCAGGTTATTCGATATTCTAAATTCTATCACTGCCAGCTATCAGCCAACTGTCAATGGTAGTCAGGGATGGATTACTGCATGGGCCTACTGGGCCCAAGCCCAGGGGAGACAAGGAGTCAGGGGGCCCAAGCCATTGCATGGAATCATTGCCTCAATATCAACACATCATATCAACATATAGATTATGAATCTGATTGAATTAAAGTATTGGCCATCCCCAAAATGCACCTGAATATAGGAAATCACATCAAATATTTTTTTTTAAATGTCCCCCGCAACAATTAGTGGGTGGCCCTTAATACATCTGGGCCCAGGGGCCTGAAAGTTCATAATCCATCCATGCTGGTAGTGTCTCTCTTTCTCTTTCTCTCTGTTACACACACACACACACACACCTGTCTGTTTGTCTATCTGATCCTTTACCCTTTCTTTTCATCACACTTACATAAGCTACGGAAGGCCTTACAGACTTCAGCTGGTACTATGTAAAAGTTTATTAAACTTGATTAAACAGAGATCTCTGCACTTTGTGCTCTGAATGGGTGTAGACAAGAACTGACAGAGCTGGCTAGTCCTACACTCAAGCACACTAATAGGCATGAATTGATTGTATTGATATTGAAGTATTATTTTTTTAGCGGACAATTTCGAGAATTTTTGGCACAATTTCTTGTTAAAGAGATCAATCAGCCTAAAAATGTTTTATAATGTTGTATTGTTTATGTGGCCCACTTTTGCACACCTTGTAGGCACCAAACCCAATGCTATAATACCAGCAATGTGAGGTTTATGGACAAAACACCATATTTGACCTTTTCTGAATTTGACCTTTTGATTTGGGTCCTTCAAAAAAAATGACATGTTGAGACTTTTTTTTTTTTTGTTTTTTTTAACTCTTAAGAACCCCTAGAACAAAGATATAATACTCTCCAAAAATTAACATGCGAATCCCACAGGCCCCCAAATTACACATAGGCCCCCCTACTATAAAGTTTCTTTCAGCTTATCCATGTTTTTTTTAAACGTGTAAATCGCATAGAATATGTAGGCCTATATCAACCGTAGGCTACACTTGATCGCTATCACATAGATGAAACCACGCTACGGTTCTTACAGTAACTGACTCACGTTCACGTTGATCTCTATAACTGTTAATTTTTAGTAGCCTATATTCAAACCTATCCGTAACCCTTTTTTGCTATCTGACTAATCATTTCGCATACAAAAATATAAATAATGTCAGACAGCGAATTAGTAATTATTTAAAAAAATATATCTCCTGCCAGCAGGGGGTGCTGCAGCACCCTCAGCACCCCCCTTCCCGTGCCCTTGATTCTCTTGAAATATGCCATTAATCTGCTGCACTATGCTGCAAATTAACAGACAGAAGCACGGCAAGGCACGCCCCAAATGAAAATGAATGAATGGAACCTCGCTTCTCGCGTCAGTCAGGAAAAACACTGTTCACCAAGGGCCCGTCCACATGGAGACCCTTTTTGGGTTAAACGCAGAGGTTTTGCTTTGTCTTGGCCGAGCGTCCAAACGAATTCTGTAAACGCACTGCCCGAAACCGCACTTTTTTGAAACCTGGTCCCAGAGTGGAAAAATCTGAAACCGTCTCTGCTCCGGTGTCATTAATTTATTTTACATGTCTTACAACATAAATAAATGCATTCAAAGTGAAGTCAGATATGAGCATACAAAGACCCTTAGAACTCATGTTAAGCCTATGGATGCGCGCTAAATGCGACTGCGCGATTTGATGCAAGCAAAAGACGAGCTGGACAGTAACGGAGTACATTTACTTGAGTACAGTACTTGAGTACATACAATGTTGAGGGATCTGTACTTTACTTAAGTATCATTTTTGGGGGAGTACTCATGACTTTACTCAAGTACATTTGAGAGGCAAATATTGTACTCTTTACTCCACTACATTTCTATCCATAACCGTGAGTACCCGTTACTACTTCTAAAAAAACAAAAACAAAAAAAAAAAACCCTCAATTTGTTATTTCACTCTCAAACGTGATTGGATTGTGCAGGCACCACTGATTGGGACAGCCTATCAGCAATCACCTTTAGCTTTTCGCCAAAGTCAACTCCATGGTCAGATTTAGATAAGAGACGACACCATGGATGAAACAATGGATGAAGACACAGCAGGTTATGGATGCCGGGAATGTGCCAACCCGTGGGCCCACCTCGCCAGACTATTTCAATTTGCTGAACAAGTTAATGACAGTTTTCGCTTCAAGTGTTTCAATTACAAAATAGTATTTTGTATTTGAAATACAGCCCGTCCCTGGCAACATGGTAAAAAGATGGAAATGACTTGATTTTACTTTCAATTCCTTTTACATTCTCCAAGGTATTAACATTTTTCATAACTCCATGTAGGACATTTCTGTACCTAAATGTAAGCACTGTGGCAGTAGTAATGCATTATTTAGAAAATCTAGTAATTTTAGAAAATTACTCTTGTACTCTTGATACTCAAGTACTTTAAAAAAAAAAAAAAGTACTTCAGTACTTTTACTTAAGTAGACATCTGACTGTTTTACTTGTACTTGAGTAAAATTTAGCCAGGGGTATCTGTACTTTTACTCAAGTAAGGAAGCTGTGTACTCTGTCCGCCTCTGCGCAAAAGTATCGACTGTTACTAACAAAGGTATTATAGCAATATTATAAATGTGGCGACGGAATGGCCTAGAACTTGGGTACGCCTAGCCTTTGCACTTGCGGTGATAACCAAAACTAATGTGAATCGCGGACTATCCTACAACCAAAGAAAGTGAAGGAAATTATTTTTTACCTGCGTTAGCCAAATAATGGATGGGACTGCACCCTTCACAAACCGTAAAAATTAAGTTTATTAGTTTTACAGTTGACAGTTCACTATAAGTCCACACAAACAATTCTGGTTTCCTTGCACTAGCCATTTCTTCGTAGCCTATTCTGTCTGTTTGTATAGCCTACAGCGCAAGATTTGGTCAATTTCTGTAAAGAAACAGTGCCACCTATAGGCCTGGGATATGAAGTAACGTGTTGAGTCGTGTTGAGATCGATCCGTTTGGACGCAAATATTCTTGATACGGTTCCAGGAAAGACGGAGGAAAAAAAGATTGGTTTGGTACGTGTGGACTAGGCCCAAGTCACGATGATCAGCTATCCAGCAGCAGTGTGTGATGTTTAGCCTAGGCTGAGTGTAATCATAGGTAATGCCATGTATGAAAACTAATATTGCCTGGCAATACTGCATATAAATGGCGGCAGCCATGTCTCCAGGCATTTTGGTGTTAACGTTAGTTTGCTTTGCATGTGAACATGACGTGACTTGCGATGTATGACACAAAGCAGTAGCCTAACATTCCCTTGAACTAAAATTAGCATTACAAATCATTTAGATATTAAAATCATATAGCAAATTATAGCCTAATGACATACTACAATTATAGCCTTGAGATATATATATATATATATATAAACAAAAAAAAGTTGAGTCCTCGACGAGTCATCGCGAGTGCGAATGCATGAGTCCAAGTTCGAGTCAATCAGTGCTCAAGTCCAAGTCAAGTCACGAGTCTCTAAATTTAGCTAATGACTCGGACTCGAGTACTACAACACTGGTTCTAAGTTTGTCTTAAGTGTCAAGTGTAAACTTTAACAGGAACAAGGAAGATGAGCATAAATTTGTATGGACATTATCACAGCATTATAAAAAAGCAAGATATAGGTTGCCAGTAAGAATGGGCAAACAAAGGTGTTGCTCTGAAGAAGATTTAATACTTTCAGTGAGCCTGGTTCTCGGGTAGAATCATGACAGTAGGAACATTCAATTGTGAACTTTCTATACCAGCTTACAAGTGGTATCAGTCTTCTCAAGGCCCCTTGAAGGTTGAAGAGAATGTCTGCTGGTGTCAGCTGTACATTTTGGTTTCATGGCCCCTATTGATCCCCTATTCTCCTGTGTTTTCACTTCATCAGAGGGCTGCCTGTGTCTTTTCAGTCACACAGTGTTGTCTTCCCCTCCACCTTTATCTCTCTCCTCCCTTACAGTACTAGCTACATCAGTGGTTGGTCAGAACTTTATCAAGAATAGGTCATTGTGATTCTATTATAGTGTCATGGCATTTGGATTCTATTTGTTTGGGCCTTCGGTGTGCTCAAGACCATTTAAAAAAAAAAAAAAAGGTATAGTCAAGTCAGATTTATTTGTATAGCGCATTTAACATGCACAGAGTGCAACCCAAAGCGTTCCACATATAAGACATTGTCATTGACACAGACTAACAAAGACAATAGATGCCGGACGGAGCGGCGTAGTCGCCAGCTACCCGTGACACCAAGACATACATTTAAGAAATGACAAACACAAAAGATGCCGGACGGAGCGGCGTAGTCGCCAGCATACCCGTGACACCAAGACATACAACAAACAAATTAATAAATAAAAATAAAATTAGTCCAATTTCCAACCGGCTGAATGTCCAAGGGCAAAGATGACCCGCGTGAAAACTGCGCACAGCTGTGTCTTCACGATGCAACACCAACAAAGTTCTTTATAACTGACCAACCCGGAGAATTCACTGGCAGTCTGGAGAGCACTGGAAGGACTAGACAGTCCGAATTTGTGATGGGCGACCCTGCTGATTATCAGCTCGGTGGTCCTAGACAGTGACCGTTTGTTGTTTCATGGTTGACGCAGTCATCAGAGTTTCTTAGCACTCAATCCAGACTCCAGGCACCGGTATATGCTAGCATGGCAGCTCGCATGTCAGCCGCAGCTCGGTGGTCATGGCAGCTGCAGATTGAAGTTAGGCACCCTTGCTGAGCAATCCCTCCGTCCAGACATTGGATGTGCAGCGTCACGGATGGATGAGGGACTTCAGAGATATAAGGCAGGCTAGCCAAGGCGCTCATCAGCCCAATGGAAGCTGGTTAACGTTAACTTGACGTTGATGGTGTCAGCCGAGTTTGTTAATCACAAAAAAGGACTAAGAATAACAAAAAAACGATCGAAAATAACATAAATAAAAAGTGATTACATTTAGAAAAATAAATACAAAAAAATAACAGAACATTACATAAAATTACGAACATTACATAAATACAAACAAAAACATGTCAGACGGAGCGGCGTGTCTCGCCAGCGTCCCCGTAACCTAGCAACCTGGCAAGTTTGTCTTTCTCTGAAGATTGATTCACTTTTTTGGGGGGAATATGGCAAGAAAGACTAAGATTATTAAGTACTTCAGTGTCAATTCTTCAATTCCCAGTAAAATAGGAGGTTTGTGTGTGGCTCAGATGTAGACACACAAACACTGATACTTTTCTTGCTCTTTCTCTCTATCCCCAGATGAACTTGTCAGTCATTCTCTTGGTTGTGAATGTGGTTGTCCTTGTTGGAGCTTCAGATGGTGAGGAGGGTTAAGTCATTGTAATCCCTTAAAGCATTTATTCTCTAATTCCTTAAAATATGTACACAATCTAAATGTCTCTTTTAAATATTATATGCTTCTGTCATACCTTCCAGATATCTTATGCTAAAATTGCCATACGTTTTATGAAATGGATGTATATCGTGTGGTAGATTCAAGTGAATTACGCTTAGGCTAATTAAGTAAGGGATAACTGCCGCAGAGGCAAAGATCCTTGATTACTAGCAAGATAGAGCAACGTAATTTGTTACTATGGGAGCAAAACGGGACAGTTCCGGTCTGCATAAGTGGGAGTGTCACCCTACGTCACTAAATAAACTTTCTCTCTTAATAAGCAATAACAACAGATAAACATAATTGTGTTCACAGTATTATTGTCCATAATCATGTATGATACCAATTAATCATTCTTAAGGACATGATATGAATAATTTAATTAGTCATGTGAACTGAGCTAGCTAGCTAGCTAACGCTAGCTTAAAATGCTATACAAGTGGATGGTAGTAGCTATGGCAATACAGCTATGCGCTAACAAGTGACTAGTAGTTGAAGGACTTCGCTTAAACTTAATATACTGTTGCAAATTCGCTTGAGCATAAACTATCCACTTTAACTAATGTCAGTAGTGTTATTCAGCTAGTTGTCATTTCAAAGAAATTACACTTCTCCGTTTAAAATGTTACCTTAGCTAAGAGGCTAGCTAGCATGATAACAACCGGACAGTAACTGGCAGCAGCATGGTCTAATATTAAGTTATTTTATTACAAATCCGAACACTAAAAAATTACACTATTAGGCTTGAAATGATCCCAAACACTTAGAGATTATGACACAATTTTCCAAAAAACCCTCAACAAATCCAGAAAGACAAAATGACCAATTTATTGGTAAAATTCCACAAGTCTCCATTGACATTAGTGCAGCAAGGGCTTACTCTGGTCTGCATAAAGGGGGATTTTCCCCCCCTCCCCCTTGCAATAATCGAACGCGGAAATTGTCGAACGTTTGCGCCTCTCGCTCCGCTTGAACCCTCTCTGGCAGAGGTGTCCTGTTACGGAATTAATGGACGAGGGCGAGTGGCAAAAAACTGCGCGTTGGGGAGTTGCCTCCGCCCGAGTCCATTAATTCCGTATAACTGGACACACCTCGAAGGCCGTTATCCCGCTTATCACCCGGTTGCAAAGGAAACACGCGGTTTCGTTTAAAAAGAAGCTCAAGTTCAGCTTGTTGTACAACTTCCATTGGCCATATAGCAGCGATAGCATGGACAGTTAGCTTGTTTACAGTTGATTCCATTGTTGCGATGCCTGCAACCGTAGTGCTACTATGGTTGTTATAGTTACCATTCATAAGCATTGATGTGGAACGGTGTCCTGTTATTCAGAATTAATAGCCAATAGCCACCACACCAGCCAATCAGAGAAGAGTATTTCTTCTCTCCGGGTGATAAAGTAGATTAAAGTTAAATGCACTTAAATACATTTTCAGTGGAGATTTTCATTGAAGTTTTCTTTCGGTCTAGAACTAGGCTTAATCCATATGGTGATGCTATATGCCAGTGGTCCCCAACCACCAGGCCGCGGGACATTCCTAACCGGGCCGTGGTTCACCGTGGTACGCTATCCAAGTTAGTTGGTTGCAGGTCACTGGCCAGAGTGTTTGAGTTGTGAGAGCCGCTGCAGAGATTTCTTACAGAAAAAGTCACCGTTAGCTGCATATTTTAGTGATGAGGGCTGGGTGTCAAAACTCTCTTACCTGTGTGACATATCCGGGTTGCTTAATGACCTCAACCTGTCACTGCAGGGGAGAATGACTACTGTCTTTAAACTGGCAGATAAAGTCGCTGCATTTAAAGCCAAGCTTGATTTGTGGGTACGACGAGTGGATCGGGGTGTATTTGATATGTTTCAAACAGTAGTGGGGGTTTTGGGAGAGACTGAGGCAGGGCCCTTTCTCTCGCAGCTGGTGCACGATCACCTTTTTGCGCTTTCAAATGAGTTTGAGCGTTACTTCCCATCCTCCAAAGATCCACGGCAAACCAATGAGTGGGTCCGCAACCCATTTGTCAGTATCCCGAATAGTCTTAACTTGTCAGCGCAGGAGGAAGAGTAGTTGATCGAAATTGCAAATGACGGTGGTCTTAAGAGTGTGTAGGCTATGAGGAAACCTCTCTGGCGGGTTTTTGGATGAAAACCAAAGCAGAATATCCCGAGATAGCCGTAAAAGCGCTGAAAACATTGCTACCATTTCCCACCACGTATCTATGCGAGGCCAGGTTTTCGGCAATGACTGCAACTAAGACCAAATTGCGCAATCGACTGGACATTTCAAACACACTGAGGGGGTCACTGTCTTCCATCACCCCCAGATGAAACCTTCTGGTTGCAGGAAAACAAGCACAGGGCTCCCACTGATTTATATTTGTAATGCACGTTTAGTTCCCATGTTTTGTTCCCATATTTTGTTAAGCATGTTCACACTTGATAGATGTAGCTTCAAGTTGTTTAATTTTCATAGTTCATATTGTTCAATTTTCACTTCAAGTTCACGTTTTTCACATTTTTAAGAGTTCGTTACCTTCACTGTTCATACATAACTGGAGGTATTTCTTTTCAAGTAATGCATGCACAACACGGAACATGGAAACCCCCCCCCCCCACATCGGTCCGTGAAAAAAAAAAAAAAAAAAAAAAATGGGAATCAAACCGGTCCATGGTACATAAAAGGTTGGGGACCCCTGGAGTAGACTGCTTGTCACATGACAGCCACAAAACTATCTCCACAATCCCATTTTGTTTATTCCGAGTTCATACGAGAGCATTTGTCAGTGAATTCTGTATGTATAGCCTACTCTCTACAAAATTAAGTTCTTTTCTCTATTTCTCCCAGATTGGTGTTATACAAGATGTGGTATGTTGACTTTGAAACATTTTGTACAGTTGCCATGATTCTCTAAAATTCAAGTCTATCTTCACTAGTTTTACTCTCTGACTGAAATCTATATGCTGACTCCTTTTACAATATTTTTAAAGCATGGTTCCATTCACTTAAGTCAGTTCAGTGTTTCCCATACATTGACTTATTTGTGGCGGCCCACCACATCAACACTGACCACCACACAATGATTTTCTATGTTGTACTACTTAAACTGAATGGAATCCTTTCATTGTAGAGCTATGTGCACCTTTGCACAGCCTCTCCTTTTGTCTGTCCTTCAACAAACCTGCATGCACGTTTAAAGAAAACATTACAAATCCTGCAAGTATTGTTGTTGGCAGAGAAGACGACTGGCTAAATCGTGATTAAATCCGTTAGCATCATAACCACGACGTGCAAATTTGTTCAAAAACTGGGAACACCCCCACCTACCACCACAAATAGAATTCAATTCTGTGGGAAACGCTGTAAGTTATTTTAATACTGCTTCTTTTTAAATTAGACTTATGTTAATGGTTGATTATTAATTAAGAATAGGATAACATGAATTAACAGTTCCTGAATGTAACAAAATCATGACTTGCAATAAAGCATCTTTATTTCACACATGTCTGGGCTAGTGATGGTGATTAATTGTTATTAATGTGCACCTAGTTTGGTAGAGAAGGTGACTTCGATGTGAGTTTGTCTCTGATTCCCTCCGTTGTTTTACTTGTATAGAGAATACTCCCTCTTACTGGGGCGATCATTATCCCAACTGCAATAGGGACAGGCAGTCTCCAATCAACATCAACACTGAACACGTCAAGGGCAGAAACGACCTGAAGGAATTCAACCTGGTCAATTTTACTAATAAGCAAACCATGAAACTACTCCTCAATAATGGATACTCAGGTAAACAATGTACACTTCAGATAAACTCACAGAAATGGCTGCAGGTAAGGGCAGTCTGTGTGTGCGCTAAATTTGCACTGCCATATGACACAAGTGTGCATGCAGGGACGGACTGGGACTAAAAAGAGCCCCTGGACTTTCTTCCAAATGGGCCCTAATTACCATTCGCACACACACACACACACACACAGTCAAACATGATACCTTGGCACACTGGCACAATCATATTGTGAGAATGTATCACATGCAAAATAGTCAGTCAGATTTGACAAAAATCATTATTATTGATTAATTATTATGCCTTGTACCTTCATTCATATAAGTAGCCTAAACCAACAGGAACGTCATATCATTATGGTAAATTGGGATCTATCAATAAATGGCCTTGAGTATCTGTTCATCTTTTTAAGACTAACAGACATTGCACATATACAAAGTCTACAACTTGATCAGGTTGGTGCACAGTGTATCAAGATGTGTATGGACGGGTTAGACCTATTACAAATAATATGGTAGTTGTGGTAGCAAGCTAGACAAGTATACAATGCGACTCATTCTTTGTCATTCAATAATGAGGCAACAACCTGTCTGTTTTGCGCAAGGACAACAAATAAAACTGAAGCGCCATTACCAACAAAAGTGCAAATGTGTATGTGAGAGGCAGGGACGACGTTGGAACCAATTTCTGTTAGTGAAACGGATGATGTGTATCATCTATCGCGCACATGTTGATTTCTTGTCGATTTAAGATTTTTTTTTTTTTTGTGTAGGCTATACAGGTTGAAAATGTATAGGCACAGTTTAATTTGACTTGACCTTTCACCCCAAGACCTTCAGTAGCCTATACCATAGACTGTATACAGAGCCAGTTTACGGAAAACAATGGGGGTCTATGGAGCTAGACGGCGAAATGTCTCTTTCACCTGGTTGTCGTTGAAAAATCGAATCGATTGGATTGTGGTTTCTGCAAGATCAATATGGATTATAGGTCAAAAGTTGAATGAACGAGTACTTGCGTCCTTTCGATTTCTTACAGGTTGGGTCGTTGTTGCCCACAACACACTAGCTTTCTGCTAATGAATGACGTCATTGACTCATTTGAAAAGCTTTTTAGAACAAATAAGTGACTCAAAAAATATAATACTCAGCGGTGTGTTATCTCTGCCCCCTCTTTTGCATGAAACATTCAAATTTCTGGGCAAAAAATTATATCCTGAGAAAAGTGGATTTGAGGGGTACAGCTCCATAGACCTCCATTCATTCTGCACTTAGTCGCGAGCGCCCTCATGTGGAACCAGAACCAGAACTGCAACCAGTTCAGAAACCGGAAGTTTCCCGAGAGTGGCGGTTCTCCCCAGACATTCTCTGCCTATACCCAATCAGTGAGTAATAATATACCAGGTTTGATGTGTATCTTTCCACCGGCATGGGAGATATTGGCTACATCCAAATGTGCTAGCATAAGATTTTGGGCAGTAATCGTTGCATGGTTCATTCGAAGCTCTGCATTTTTTTCTCTGTAAGGATTGGTGTTGTAGGCACCTGCAATTAATCTACATAAAATGATTCAAATGATACCAATATGCTTTTGCTCTATTTACTGCCACATTTGACCCTTTTTCGGGTAATTCGCTTAGACTAGAAGGTTGGCATGCAAAAAGGCATGTGTGGCGTGAGGTAATGAGACATTTGTCATCAAGAGTTGGCAACCTTGGTGACGCTTTACTCTCAATGGGTGACGCTCGTGGACAAGTATTAGGGTGACACTGTAGCCTTTTCATTGGCCTCCTATCGTGAGAACGCGATGGTGGAAATGTTGCTAGTTTTCTTTTTCAAATTACTGATAATTGATAGCATAGACATGGGTGAAACATTTATTTGGAGAGCTAGACACTGATTAGGCTACTTGACTGATGAAGCATATTCAGACAGGCCTATGGCAGTTGGATTCACGGCCGTTCTGGACTTTTCCATAACGTCCAGATTGCCAGACCACTCTTGACTGTTTAAATATCAGAGGGGAGCACTACACTGATAAAAAGGCTCCTTGTGTCCTTGTCAGGTGTAAGAGTACACTATTCTCTGTCATATAAAAATACAAACAACAACAAGCAAACCAAACAAGCAAACAAACTTCATTGCCATGTCTGAAGCCAACTCCCCTCTGTCTTTCTGCCTGGTATAGTGAAGTGTAAGCTGGAGGCCGGTGTGGTGGAGGTCAGTGGCGGAGGTCTCACTCACGAGTACTCCACAATTCAATTTCACTTCCACTGGGGACGGGAGGACCTCGAGCACTTTCCTGGGTCGGAGCACTCCATCGATGGCCACAGATACCCCATGGAGGTCAGAGAGGAGGCTTACATTTCAATTATTATAGTGTGTGTGTGTGTGAGTGTATGAGGTAGAAGAGGTATGCCAAATATTGGCGTGTTTGACTTTCTGTTCTTTGACTTTTCATGCGCACGCATGTATGTGTGTGTTTGTGTCTTCTCAGATGCATATTGTCAGTCTGAAGAAAGGCTATAACACAACTCAGGCCAAAGCAGATCCGGAGGGCCTCTCAGTGCTGGGATTCTTTATTGATGTAAGTTGTAGTAACATATTAGTACCACATGGGGTCAGTGTTGCTAAAATATGCTTCAATTGCTTGTAGACAAAGTAGGTGAAAATTACACAGCATAGCATCTGTAGTGGCCGTTTGTTAACAAAATAACATTAAACTTAAATCAAACGACAACTTCTGGCACCCTGGGCAGGTAATGTACGCAGGCAAGAAATAAAATCAATTCCAGGCTGGATTCGGGTTTTTGGCTAGTTTATTTAGTTCCAGCTGCAGCAAACAATACACGGCATCTCTCGCGCTGGTAAAAAACCATGTGCCCACCACCCAGGTGCATACAGGCCTCCTGCTACTTCCTACCTATATTCACCTTTACCTGTGCCCACTACTGCCCCCAGGTGTCTAAACCAAATATTTTAGTTTAATTTACTAACGGAAAAATAAAGACTACACATATAAATCAAAACAATTAACTAAACAAATAACGAGCAAAAGAATATCACCAAAATACATATTACTAATGTGAGCAAAATCATAATAAACAAATTAACTAAGAAATTAACCACTACTGAAAGCAAACTAATGTAGCTCCAACAGCATCAACTGCATCCATTGCACTATGACTTGCGTGCCATTGTTGACAAGACAACAGCAGCAAATGAAATAGGTGAAACGTGGTAGGCCTACTGGTGAATTCTGTCACTAAGGGCAATGAATGAAATTATTAGCCTATTTTGTGGTGGAAAAATGCAATGCTCAACTATTTTGAAAATATTTCATCTTATTCTGTACATAGAAAGAGAGCAGATGGGGATGACCGCTTTCCAAATCCTCTTTAAAAAGCCACCAAGAAGCCCAAGAAAGCTTAAGAAACTCCAACAGGGAACTGTAACATTTTTTTCTTCATTGTGCAGGCCCCATTGAGGGTACAATCCCAGGGCCCATAACTATGAGATTTACTCTGACCATAGGTGATGGAAGGGGATGCGACAGGCATGCCTGAAGTCTGGAAGAATTTCTCCGACTTTGTGTCAGAAATACCAAACAAGGGTGAGCCATGGGCTTATGATATTGCTTTAATCTGTTGTTCAATCATCAACATAAAACATTCATTTCTTATGACCTAGTACGATAGTCATGTAATCTTGGTTGGTGAATGGTCTCCCTCCTATTTCCCATTTAGGTGATAACGCAAGTCTCTCCGCACTGAACATCTCCATTCATGACTTACTGCTGGACGTCGACCTGACCAAATACTACCGTTACAATGGCTCACTGACCAGGCCTGGATGTGATGAGGCTGTGGTTTGGACTGTTTTTCAACAGCCAATCCGCATCAGTGAAGATCTGGTAAGTCGCACTTCGGGGTAGGGGGTGGGGGGCATATGTTAAGCATATGCTAGATTTGATAAGGTACAATTTTATAATTGATCTCCCAAGTTACAGGTTCACATTTGTGAAGTGTATTTATGATTTTCTCTCTTGCTATATTGCTATACTTTTGAACATCAAAGCCCTGTATTTGTTCTTAACAATACACAAATTCGTGAGTAGCCAAAAAAAAAAAATATCTTAGGCAAGCCATGCAGACAGTGTTTACATAGTGAGGCCTACCTGTTTCAGTTGCTAAGCAGTCAAAATGATAACGGTTGTATGCACCAATTATATCACAACGTTGATAAATGTTTCTTTTACCAAATGAGTAAGCATGAATATTCCAAAGGAACTATCTATTTCATTAAGTCAGCTGGAGATATGATATCAGCGGCTGTATGCACAAAGTATGTCCTATCGTTGATGAATGTTTATTTTTCCAAGTGAGTAAACATGAATTTGCAGTTCCAACCCTACCGTGCATGAAAAGACTGACAATATGCCCCCCCCCCCCCCCCCCCTCCACTGCGGTGTTCAGCTAAGGTAAACTCTTAACTCTTCCAATCTAGTGTTTCATCAGCGCAGTGCTATCTATGCAACACATTGTTTTATCACATGCCACTGCCTGTGGTGTAGCGAGATTTCTAATCTGGATGTGAGGGAGTTTCTTGTTTTACAGGAATTTCAACTGTCATGTAAGATTAACATAAAGCGACAGGTGGCTTTACTGAAGTGAAAGGTCATGTTACACAAGAGTCTGTATATGTGATGCATCCGTGAGTAAAATCTCTGCCAGTATTATATTCCTGGTCATGCCTTGCTAAATGACTACAGTATTGTGAGACTTCCTTTTAGAAACGTAATGGAGTTAAACTCAACCACCCATCAGTTAAATGGAAATTCATCACCAGGTCTATATGGTTTGATATGTGCTGAATAGTCCTGTTTGCTGTTGAACTTGCGCTTCACCTCTTTTATGTTGATTGACAAAGCCATAAATTATGGCCCATAATGCAGCCTACAATGATTGTGTTGTCTGATCTGTAGCTATCCTCTGCCATTCAGAGCTCCGGAAAGTTCCCAGATATTTTGAAACACCTGTTAGCAATCTCTGATGTCGGAATATTCAATGGCTACCCGACAACATCTCAGTGCAAACTCCAAAATTGTTCGTCTATTAATTTTCCACGGTTCAACAATACTAGAACATAGTTTGGCTGCAATGGCTTATAATTTCTGCCAGTTAGTGCTTTTTCCCCTGTGTATAAGTTATACTACATGCATTATTGTGTTTGACACTGAGGATAGCCTATCTGAGACTGTGATCTGGTTCAAATGAGTTACGTTGTGAAATTGAGAATGGCACAGACTAAATCGTTTAGTCTATTTCTTTTGTATTGTGAAATTGAAATGAAATATGGACTATTACAATCAATAATATGTTGAAATTAATTAAAAGCAATCAATTTCTATGAAAAATCTATGTCTGTTGTGTGCGTGTGTCAAGGTAAAGCCTAGGCCTACCGTGCGCATATATTGTACGCCTAGGCTATTTCATCGGGACATTGGGAAAAGCAGAGACCGTCCCTCGTAAACATCAAGTACAGATCAACGCAGTCTTCAAGTGAATAAAAAAAAAAAAATTGTCATCTGCCGTAGTTATGATCAATCTTGTAATATCAGACTCCGTCAAGATTTTCCGAATAAAAAAGGAATGAATTGAAAACATTTCACATGGCCAGATCAGTCACAAAGCCTCTTTATTGACGGGCTTCCCTCGTGCCACACACCACACTGCCACGCGCCACACGCTCCTTCCTTCCTCATTCTCTGGCTCACTCTCTGCTCACATGTGGGGTGTCACGCTATCAGGTGGCATGTCCTACTCTGTTTTTTTTTTTCTGTTTTTAAACTTCTCATCAGATAAGACAACCTAGCTGTGACCCTGTTGGTGTTTTGTAACAGGATGTGGACATTGACATAGGGTAATTGCTTGCCAGAAAACTCCTTAGAATCAGTAATAATATATCTGGTGGCTGAAAAAAGACCTAACATAGAGATGTTTTGGATGGTTGGAATGGTTTTAAGGAGCAAGTAGTGCAGGTCTGTCAGTTTTACAGATTTGGACACTCCACACATGATCTTTCTTCCTTTATTCCACTTTCTTTTTGCTTTGTCTTTCTTACTGGGGTACAGGGTGTACTTTTGCCCCCCCCCCCCACCCTGTCTCTAGCTACATGTGGGTATTGATCATACCTCTGATCTCACATGCTTACCAGCACTCGTTTGCGTCAACACACAGGCAACACGGTATCGCCTCCATCAAATGAGTGACTCATTGTGATTTTTACATACATTCTAAGATCAGTCAGGATTAGAAGACCTTTATGACTGACATTTTGAGTTTCAAGGGGGATTTACTACTGAGGGTACATTTGCAGACAAAGGAAGCACAGCTATGCATTAGCTTGAGACATTGTCCCTGCTGAGTGGGGTCACAGTCAAAGCTGTATTTTGAATGGCAGAGTGAGAGAGATTAGGCTGAGTGTCTGTGCAGAACAGGACCGGTGTGTGGAATATGTGGTCTGGAAAGCACAGCCTCATGAGCACACACACACACACACACACACACACACACACACACACACACACACACACACACACACACACACACACTTGTATTCACCAGCACATGTACACACATGTGTGTCCACCCGTGTACACACACACACACTCACTTGTATTCACCAGCACATGTACACACATGTGTGTCCACCCGTGTGCACATGTACACACATGTGTGTCCACCCGTGTACACACACACACACACGCACACTTGTATCCTCCCGCACACACATGCACATGCACACACTTGTATTCACCAGCACATGTACACACATGTGTGTCCACCCGTGTGCACATGTACACACATGTGTGTCCACCCGTGTACACACACACACACACTCACTTGTATTCACCAGCACATGTACACACATGTGTGTCCACCCGTGTACACACACACACACACGCACACTTGTATCCTCCCGCACACACATGCACATGCACACACTTGTATTCACCAGCACATGTACACACATGTGTGTCCACCCGTGTACACACACACACACACACACACACGCACGCACTTGTATCCTCCCGCACATGCACACACTTGTATTCACCAGCACATGAACACACATGTGTGTCCACCCGTGTACACACACACACACACACACACACACACACACACACGGGGGCAGACTGGGACACTCTTAATATTACCGGGTGATTTCAGGCTCCAACGGAGACGAGGGTGTTAATAGGAGTGTGACCCAATTTGGCCTGATTCCTATGGGGGAATCAGGCCAAATTGGGTCACACATACTATAGTGCACTGGTCATTTTCATTAAAAAAAGAGAAAATGCATAAAGTCCAGTCTATTCGCCTTATTCACCCCGAACGTCAGAACGCGCCTGATGTGTACACACTCAGCCCTTCTGGGAATTTAGTGTAAGTAAGTATATATAAGTGTATATATATACTCTTTTGATCCCATGAGGGAAATTTGGTCTCTGCATTTATCCCAATCCGTGAATTAGTGAAACACACTCAGCACATAGTGAGCACACAGTGAGGTGAAGCACACACTAATCCCGGCGCTGTGAGCTGCCTGCAACAACAGCGGTGCTCGGGGAGCAGTGAGGGGTTAGGTGCCTTGCTCAAGGGCACTTCAGCCGTGCCTACTGGTCGGGGTTCGAACTGGCAACACTCCGGTTACAAGTCCGAAGCGCCAACCAGTAGGCCACGGCTGCCCATGAATTTCTACCAGTGGCAATGGTGTACACACCGCTGTGTACCTAAATGTACCTGGTCCCACAGAAAGAAATCTTTTAGGGGTCAAACCTTTCACCGTTTTCCTAAAGACACATTACTTCATCGAGAGTGGAAAAAAAGTCCAACTTGCTGGTTTTTGTACCCCTCAATGAGCCTCAAAGGCGTTCTCAAAGTTTTCAAAATGGCTGCCAGGTCAATGTGTTTGAAAGTGTGCTGTGTGTCTGTGTATCTGTCTCCAGTAGTGTGATGGGAAGGTACTGTCTCATGACCTCTCCGTAGGCCCCTTGCAGGAATGTGACAAGTATCTGCACTCCAACAGACAACGGATTGGTTACAGTAGCAAGGGGTACTGTAATAGCCTTTATGGGAGTTTCACAGGACCTGTGTCAGCTGGATGGAATGTGGCCTGATGCCAGTCTATTATTGCTGCAGTGCAAGTGGTTTGACTGGGTTTTTAGATTTCCTCTGTAGTGTCTGTCTGCCTTTAGAATGCACAAGACCTTGACCAAGATTAACTGGCCTCATACATTTCAATAGAGCTCAAGATACTGTATATGTGTGTGTGTGTGTGTCTCACTGTGCTATCATACCATACTAGATTATACTGTTTAATTTGAGGTCATTAACCTAAAGAATTCTAAAAATGTGATCTAATCAGAATTAGACAAAACATTTCCATTCCTGGTGTCCAGAGGGTGAGGGTGCTCAATACAAAATATAATTTCACTTCATTCATAATGTCGAAATGAAAAAGCAATCTCAAAATCTGAGATTATAATAAAATATATATAAACTATATCTGCATCTCATCATTTACATCTCTCTCTCTCTCAGATAAAGAAGTTTTCCAAAATGACTGGGTTGAATAACGTATCCCGGCCTGTACAGCCACTAAATGGCCGACACGTGTACACAACCGTGACCGAGAATCACTCCTCTTCTCCCCCCTCATGCCTCTTCTCCCTCCTTCTGGTCCTGTTGTCCCTCTTTGCTACTCTGTGGATGAACCAGATACAGTAGAATGATTGCATTTGTATATCTTTTGTCTATCATATTTCATTGCACCATATCACACAGCACCAATCATTCCAAAACAGTGCTGCTAAACGCTGATTTTAAAATATATACAAATAGATAAACCTTAAATAAATTGTGGAGTAAAATGTATGATATGTCTGGCATGAATAATACAGTGTAAGGCCAAAATCACTACTTCGGGTTTTAGAGTATATATTTAGAATTTTTATTTATTGATGTTTTGTAAATGGAAGTGGGAACAGGATTGTAAACTGATCATATTGATTAATATGCAGTTTGTAGAACATTAATATTGTAAAGGGCAGTTCACACCAAGAAGGATAACGATCACATAAGTATCGCTCTAGCTAACATGAATGACAACGTCCATACGTAAACTATAGCGATAACAACATGACAAAGATACCGTTGGGGTCATAGTTATCATTCTTGGTGTGACCGGCCCTTAAATGAGGAAAGAAGTAAACAAATGTATTCTTCACTGATATCAATAAATTATGGTACTATCTTCAAGGACATTGTAATAAGATGATATATGATCAACAATAAATATTGAGACATTATTTTTTTGTTTTTTGCAGTTGTTCTGTCTGCCTCCCTACATCTCCTATAATCACACCAGCAATCACACATGTAATTAATGCTTCACTGGCTTTTGGTACATTTCTAACTGCATTTAAACTGGCTCGGGTAGCTCCTGCTTAAGAAGTCTTCCCTTGCTCCCACCCAGGTGGAGAACTTTCTCCCGGTCTCACTTAGGGATGTAACGATTACCGGTATAATGGTAAACCGCGATAAAAATGTTGGCTATAATAATTACCGTTTTCATTTCAAACATCATGATTATCACTGTTGATTACCGCGGTGTGGAAACCGTGTGTTTAATCCTTCCCAGCTTCATCAGAGCCTGCTTTTGACATGCAGTAGGCCTGGTACAATGAAACAAAACTGGTACCCTACTGATTCTGTTGTCTAATTGATGGTTTTAACTACGTTTCGTATAAGGCTACACCTGATTTTTAAAGGCGGAACTTTTTCACCGCAAAATGTGCACTGTATCATGTAGCCACTCTGCGTCTTTTTATGCTCACGTCCACATTAAATCCATTCCACTCTCATTATCAGGAGAATACAGTAGCCTAAAGTTTTTTTATTTTGAACTCTTACTTTGGTCTCACTCATTGCATCCAAATAACAGAAATTAAATAGCAAACTCCAAGTTATGGTAGGGTACGTTAAGCTATAAGGACATAGCCAATTAAACATGAAGAAAAAAGTGAATGGGACACTTTTTAAAACCATTTCAGCTTGTGTAGGCCTATCAGTGCTTTCTGAACATATTGAACACACTTTTAGAAATACAGTGATTATACCGAAAACCGTGATCATTTTGGTCACTATAACCGTGAGGTTAAATTTTCATACCGTGACATCCCTAGTCTCACTCCTCCCATGCCGCTCTATAAAAGATGTAGAAAAGGTGGCTTCCGAACAAATCACAGAAGTTCTCTCATGAAATGACCTTGATCCTAATCAGTCCAGCCTCAAAAGTGGCCACTCCACTGAAATGGCTCGGTTGTCTGTGACAGAAGCCTTAACATCTGCCAGAGCAGTAGCTCAGTCATCAGTTCTCATCCTGCTTGACCTATCAGCTGCTTTTGACACAGTCAACCACCGCACCCTGCTATCCATCCATACTCCCAAACATGGGCATTACAGGCAAAGCACACTCCTGGTCTGAATCCTACCTCACTTGGAGATCGTTTAATGTGTCATGGCTAGGATATATGTACGCATCTCACTGCCCAAGCGTGCCCAAAGGCTTGGTGCTGGGGGCCCTTGTCTTAGTGTTGTTGGGGCGAATCATCAACTCGCATGGCTTCTGATATCACTGCTATGCATGTGATACCCAACTCTATCTATTTTTATTGCCTGATTTCTTAGTCACTTAGGTGTCATGATTGACGACTAATTGACCTTTTCTGACCAGGTTGCCTCTGTCACCGGGTCCCGGTCGTGTCACTTCGTACTATTCAATATAAGGACAAACAGACCGTACCCAACCCAACACATATCCCCAATCACACACATACGCCACATCAGATCATCACACACTCTGTCAAGCAGGGTCGGACTGGGAACAAAATTCGGCCCTGGCAATTTTCTCCTGGACCGGCCCACTACTGGACCGACGACCCCCCCCCCCCCCCCCCACACACACACACACACACACACACCGATACCAAAATCCCCCCCCATAAATAACAAACACACAGTATCCTGTAGCAACACTTCATAAACTGAACCCAAACATTTAGATTTGGACCTATAGGTTATTATATAATCAGTATAGTAATTTCTGTCAACTATGACAATCTCCATGCATGTTCAGTAGCCTATATTTTTCCTTTAGTCAAGCAGTGACATGTGGTTTAATCAGTGTTGGGCAAGTTACTTCAAAATCGTAATATATTATGTATTACTGTCATTTCAAAGTAATTCGTTACATTATAATATTACTGTCTCTGAATTGTAAGGCATTACACTACTATTGTGTTACTTTTACCAAAATATCTGGAAATATGGATTTGGAATTCTAAATGCAGTTTATTATGCTCAATGCAGCTCATTGCACTTCTAATGGAGGGTGATGTGGTACAACATAATGACTGAGCTAGGCTTAAGGCTAACAACAGTAGAATGCAATAGGTGCAGTGATGGCTCATGATGCAATACAAGGAACAATCATAACAAAATTCTGGCTAAAAGAAGACAAAAGGTCAAAGTCTGGTCAATTGTGATAGAAATGCTGTAACTTTAGGCTTAGGCCTACTCATTAAAATCAACAGAGCCCACTACCTGTATTGTAACCCAAAACTTAGACATGTCAAGATGGGCTATACAGTGCAGCTACTGGCCATTTTTGTGCCCTAACTGGTGAAATACAGTATTAACCTAAGTATGTCATTATATGGCCAACTATAAAGATGTAATCTGCCTGTTCCCAGGGATGGGTAGTATTTCTGAAACATGTAATATGTGTTTCAAATGCAAAATAGTATTTTGTCATTTGTATTTTATTGGGTTGAAGGAAATGGCTCTGTATTTAAAATCAAAATACTTTATTGGTGTGTTTTTGTATTTTAAAAATACTGCAAGATACTATATGTGAAAAACACAAAAAAAGTAGATACTACAGACAGGTGTAATGAATAATTGTTAATTAGGCAACAATGGTTTATGTTTATCGCAATCAGCTAATGTGAGAACAGCTGTGTTCAACAACACTTACAGCTTTTCAGTGACGGCTATTGCTGAAGCATCAGCTCTGGTCTGAAGCACTGGTGTGAAGTGGTACGCAAGTAAAGATGAGCAAGTTGACCTGTGCAAGTTCACATAAGGACACTGACAAAGGCAACCATGTCCCATTGTCTCCATGCCAGTCTTTAACAGAAAAATGTCATATCTCAACCACAATGACATCAATAGATGGTAAGGTATTGAGTGTGTTTGAATTCCCTTCCTTGTAGCATCCTTTACTGCATTCCACAGTGGAAAGAAGTTCACCTTGTCACCTTGTTCACCAATTAAATAACAATTCTATTTCCTTATTAGCTGCATACTTGAGGTTGGAGATATTAAGGCACGTCAAGTCTCTCACATACTGGAACTTCAAGATACATAGCCGTATGATTTTCTTATTCAGTTCTGCACTGGACTTGAATTATGAATTTTGGCACAGATACACAATTATGATTTTGGTCTATTGATTATAATGTGGTTAATTGAACGCTCTGTCAGTCATTTGGATAAGCATCAGCTAGATGACTAAATGTAAATTCTTGAATTATTCTTAATTCTGATCACACTACATGAAATTGCATAAGGTATACGACAGGGGCCAAATTGTTTTGTTTTTTACTATATAGTTTTAATAGGCTAAATGTTTGGGATGAAGCTTTTTTTGCAGTGCTTCCATACTTCCTTGAAAAAAGTATTTTGAGTATTTTCTAAATACAAAAATACAGTATTTTATTTTGATACATATGTAGTATGGTTAGGCCTACTGTATTTTGTAGTTTATTTTGATACATTAAACATGAGGGTATTAGGTATTTTATTTAGAAATACATTCTGATGTATTTTTGCCCATCCCTGCCTGTTTCCAGCATTAGCACAACACTTTGCGATGATTAGCTTGCAGTATTTTTAAAATATAAAAATACACACCAATAAAGTATTTTGATACAAAATACAGAGCCATTTCCTTCAACCCAATAAAATACAAATGACAAAATACTATTTTGCATTTGAAACACATATTACATGTTTCAGAAATACTACCCATCCCTGGGAACAGGCAGATTACCTCTTTATAGTTGGCCATATAATGACATACTTAGGTTAATACTGTATTTCACCAGTTAGGGCACCAAAATGGCCAGTAGCTGCACTGTGTAGCCCATCTTGACATGTCTTTAAGTTTTGGGTTACAATATACAGGTAGTGGGCTCTCTGTTGATTTTAATGAGTAGGCCTAAGCCTAAAGTTACAGCATTTCTATCACAATTGACCAGACTTTGACCTTTTGTCTTCTTTTAACAAAATTCTGGCTATGATTGTTCCTTGTATTGCATCATGAGCCATCACTGCACCTATTGCATTCTACTGTAGCCTTAAGCCTAGCTCAGTCATTATGTTGTACCACATCACCCTCCATTAGAAGTGCAATGAGCTGCATTGAGCATAATAAACTGCATTTAGAATTCCAAATTCATATTTCTAGATATTTTGGTGAAAGTAACTCAAAAGTAATACAATAGTAGTGTAATGCCTTACAATTCAGAGACAGTAATATTATAATGTAACAAATTGACAACCATCACTTTGTGTGTGTGTGTGTGTGTGTGTGTGTGTGTGTGTGGAGGGTCAATCAAATTCTATGATTGCCACTGATGTGAATGATCTCACAAATCACACAAACCAAATCAAGTTTTAAAAAAAATTGCAAAAGTATCGAAATTGAGATTCTTCACTTAGTATTGGTATTGAAACACTAATGTTGGTATTGTGACAACAGGAGTTGGGGATGTGTCCCCACCAAAGCTGAGACCAAACCTACGCCCTTGACTGAAGTTTCATTTGGATTGTATGTCAGGGGCTCTGATATGGAATGACCACACTAAATATGGAATAATTACACAAAAATATAAATCTTTGCCATTTCTATTTCAATTAAATTGGAGTGAATAAGATGGACTATACATCTACACAAGTTATATTGGATGAAACATGGATTTGTATTGGTTCATTTTGAATTGAGACATAGTAAGATGCATTTGATCATGTAAAAACACTACACATCTTTAAAATGGTGTATAATATGACCATGCTACATAACAATATGATTTATAAAAATGATATTGTACACCCAGCGCAATGTGGTGCAAAGTGCAACGCAAGGCTTATTCAGGAGTGTGGCATAAGGTGTGGTCTGGCGCATGATCCAAAATCGCTATCTTACACCATTTAAAAATCATTACGCCACTGACCAAACCTATAGCAAAACTAGATGTACCGCATAGCGGTACAAAATATGACCGCCGCTCAGTCCTGTACATCCGTTCCACGAAAATAAATCACACTTCAATTTGTCTCCATATTTTACTCCATCCCCCACTCTTGAAACTTTGGTGTATGCTTGTTTGGCATGCCTGAGTGTGTGTGTGCGGCTGCACAGAAAGTAGCCTACTGGTGCTGAAAAGGTGAATAGATTGTAGAATAGCCAAAGAAGATGTAGCATTGTTATAAAACCTTTAAAATCTCTAAACAATCACAAGTAGGGCAGTTCATCACAGTTCATCCATTGCAACTGGATTGATGAAAGGTCACTTACACCTGTAGGCTACATTGTATTTGGGAAAAGCAAAAGGTATCAGCATAATGTTATTTATTTATTTTATTTATTTATTTTTTATGTATTTATAAACAACAACATCTCTGTCAGTTCCATGCCGTTTTCAACAGCTATGAAAAAAAAAGTCATTTTTGGATGGATGGATTTTTTGTGAATGTTTCTTCTTCTACATAAGATTTTAGTCATCTTTAGTTCATGTAATACTTTATTGTCAATGCACAAATTAAGTAACAGTAGTCTGAAACGTTATTCTTAATGCACAAATTAAGTAACAGTAGTCTGAAACGAAATGCTGTTCTACATCTAACCAGTGGTGTAAATAACTAACATATCCAAATGGGCCATGATGAAATGCGTCGCTAGACTGTTCATACACATTTTAACGGGCCAAAGTTGAAGAGCTTTTGTCCGTTATTGTTCGTGCAAATATAGGCTGATTCATGTTCCCTTGCATTGTGTAACTGAGGTCCATGGCTAGTCTGGCTTTCATCAGACCAAGCTCAATCTTTTAAGAAATCAAAAAATAAATAGCGGGCAGATCAGGCTGGGTTCACCCAGCCTAGTCCATAGGCACCCGATATTGTTTAATTTTCCGATTGAGATATACACGCTCTGGCTATTCTAAATGCAAAAATGCATCAGGGAGTTATGACAAAACGGTAACTAACAAACTAGATCCTAATAGAAAGCTGTTAGCTTCCCTAAGCTACAGGTAGGATTATAAGGTAGGCCTATTTACAACATAAATTGTCAATAGGCTATGCTGGCGACACAAATAAAATCTCCTTTGGAAACCAATGGCTTACGCCTTACAGTATCAAGCGGACTTGAACTGCCATATCGTGGCGAAAGGTTGTAATAACATTCACGCAGCTCCATGAGTCAAGGAAAGCGCGAATGAAGTAGCCACTTCTAAAAGGGACCTACTACACAGTAGCTTAAGGTGTGTTGCTAAAGCAGCCATAATGAAATGAAAGTGTCATTGTTTGGATACTTCACACACACGTGCTTTTTAATTTCACAGACTACAACTACCAAGCTGGAATCGATTCCCTTCTCACACCCTGCACGCACTTAAAACAAAATAAACAGGCGTCTCAGTCTCACTCATGTATAGGCAAAACTGTATCAGACCGGTGTAACGTTGGTAAATCTTCCATTGCACAGAATGATTTTGTAGCACGTGCAATAAATGACAGTCGAAAGATACAAACAGTGCTGCTATCAATTTGCTTGGTATAACCGCATTTATAGTTTTCTACAAATGCAATCAATCAAATGGGCCTCCATCACTCAACCAACGCTAACGGTAACATTACCTAGGTCCTTATTGATATTACAAGATTAACGTACATGCAGTAAAAACCAAGCATGTCCGATAAACATCCTCAGATTTTATTTCGGCTTCAAGAAGAAATGGGAATCACACTTCATGTGAACATCGTCCTATCCTTATTAGATGTTAGCTGCTGTAAATTACAGTCCTTGTAGGAAGCGTCCATTGTTTTTCCAACCCACTTTTAACTTCCAACAAAATTACGTCTCACTGCAACGATGCGCCATCTAGTGGACAAACGACTACTTATCGCCAATACTGAAAATGCAGCCATGATGATGAATATTTATTTTGGCTTTCTTTTAATCCTACTGAATTTGTAATTATGTATCGGCCGTTCTAATACCGATAGTATGTGGGTGCCTGTGTGTGTGCATGTGTATATGTGTGCAACGCCATTTACAGGCCAATGAGTGTACAGTCACTAAATGTACACATAACCTAATTTTTTTTTGTGGTCCCGGACGAAATGGACGAAATGAAAATTTTCCGTAAAAGTCTAGTGGGGCTACATACCCACCAAATTTCATGTACCCCGGTGGTTCGGTGTCCCGGGTATCAATGACCAAAAATTCAGGAAGTAGATGACGGGAAAAATTCTTGAATTGTGTGCATGTGTGCGTGTACAAGTTTATGTTTATGTGTGTGTGTGTGTGTGTGTGTGTATGTGCGTGCTTGTATGTTTGCCTGCGTATGTGTGTTTGCATGTGCATGCATGCGTACATATGTCTACTGTGTGAGTATGTGTCATACGTATGATTACTGTAAATGTATGTGTGTGCGTGTGTATCTGTTTATGCACATGTGTGCACATGGAATGGGTTAACATGACCCCTGGAGGCAAACATACGGAAAAAATTGGTCATCCTAGGCCCTACAGTTCTCAAGATATTCACAGAGAACTGTGTCTGCCCTACCCTCCTTTCGGGGGGTCCAGTCCAGCGGGGGGGCTACAGATCAAAACGAAAAATGACGGTTCCATGCTATCCATGTGGGGGTATATGCCCACCAAGTTTTGTGTACCCCGGTCTTTCAGTGTCCCGGGAATCCTTGTTGGTGTACGTCACTAAATGTACACACAAATTATTTTATTGTAAGGCCCCCCATGAACGAAAGTACACAAAACTTGCATGGATTGCATTCGGAGGGTGTCATAATGATCCTACACTTTTAATTTCGTGTGGTTTTGACCTTGTCCGCCAGAGATATTGTGATGAAAACACCTAATTTTTTGCTTTTTAATTTTTAACTAGGTGGCGCTATACATGAAATAAGTGGTAATGGGATGGGTTGACATGCCCCCATACCCCAGACCAACATACAAAAAAAAAGGTGGACCTCCTAGGCCCTACGGTTCTCGAGATATTCACAGAAAACTGTCTCCGGCCATGCTCCGTACACCAACAAGGAAACTTGGTGGGCATGTAACCCCACAAGGATAGCATGGAACCATTGTTTTTCGTTTTGATCTGTAGCCCCAGATACCTGGTTTAGTTAGATTTGTTTTTCTTTTTCGCATGTCCAAATTTCCGTCAATAATTCCCAGGACACTGAAAGACCGGGGTACATGAAACTTGGCATGGAACCATCGTTTTTCGTTTTGATCTGTAGCCCCCCCTGCTGGACTGGACCCCCCGAAAGGAGGGTAGGGCAGACACAGTTTTCTGTGAATATCTTGAGAACCGTAGGGCCTAGGATGACCAATTTTTTCTGTATGTTTGCCTCCAGGGGTCATGTTAACCCATTCCATGTGCACACATGTGCATAAACAGATACACACGCACACACATACATACATTCACAGTAATCATACGTATGACACATACTCACACTCACACAGTAGACATATGTACGCATGCATGCACAAACACACATACGCAGACAAACACACAAGCACGCACACACACACACACACACACATAAACATAAACGTGTGCACGCACACAATTCAAGAATTTCTCAGAATTATGAACAGGCAAGATATGGGTGGGGTTGTATAAAATTAATTTTACATTTTACAACTAATCATGTTTTGGTACTTGTTGTCTAGCAGATACCAGGGAGAATTGAGTGTGGATAATGCAATTTAGTGAGACAGTTAGAATCATATAGGCCTTTCAGTGTGATTTATTTTTGTGGAAAAAATGTGCTGGACTGGGCGGCGGTCATATTTTGTACCGCTCTGCGGTACATCTAGTTGTGTAGGTGTTAGGGCTATCTTCCTGGAACAGGCATCAAGGGAGTGCCAGAGTACCAAAGGAAAAGAGAAGGAAGAAGGAAGTTTAGTACCAGAAAAAAAAGTTGAGTCGAACAGATTGCTCCATTCAGGTTCACACCAGTACATAGGTTGTTCCATCCAGGTTCACTGTAGGTGATGTAGTAGGTCGTACAGTCGCAGAAGCTGGCCCATTCACGCAAAGTAGCATGTATTGTTTACTTTCCTTTAGTTGGTAGAGTCTCGAATGTATTTTTACTTCATCGACTTAAAAGAGTATTCCGGCGATTTTTCACATAGATCTCTTTTTCTTGAGATTTCTTGTCGGTACAAAAAACCCTGAAAACAATCGGTTCTACCTCGAGTTGCTGCAGCAAACAGCTAAAGCTCCCAGCAGCCACAGTGCTACAGTCTGGGGGCATGAACATGGGTGCTCATGAACTTGCCACCACCAACCACAAAAAGGAAGTAACACATTCTTCACCAGACAGGCATGGTGAGTGAAAGCTGCTTAATGCATATGAAGATAATCTGGTAAAAGTTTATTTTATTATTACTTATATTCTTTGCATTTAACCTACCAAGACCAACATTTAAAAAAAAAATGCTCTTTGCTTTTTCTTACTGAAATCCATCAGCTCTTATTATTACATTAATACACAGGATTAGATGTTAAAATCCCTTGTGCCAAAATCCAAGGTAAAAACACATTCAGTAGCCCCTGCTCAAGTTTAACTTTAAAAAGCACACTACCCACAAATCCGCCAACAAATGGTCACAAACACAATACAAATGGCCCATCCAACAGCAGTATATAGTATGCGGCATGTCATTGAGGTTATCAAGTGGGCACCCTCATTCACCAATGTTTCGTTAAGTAAGGCCCACGACACCTCATGAAGGCTTAACAGTGAAACCAGCGTCCTGGAGACACTCCCCTCCATGCTGCCACCATATTACCACATTGAAATATCCAACACCCAAAATACTCTTAACCAGCCCAGGCATGGTCAAGGTTGGCTAGGTTGGTCCGTCCCGTTGATGTGGACTGAACGATAGCCATAAAAACCCTGGCCAACCAACCATCAACCTAGGCACAGCCCATCACAAACACAAAACAAATTAGCCAGTTAGCTTACGCCCCATGCTGCCGCCATCAGGGCTGTAGTACTCGAGTCCGGTCTTGGACTCGAGTCCGGACTCGAGACCGTTTTTCTATGGTCTCGGACTTGTCTCGGACTCGCTAGTATTTGGACTTGGTCTTGTCTCGGTCTCGGCCACTGGTCTTGCCAAATATGGCTTTTGGTCTCGACCGAGTCCAGGTGTCTTTAGGGCCATCAAAATTAACGTGTTAATCGCCGCGATTCATTTTGAAATACATAATGCGTTACAAAATATTAACTCAATAGTGTTTACCTTTGTGGGGGGCTGATGTCACGTAACGGAAGCCGCAAAACCTAAAACCGCAAGCCTGAGTTTATTTTACTGTCTGTGGAGTTAGCTGAAGATAAAGAGGAACCAACATTTAGCCAAATAGTAGCTTTACTGCAAACTGCTTTTCATTCTTGTTTAGATAACGTTTACAATGTCAAAATGCACCAACTGCAACAGTTACATAAAGATGATACTTTTCGGCTCCTCTCCATTAAGATCCAACTTGAACGTATGCTACTCCATTTAATTAAGAGCGTGTCTGAACGCACACGAGAAGGAGAGAAAACGATTGGCAGGCTCCAGCTGGCTTGTCGTTGTTGATGATAATTGATATCTCCTTTTTAATATAAGAAACTTATAAAAGGAAGGCAACAAAGACGAGGTTAGAGGAGATTGCGATTTATCCGATTTCCACTACTGACCAGTTATAAACATGTATGTAGGCTGCACTCACTGTGATTTGAAAAATGGACAAAAATATGAAGAGTTGTCTTTGCCTTTGTGTAATGGAACTGGTGAGTCTTGAAGTCTTCAATAATTTGTTTACATGAAGCACATATTATGCCGATTGAAACACATTCCATTCAGATAGCTAGGTGACTGGCTCAGGCTCATCATTCACTTTTAATTGCAAACAGAAAATGTCTAGCTAGCATCATGTCATTACATGCTTCTATTTCCAAAGGAATGAAAACTGTTTATACCAACTTAATATCATGCTTATCATTAATATTGTACAATACATGTGGTACAAACAATATTAGAGCTTGTGGACTAGCTATAGGCTATTGTGAGAAGTTGAACTTTCCCCCTTCTCCCTATATCGGACTTTAAAGACGTTTCGGTGCACTCTTGAAATGCGAGAGAGGGAGACTCCACTCGGTTGCACACACACATACAGTACATGCACCCATACGCACACAGTCACCCGCCACATCTCCCTGGCGTATAAACGATGTTGTGTGTTTGTTTGAAGTATTGTTTCATGTTGTGTAAAGTGTGTTTGGTGTATAGTTTTGTCTAATCGTTAGTGTCGGGAGTTTTGCCGCCAGTTTGGCGTTCATTCATGCGTCAGACCAAATGTTTGGTCTGCCGCGATTTTTCTTTAGTTTTGCCTTTAGTTCTGTCTTTCTTTGTTCCCGGTAACTTAAACACATAGTGTGGTACCCACTGTCATTCCATTTACCATTTGCATTCACTGTACAACGCCTGTGAACCGGTTAACATTCACCATACTCACAACACTTCCTGGTGCTTCGGCTTCCCAGCCACTGTCCCATTGCGGAAGCGCGCTTCGCGTTGGGACAGTGCTTTTACCAACATCCCACAGGGGGAGGGAGTGGGGCATTATGATAGAGGGGTGTTTGCCTTGTCTGTTTGTCGTCTTGTTGTTATTATTATGTATGTGGGGAATATTGGTTATGGTAATTAACCTGTATTTTCATAGTAATATGCACCATTGTCATTGTGTATATATTTGTAATAGGTAGTTATTTTGTTATAATAGTGAATGTCCAGTGAAAGTGTTTACCTAGTTGAGTGGTTTGAGCCAATATCCCCATTTGGGCTAATTTAGGCCAATTGGTAGGCTTATTTAAGAGGGGTAGCTCAGTTCCCCTGGAGAGCAAAGAGAGAGCAGCTCTCCTGTTGTGAGGTAGAGACTTACTGTAGCTTTATGCTCTGCAATTGTTGATAATTGGAATACTGAACTGGAATACGGAACTTATTTTTGTTTTGTTTGTTTGAAAGTGTTTTTTTGTTAAATAATAGCCGATTGCTATTCCTGCAAGTTTTTCTTTTGGTTATTTAATACATAGAAATTGCACGCTGAAAACCTCTCCTGCACCTCCTTTTCCACCTACAACCCCAAGCTCACATCCCAATTGGTGGGCTGGCTGCCTCGGTCGCTCACATTTGGTGGCAGCGGTGGGATGTGTAGCGCAGCCTGAGAAACTGGATAAGAGAGGTGGAAAACGAGGACGAGGTGGAAAACGTGGACGGGGTATCAAACAAAGCCATACTTGGCAGAGGATGGCGTTCCGGCGGCTAGTACGAGCTGGCCAGGGGGAGCTCCCACAGGGGGAGGAAGAGATGCTAGAGGCAGCATTAGGAGCAACAGTGTCTGGGCAGCCAAAGCCAGATGAAGAGGTGCCAGCAGAGACGGACATGGCCGGATTGTATGCGCTGTTGCAGAAATCCTTGAAGTCCCATGAGCGAGAGTTTTTTAAGCAGGAACAGCGCTGGCGAAGTGTGCAGGTCCAGTTAAACCAGCTCCGCGATGACTTTGATGAAAGCCGTCAGCCACAAGCGCCACTGCCTGCTCAGCCACCAGCGCCACTGCCTGCTCAGCCACAAGCGCCACTGCCTGCTCAGCCACAAGCGCCACTGCCTGCTCAGCCACAAGCGCCACTGCCTGCTCAGCCACCAGCGCCACCGCCGCAGCTACCAGCACCATCGCCGCTGCAACCAGCACCACTGCCTGCTCAGCCGCCAGCTTCACCGGCACCGCCAGCCAATCCAGCCGCTCCAGTAGCATGGTCGCGTGCTGCTGTGCCCAAGTTTGAAGAAGGGGAAGATATCGAGCAGTATCTAACTACGTTTGAACGGCTTGCGACTGCCTACCGGTGGCCAAGGGAGGACTGGGCCGTGTACTTAGTGCCGTACCTGAGTGGCAAAGCCCGCAGTGCTTATGTGGCCATGGACATGAATGACTCAATGGATTATCACAAGGTAAAAGAGGCAATCCTGGGAAAGTACGAAATAAATGAAGAAGTCTACCGGAGAAGGTTTCGGGAGCCAGATGCCAGGCCTGGGGAGTCCCCCAAAGAACTGTACCAGCGTCTGAAGGATTTATTTCGTAAATGGATTAGACCGGAGGACAAGACGGTTGAAGAAATAGGAGAAGCCCTCATCTTGGAACAGTTTTTTCGTACTCTGTCTCCTGATGTCAGAGTGTGGGTGAAAGAGCACAACCCACGGACTGGCCAGCAGGCTGCAGAACTGGTGGAGAACTTTGTCGCTGCCCGCAGAGGTCCAAAGAACTTCCGAAGTGAGACCAGTTCCAGGCCCCTGACCCGTGGTAGGTCAGATGGGTTTAGTGGCGGGGGTGGTCCTAGACCGAGTGAACGAGGTAGGATGGGGGATAAAAGTTCTTACATGCCCCCTAGACATGCCACTTTCCCCAAAGAACGCCCACCAGAGCGCTCACGTGTCATATGTCACCATTGTGGCCAAGAAGGTCACATTAAGCCTGACTGCCCTGCGAGAAAGCCCATAGGTAGTAGCCACTGTTGTCTCCCAGGGTGCGAGGAGCAAGAACAGGGGGTTATGGGTAGGTTACAGACTGTCCCAGTGCTAGTGAGTGGTAAGGTGGCGAGGGCTCTGATTGATACAGGGAGCTCTCAAACCTTAGTTCAGCCCCACTTAGTGGACAAAAAGGACTGTATATCTGGTAGAACCCTAAAAGTAATTTGTGTCAATGGGGATGAACATGAATACCCCGTGGCCAAAGTATATGTGGAAGTGCATGGTCAGACCTATAGACTAACTGTTGGAATTGTGGAGAGACTAAGTCATCCAGTAGTCTTAGGACAGGATATTTTGGTACTGCCAGAGTTGGTGCAAGCCAATAAGCCTGTCAATGTGGTAGTCACTAGGTCTCGGACAAAAGCTCAGACAGAAGAGCCCCTAGAAGCAGGTTCCCTGAGAGAGATGCCCTTTTTTGGAAGTGAGGTAGTACCCCCTCCCAAGCTAAAGACTAGGAAAAGTCACAGGCAAAGGCGAAGGGAGAGACTAGTGGGGACACTTCAGAATGAACAGGATGGGGAGGACATTCAAATAGGGGGTGGAGCTTGGGAAGACATTACTGAGGACATGGAACAGCTACAGAACCAGGACCTTACATTGCAGGAGGCCTATGGCAAAGTTAGCAGTGTGGATGGTGTGGCAACGGGTGTTCCAGCTAGCCTGTCTGGAGAAAGCTATGTGTTGCGAGATGGCTTATTGTACCACCAGTCAGAGGGGAATATGCCAGAGCAGCTAGTGGTGCCTACGGTGCTGAGAGAACGAGTGCTGTCCCTGGGTCATAGCATCCCCTGGGCAGGACATCTCAGTACTGCCAAAACTTTTGAGAGGGTTGCTGCCAGGTTCTATTGGCCAGGAATGTATAAAGAGATCCAAGACCTTTGTAAATCCTGTCCTGTGTGCCAGCTGACTAGTAAGCGGAAGACTAGTCCATTTCCCCTCCAGCCCCTTCCCATTATTGAAGTCCCCTTTACACGGATAGGAATGGATATTGTTGGGCCACTCGAGAGAACCCAGAGAGGGCACCGGTATATCTTAGTAGTGTGTGATTACGCTACCCGTTATCCAGAGGCCTTTCCCCTTCGTAAAGTGACAGCTACCACCATCTCCCAAGCTATCCTACAGCTGTTCTCTAGGGTAGGGATACCCCAAGAGATCATCACTGACCAGGGAACAGCCTTTGTAGCCAAAAAGATGAGACAGGTCTATAGTTTACTGGGGATTAAGGGGATCAGGACCACACCCTATCATCCCCAGACTGATGGTCTGGTTGAGCGATACAATCAGACACTCAAGGGTATGCTCCGAAAGTATGTGTCTGCCAATGGGAAAGACTGGGACCGCTGGCTGCCATATTTGCTGTTTGCATACCGTGAGGTGCCCCAAGCTTCCACTGGCTTTGCCCCATTTGAACTGCTTTATGGAAGACCAGTGAGAGGGCCCTTGGATTTACTAAAAGAAGCCTGGGAGGGGCCAAAAGCACCCCAGACCAACAGTATCCTTTCCCATGTCCTTCAAATGAGGGAGAAAATGGAGGAGATGACGGAGCTGGTCCGGAACAACATGGAACAGGTGCAACATCGCCAGAAGGTCTGGTATGACAAGACTGCCAGACAACGGACTCTCGAGCCGGGGCAGAAGGTCCTTTTGCTCCTTCCCACGTCGGAGAACAAGTTGCTTGCACAGTGGCAGGGGCCGTTCACTGTTACCCGCAAGATGGGCCCTGCCACATATGAAATCAACATGCCAGGCCGGAGGAGGACAAAGCAGGTGTTCCACGTCAACCTGTTGAAGGAGTGGCGAGAGCGGGTCACCCAAGGTAGCCTGCAGCTCCTGGTGCAAACTGTTGGAGAGGAAGACAGTGACAGTACAGAGCAGTTTTTTCCAGCTACTCAACCACCCGCCGCTCTTGACCTGGCGCACCTCACTCCACAACAGCAGAGGGAGCTAGCGGCCATCATTCCCTCAGGACTGTGCCAAGACAAACCGGGTTTCACCACGGTGGTGGAGCACTCCATCCCACTGAAGGACACCACTCCGGTGCGGCAAAGGATGTATCGAATCCCCGAGTGTCTACTGCCTCTGCTTAAAGAAGAGGTGGAGGAGATGCTGTCCCTAGGGGTCATCGAGAGGTCCTATAGTGAGTGGAGCAATCCAGTCGTCTTGGTGCCTAAAAAGGATGGGACGATCAGATTCTGCATTGATTTCCGCAAGGTAAATTCCCAGTCCCATTTTGATGCCTACCCCATGCCACGGCTAGAGGATCTAATTGAACGGCTGGGTAAGGCCAGCTTTATTACCACCCTTGATTTGTGCAAGGGTTACTGGCAGGTGCCCCTCGCTAAGCAGGACAGACCCTACACGGCTTTCAGAACTCCACAAGGGTTGTTCCACTTCATGGTTATGCCATTTGGCCTGCAGGGGGCGCCAGCCACATTCCAGAGACTCATGGACTGTGTTCTTGAAGGTACCGAATCCTTCGCCGCAGCATATTTGGATGACATTGTAATTTATAGTACCAGCTGGACGGACCACCTACGCCATCTCTCCGATGTGCTGCAGCGCATCCAAAGAGCTGGACTTACAGTGCATCCAAAGAAATGTGACTTTGCCAAAGCAGAGGTCCGTTACCTGGGCCATGTGCTGGGTAGGGGGCTGATTAGGCCCCAGACCGACAAGGTACAAGCCATACGGGACTGTCCCCAGCCGCAGACTAAAAAGGAGGTACGGTCCTTCCTGGGTCTGGCGGGCTGGTACCGCAGGTTTGTGCCAGACTTTGCCTCTCGCGCTGCACCCCTTTCGGACCTAACTCGGAAATCCGGGTCTGGTCAACTGCAGTGGGGGGCAGAGCAGGAGAGGGCCTTTAATGACCTGAAGGGGGCTCTGTGTCAGGGCCCAGTCTTGCAGAGCCCAGACTTTGACCAGCCGTTCACAGTCCAGACTGACGCCTCTGGCATTGGACTGGGGGCGGTTTTGCTCCAAGGGGAAGGATCGGACCAGCGGCCTGTGGCTTACATTAGCCGCAAACTGTTCCCCCGTGAAACACGGTATGCTGCTGTTGAACTGGAATGTTTGGCCATTAAATGGGCCCTAGACACTTTCAAATATTACTTGCTCGGCAGAGACTTTTTGCTACAAACTGACCACCAGGCTCTTCAGTGGCTTGGCCGGATGAAAGACTCTAACGCCAGGATTACCAGATGGTTCCTGGCTCTGCAGCCATACAGGTTCCAGGTTGAGTATCGGCCTGGAAAGCAAAATGTGGTTGCGGATTTCTTGTCTCGCCACCCTGGTGGTGAGACTTCAGAGGTGGAGGGAAATGTGAGAAGTTGAACTTTCCCCCTTCTCCCTATATCGGACTTTAAAGACGTTTCGGTGCACTCTTGAAATGCGAGAGAGGGAGACTCCACTCGGTTGCACACACACATACAGTACATGCACCCATACGCACACAGTCACCCGCCACATCTCCCTGGCGTATAAACGATGTTGTGTGTTTGTTTGAAGTATTGTTTCATGTTGTGTAAAGTGTGTTTGGTGTATAGTTTTGTCTAATCGTTAGTGTCGGGAGTTTTGCCGCCAGTTTGGCGTTCATTCATGCGTCAGACCAAATGTTTGGTCTGCCGCGATTTTTCTTTAGTTTTGCCTTTAGTTCTGTCTTTCTTTGTTCCCGGTAACTTAAACACATAGTGTGGTACCCACTGTCATTCCATTTACCATTTGCATTCACTGTACAACGCCTGTGAACCGGTTAACATTCACCATACTCACAACACTTCCTGGTGCTTCGGCTTCCCAGCCACTGTCCCATTGCGGAAGCGCGCTTCGCGTTGGGACAGTGCTTTTACCAACATCCCACAGGGGGAGGGAGTGGGGCATTATGATAGAGGGGTGTTTGCCTTGTCTGTTTGTCGTCTTGTTGTTATTATTATGTATGTGGGGAATATTGGTTATGGTAATTAACCTGTATTTTCATAGTAATATGCACCATTGTCATTGTGTATATATTTGTAATAGGTAGTTATTTTGTTATAATAGTGAATGTCCAGTGAAAGTGTTTACCTAGTTGAGTGGTTTGAGCCAATATCCCCATTTGGGCTAATTTAGGCCAATTGGTAGGCTTATTTAAGAGGGGTAGCTCAGTTCCCCTGGAGAGCAAAGAGAGAGCAGCTCTCCTGTTGTGAGGTAGAGACTTACTGTAGCTTTATGCTCTGCAATTGTTGATAATTGGAATACTGAACTGGAATACGGAACTTATTTTTGTTTTGTTTGTTTGAAAGTGTTTTTTTGTTAAATAATAGCCGATTGCTATTCCTGCAAGTTTTTCTTTTGGTTATTTAATACATAGAAATTGCACGCTGAAAACCTCTCCTGCACCTCCTTTTCCACCTACAACCCCAAGCTCACATCCCAATTGGTGGGCTGGCTGCCTCGGTCGCTCACAGCTATATTTCAATGGAGCTGGTAAAAAAAAGATCATTATGAGAACGTGGCCACAATGGGCTTAAAGTAACAGTGCACCATTTACAAATGAGTTAAACAGCATCATATGTGTAGTATTTCTTAAGAAATGAATACTTTAAAACACAATTACTGTGTCAGTATTATCATTTAAATAATATAAAAGTGTTTTACTTTTACCTTTGTGGTTACTCATTAATTTTGTGATTTATGTTGAAGCTTTAGTCTTTAGGAACTTATTAATTGCGGTTAATCGAGATTAATTCATTTCAAAATATATATTTTGAATCGTTTGACAGCCCTATAATAATATTGGAGAAGGGGAATGGCTACACTTACAAATCCTGGGTGTGTTCACACTGTTTTTGCTTTTAGATAATAATAATAATAACCCAAAATGATTGTCTTGATACTGTCATGCACAAGACTTTTTTTCCTATCCTGGACTCGGTCTTGACTCGGACTCGAACCTTTTTGGACTCGGTCTTGACTTGGTCTCGACTAGTCCTGGTCTTGGACTTGTCTTGGACTCGACAAAGGTGGTCTTGACTACAGCCCTGGCCGCCATATTACCACAACAAACATCCAAATACCCTTAACCAACCTAGGCATGGTCTAAGTCGGCTAGGTTGGTCCGTCCCGTTGATGCGGACTGAACCATAAACCATAAAAAAACCTTAGCCAAGTACCATCAACCTAGGCACAGTCCATCACAAACACAAAACAAATGAGCCAGTTAGCTTACCTTAGCTTGCGCCCCAGGAAGGGTAACTTCTCCTTACCCACAACCATTCGCTTGCCCGTTCTGCTGCTAAAGACATGTTACTAACCACCTGCCTTAGACTTCGACCACAAATGCCCAATTCAGACAGCAAGCCAATAGCAGATCTGGCCACAAACCCACGTGCACCGATTTCAATAGGCCTTAATCGTGCACTCCAACCTCGCTTAGCTGCCTCCTCTGCTATTTCAGTGTATTTAGCTCTCTTCAGCTCATTGGCCACTTCCACTCTGTCTTCCCAAGGAACAGTGAGTTCAATGAAGTAAACTATCTTCTCTGAATCCGACCATAGAATTACGTCGGGTCGTAGCTTGGTACTCACTATATGTGGAGGTACCGCCATCTGCTGGCCAAGATCAACCTTCATTTCCCAGCCCGCCCCATTTTTCAACTGGCCGGTTTTACACCTGACGTACAAAGTTAATTTGCCTTACCCCTTTACTAGCTGCTAATGAATTGACTTCTCTCCTTTTATCCTCTATTGCCGCTGCCACACATTTCAATACTTGGTTATGACGCCACGTATACCGCCTCTAGGTGAGACTTACCTTGCACCCTGATAGGATATGGTGGAGACTGCCCACACACAAGCAAAGTATGCATTTATCATCCTCACCAAACCATTGACTTAAATTCTTGGGAGATGGGAGCACATCATATGTAGCACCTAACATAAATCTGATCTTACCAGCTTCCATGCCCCATAGATCTTTCCATTTAATCCGTCTTTTTTCCACCCCTTCCCAGTTCACCCACTGCCCTTGTTCTGCCTGCGACACTGCCTTAGTACATCTTACAGCCTCCTCCTGTCTATGCATTTCCTCCACTACCATTTTCCTCTTTTCTCCTGCAGAAGCCTTACTCCACAAGGGTTTACTTACACCCACCCCTAGACCCCCCCACCCGTGCTGCACATGGCCCATTATATCCCTATGCTTCAATGCTGATTGAGCTTGCTTAACTGCCTGCTCTGGGTTCCACTTCCTCCCTGCATTAACTGTGGGTGCAACTTTCCTCACCACTGGGTCCTTGGACTGAGTAAGAGTCATTTCCAATCTTGCCTTAGCACACTTAAATTCCTCTGTCAGACTAGATATTGGCAACTCTACAATATCCTTCCCATACAAGGCTACACTGCTTAAGCAGCGTGGGACTCCAAGCCATTTTCTGACAAAGGAGTTGATCATTTTTTCCAACCTCTCTACCTTTGACAGAGGAACTTCATAAACTGTCAATGGCCACATTAGCCGAGGCAACAAACCAAACTGCAAACACCACAGCTTGAGCTTACCTGGCAGCCCTGACTTGTCAATTTTTGCAATACCTTGCCTAGTGACCTGTCTCAAGTCTTCAACCTGTGATTTATCACTAAGGCTTGCATCATACCACCTTCCCAGACTCTTCACTGGTTTCTCCGGAACTGTGGGAATCACCTCCTTATTTATAGCAAACTTCTTATCTATTACCTTCCCTTTAACAATTGAGAGACTCCTAGACTTACTTGGCTTCACCTTCATTCTGGCCCATTGTAGATTACTATTTAACTTATCCAGCAACCTGTTGGTGCATGGAACGGTTGACGTCAAGGTTGTCATGTCGTCCATGAAAGCCCTAATCGGGGGGAGGCGTGGCCCTCCCTGCAACTTCTCCCCACCCACTACCCATTTTGAGGCCCTAATGATGACCTCCATTGCCATTGTAAAAGCAAGTGGGGAGATGGTACATCCGGCCATGATTCCTATCTCAAGTTGTTGCCACCCTGTGGTGTAATCAGCTGTAGTAAAACATAATTGAATATCCAGAAAGTATGCTTTTACTAGGCTTTTTAATGCTACCTGGGATTCTGAAATAATCAAAGGCCTCCCACAACAGACTATGCGGCACAGACCCAAGAGCATTAAGCCAAATCCAAGAACACAACGTGCAGGTCTCTCTTCACGCTTCGCTAATTGAATTTGGTGCCAAATCATGCTGGTATGCTCTAAGCACCCGGAGAAGTCAGGAATTCCAGCTTTTTGCACCGTGGTATCAATTAGTTTATTCCTTTCAAGGTAATTTGTCAGTCTCCGTGCCACCACACTGAAGAAAACCTTCCCTTCAACATTCAGTAGACTAATTGGCCTAAATTGATTAATCTCCACTGCGTCCTTTTCTTTGGGAATAAATATTCCCCCAGCCCTCCGCCTCCGCTTGGGAATACTCTGCTTTTTCCAAACTATCTTCATTAATTGCCATAGAAATCTTAAAACATCTGGTGCACTCTTATACAAAAGGTAGGGCACTCCATTAGGTCCCGGGGCTGAACAGGGCCCTTGCACGTTTTATTACTTCTTGCACCTCTTTCCACCTTGGTGGACTATCGTCGCATTGGCTACTTAATTCACCAATAGGTGGGATATCCGCAGGAAGTACCATCTCTCTGAACCTCTCCCTATCTTTGTGCACTCCCTCTAAATACTCCTCAAGCTTCTGCTTAGGTTCCAAAAGACTACCACTCTTCTGCATTACGAATAAAGACTTAACAAACTTAAATGGGTCTTTATAGAATGCTAGTCGAGCTTGTGATTTCTTCGTCCTATTTTTCCTAATATTTTCAGAATTTACTGAATTCTGACCCGTTTCTCCTAAACCTTTTTTAAGAGAGATAAGGAGAAAAAAATGGCAAAAGAATACAAATGTTTTTTCGATGTTCATGTTCAATGGACAAAGGAGGGATCTTATATTGAAGGTTCAATATGTCTTAGCAGCCTGTTCACTTAAGGTAGACTTTTAAAGGATTTATAAAGACATTGACGATAAACATGCACTCTTTGAACTATAGTTATCAATTTATGACAACCTTATTCTCTGCATGTCAAACCAACAGAGACTCATTTAAACATATTTGTGTCACTGAGACCAGTATACATCACAAGCAATTAGAACAAATTTGCAATGCAATCCAATACTGGAATATATTGAACATTGATAGCTCTGTGAAAGGTGCAAAAGGTGTTCAAATTGACAAGTGAAAACCAAAGTGGCAGTAGATGTGTTTTTGCTTAGCTAATACTAGCTTTTGTGGGTGTAGGAAGCTTGTTTGGTGTGATTTTTATCACTACCCTCAGGGCTGGCTATTCTGTTGCTTTTGCCAGCAGGGAGACCGGTCTGCAGGTCCATCCTCTGTTGCATCTATTGTTGTCACACCATCATCAGCTGTCATCGGTTCTAAGCAGTGTTGTAGTCAAGTCACTATTCCTCGAGTCCGAGTCCAGGTTCGAGTCCCCAGTGTTCAAGTCTGAGTCAAGTCCAAGTCATTAAAAAAAAATTCCAAGTCAAGTCCAAGTCGAGTCCACTACTCATCTGAGTCAAGTCCGAGTCGAGTCACTATTGATCCACGTCGAGTCCGAGTCGAGTCCCTATTGATCAAGTCGAGTCCAAGTCCTGCACTAAAGTAAGCATAGCCTACATGTCATTCCATTTTTTCCCATTGCAGATGAAATCCTAAAAGCAAAATGGACAATCTTTTGTCTCCATGCAGGGGTGCCATCACTTGTGTGAAAGTAGTATTGTCAAATTTCTTGCCAAACCCAATGTGTTGTATTTATTATTTCAGAGAGAATACCATACCATAGCCTATAGGCCTACTCATAATAAATGAGCAATCCACATCCCAATCACACAGGCCATTAAGTCACATTATGCTGTTACTGACTGCTGACAATTGTACTCTGTAGGCAGTGTTGTAGAAGTTCATACTTCACAAGAGCTAGATGGGCGATGGGAGTAGACCTATTTTGTAAGAAGTAGTGTGGATCATAAAAGAGCCTTTTTTATTCTGGCTGTTAAATAGTCTACACAATTTTAGCACAGTTTGGGAGGGACAGAAACAGAGCAGGGCCCGTCTTGGTAGCTTCTTTCTGACTCCCGTGACGTGAACACTGGCTACCTGCAACTGCATAATGTTATCACTTTACTGACACTATGGAGACATATTTCACGTCAGCAATGGAGATGAAAACTAGCTTTCGGTTAACGGAGAAGCAGATCATCTGCCTAACAAATTTCTTTGCGCAACAGGCCACATTCTACGTTCATTTTAGCGAGATGAGTTAAATTTGAGTTAAATAATGTTTTTTTTAAGCTGCCATCGCCATACTATTTGCTACGATATTCATCTGTTGGAAATAGAACAAGTTATTTCCTTTTTTTTCCGTGCAGTGGATTAGGCTATCAAATGGGGCCCGCGTAGCGCTCTCGCACCTGGGCCCACCATTGGTTTGTTACGCCACTGGTTAACGTTAACCATTTCTTGAATTTCCCCTGGGGATCAATAAAATCTATCTATCTATCTATCTATCTATCTATCTATCTATCTATCCATCTATCTCTTCATTCGTGGTTTTAAATATAGTTGTTTCTGGCCTACGCACAAGAGGTTCATTTTGTCAGTTTCATTTGTGCAGACATGTAGGCCTACATTGACACTCTACATGGACACTCTACTAGGCAATTTAATGTTATGTCTATATTTTATGACACCAAAATTAAGAAGTATGCTATATTTTGAATGGGGAAACTTTTTATTTTATTTTTCTTTCGATCCGATAATAGATACTCTCTTAGGGGCCACTATTTTGGAAAAAGGCGCTGGCCACTAAAATATTCAATATGGTGGCCATTTTTCAAGATGGCCGCCATTTGCTATTCAATGCTTATTATATCAATTATTCAAACAGTGATATAAGCATACTTTAGTGTTCTTGTGCAGTGTGTTGAAACTCTGACTGTTCGTGGTAAGATTGAGCATTTAGTGACGTGTTTTCTCATTCAAAGACATACGTCAGTAAATGCTCAATCTTACCACGGACTCTCTCTTCATTGGCAACGGTTTAACTTGGTGTTAAGTCAGAGTTTCAACACACTGCATAAGAACACAAAAGGGAAAAGGCTTCGAGTTGCCAAGATGTCAACAAGTGGCAAGTCGTCTGTATCCAGGAGCAGCAAAACATCAACATCATCAGCAAGGCTGGCCCATGCCAGAGCCAAAGCTGCCAAGGTAAGAGCAGCATTTGCTAAATTGAAAATGGAAAAGGCTGCTAGAGAAGCAGAAAGGATCACCTGAGATGCTCAAAATCAGTTGGAATCTGTAAGATTAGACTCAGAGTTGGAAATGTTGACATTACAAAGAGAAGCGGAGGCAGAAGTACTGGAAAATGCTGAGGGAGTTTTAAATGTAAATGAAGAATGTGAATCAGACAAAGTAAAATGTAAACGCATCAATGAATATGTTCAATCTCAAATTGGCCTTTGGAATTCTCCTAGCCCATCAGCAGTTTTACCTGTCGCTTCTCCACCTCATGTAGGACTACATGACAATTCTGACATTCCTCAATTCCAACACAACAACCTAAAGTTTGAAACAACTACTCATACTTGTTCAAAATCACCTGATTTGACTAGAGATGAGATGAATCCTAATGTCAGTCTCTCTACAAATGTGCATTCTCAGCCATATGTTCCCCAGTGTATCCCTGCATTCAGCATGCCGTCGCTGGTGGAGCCATTAGCACAGTACTTGGCACAGCGAGACCTGGTTAGCTCCGGACTGTATCAATTTGATGATAAGCCAGAAAATTTCCGTGCATGGTGTTCCTCGTTCACTAATGCAGCTGGTGAAGTTCACCTTACAGCTACCCAAGAACTGGATCTTATGACGAAATGGCTGGGAAAGGAATCCAGCGAACATGTGAAGCGCATACGCTCAGTGCATGCTAGCAGTCCCAAGCTGGCTTTACACAAAGCATGAGAGAGACTGGGTGAGTGTTACGCCCAGGGGCGTAGATTTGCGTGGGGACCGAAGTACGTGTCCACACCAATGTCAAATTACGACTGAAATGTCCCCACCAATATTCAGGTTGAAATGGGGGAAAAACCGCTCACATGCGCTACACAAAGAGTTAAATCATTTCTCACTTCAGTGCTGCGGATCATCTCGTACAGATCTTGTAATGTGCAGTAGCCTATAAGGGTAAATCGCGCTGATTTGAAATTGCCTATAATAACTACCAGTGAGCCGCAGACTCCAGCGCAGCATGCAGCGCTTCAGCTTTACTTCACTACAAGCATGAAGTGCGTCCAAATTCACCCATTCTTCTCTGTTGAACTTCTCGAGAAGTAGGCTACTCATCACACATGTCACATGAAAGAGCCTTTTCTCAGCTTTTAAACGGTGCTAGCTAGCCACTGTTTGCTGTGATAAACAGTTCGCAAGAAAAAAGAAAAAAAAAAACTTCAAGAGATTTAATAATTAAAAAAAAAACTTCAAGAGATTTAATAATTATTCTCTGCGCCCATCTCCATACATCTCGGTGGAATATCGTAGGCCTACACACTCTTCATGCAACACATGACAAACCATATATCAGAATAAACAGCAGACCTTACCGAACACAAAGGTGTAATGCATTCCCGTGTATAGTTAGCTGTTCCAGAGTAATCCGGTTTTGAAATAAATTATAGCAAAATTCAACACGGTCTTTTGGCTGTATTTCTTAAAACTGAGCTGTGCTTACATCGCCTAGATATCTGTAAATATTAGAATCAGAGAATATACAGGCAGCTCATGGTTAAGAGTTTGTCAATGTAGCCTTAATGATTTCTTTTCAGAAAATGCTAAGCATGCATGTATTTAATTTTCTTAAAACTGAGCTGTGATTAAATGGGCATGATTTGGGGGGGGGGGTAGTGGGTAGTGTCCCCACCAAAGCTCAGACAAAACCTACGCCCTTGGTTACTCCGCACCTGAAATCCTTGAGAGGTCACTTTTCAGTGATTGGACAGCTTTCCTAAAATTCCAGCCAAGGACCACATCAAATTACGGGAGCTTGGAGACTTGCTTACAGAGGTACAAGATGCCAAAGAAGATGGCTATCTTACTGGCTTGTCATACCTGGATACTTCACGTGGAATTGGACCAATTGTAGACGAGCTTCCATTTGGGCTTCAGGAAAAGTGGGTGTCATCTGGGTCATGGTACAAAGAAAAGAACCACGGTCGCTTTCCTCCCTTTGAATATTTTTGCAACTTTGTGTGCTGTGAGGCTAAGAAGCAAAACGACCCCAGCTTCATGTTCCAAACCGGTATCATAACACCCATCAAACCAGAAAAATCCACCATGAAGAACTTTAACAGCAACAAATCTATCTCAGTACATAAAACAGATGTGTCTACAACCAACATCGACCCTAACAACACCTGCCCAGTACACAACAAACCCCATCCTCTCAAAAAATGCAGAACATTCAGAAACAAACCCCTTGACGACATAAAGGCCTTCCTCAAGGAAAAAGGAATATGTTTCAGATGCTGTTCGTCATCTTCTTATCTGGCCAAAGATTGCAACGCTTTTATTAAATGCTCTGAATGCGGTAGCACCTTTCATGATGCGGTCATGCATCCCGGCCCATCACGTCCTGTGGTCAAGGCTCCTTCACAGTCACAAGAGGACGGCGGGGAGGGAGATCATCACCTCAACACTGCTGTCATCGAAACAAGCTGCACAGAAGTTTGCGGGACAGGTCAGTGGAACCGTACATGCTCAAAGATTTGCCTTGCAAAGGTTTATCCCAAGGGTGCTAAAGACATTGCCATAAAAGCCTATGTAATCCTGGATGATCAGAGTAACCGCTCATTAGCCAGACAGAGTTTTTTTGAGCTGTTCAGTGTAGATAGCAAGCCATTTTCCTACCATCTCAGAACATGCTCTGGCACCATAGAGACATCTGGAAGGAAAGCAGAGGGATTCCAGATCGAGTCACTGGATGGCAAAGTTCTTATGTCTCTCCCTACACTCATTGAGTGTCAAGAGATCCCAAACAATCGGTCTGAGATTCCAACACCTAGTGCAGTTCTTCACCAGCCTCATCTTCATCACATTGCAAAGCACATCCCAGAACTGGATTCAGACGCAGAAATACTCCTGCTACTCGGAAGAGATGTCCTTAGAGCACACAAGATTAGGCAGCAGGTCAATGGACCACATAATGCTCCCTTTGCTCAGCGCTTGGACCTCGGTTGGGTAGTCATAGGAGAGGTGTGCCTGGGTAATGTACATAAGCCATCAATGCAATGCGTTAATGCATTCAAGACCAACATGCTGAACAGTGGTCGCCATTCAATTTTTCCACCTTGCACAAGCTTCATGCATGTGCAGGAGATGCAACCCAGCCTTAACAAGCCTAGCAGCGCAGCTGAAAAAATGATGGGACTTACAGTGTTCAACCAAACTGAGAATGACAACAAACCTGCTCCATCAGTGGAAGACACCATCTTTTTAAAGATAATGGACACAAATGTTTACAGAGACGATGCCAACAGTTGGGTTGCCCCTCTACCATTCAGAGAATCACATCAACGTCTGCCGAACAACAAAGGGCAGGTAGCCAACCGGTTTGCATCCCTGATACGAACCCTGAGAAGGAAACCTGAAATGCAGGAACAGTACATTACTTTCATGGAGAAGATTTTCACTAACAAACACGCAGAGGTAGCACCATTACTGAAAACAGAGGAAGAATGCTGGTATCTTCCCGTTTGGAGTCTACCACCCAAAGAAACCCAACCAGATCAGGGTTTATGACAGATTATGATTGTAGATAAAAAATAAACATATAGTTACTGAAACTACTACTACTATAGGCCTAGAGAAAGATGTACAGTAAAGTTAGATGCCAGTTAATATAATGCAGAAAAGAAATAGAAATAAGATTAAAAAATAGAAAATAAAAAAAAAACAAGGGGAGAGATTAATGGACATTATAGGCCAAAGAAAATAGATGGGTTTTTAAATTTGATTTAAAACTACTGATGGTGGGACAAGACTTAATTTCTATAGGGAGATTATTCCAGAGTCTAGGGGCAGCAACAGAAAAAGCTCTATCAGCTTTAGTTTTAAGGGTTGCCTTTGGGACTGATAGAAGAAGTTGTGAGGAAGACCTCAGTGGCCTAGAAGGACAGTAGGGACTTAAAAGGTCACAGATATAGTGTGGTGCCATTCTTTGAAAACAAAAAGTAAAACTTTAAAATGAATTCTGTATTTGACAGGTAACCAATGGAGTTGGGCCAGCACAAGACTTTGTTTTGTTTCTGTTTCTTTGTTCCAGTAAGAAGCCTAGCTGCTGCATTTTGGACTAATTGAAGTCTAGCAAGGGTAGATTGGTTCAGACCTAAATACAGAGAGTTACAATAGTCCAGCCTAGATGTAACAAAAGCATGGATTACAGTTTCTAAGTCAGTATATGAGAGCCAGGGCTTTAATTTAGCTATTTGTCTTAGTTGAAAAAATCTTCCCTTAACCACACTACTGACTTGCTTATTGAAATTCAAAGAGGAATCTAGGAAAACACCTAGATTTCTGACCTCACTGTGGCAATTTACAGCCAGTGGCCCAAGTGCATTTCTTATCTTAGGAACAGAGCTGAGTGGACCAAAAATAATTATCTCTGTTTTCTTTTCATTTAATTGTAAGAAATTTGCAGCCATCCAACTCTTTGTCATTAGGGGAGAGTGGGGTGATTGGTGCCAGCGGGGAAGTTGTGCCACCCCCTATTTCTAGGGAACCATAGAAAAAATTGGTCATGTGACCACACATTTTTGAAGACTCAGCCATTTCAATCATCCTGCAGAGAAGAGAGCCTCATTGCATGAGAGGTAAGTACATTTAAGTAAAAAAAAAACTTTTTTGCCATTCAAAGTAAAATTTCTATGATCATGTTTTTTTGATTGTTGTGTCAAAACAGTTATAGACAAGTTTGAAAACATTTCACACATGTTTTAGTGCTTTGGTAAGCTACATTATGAGTCTATACAGCTAGCATGATGTTAACTCAAATCTGATGGAGGATGCATTTTTTCCAAAATGGTGGGGTTGGGGTGATTTGTGCCAAAGGGCCTGGGTTAAGTTGTGCCAGTGGCACAACTCACCCCCACTTATAAATAATGTTTTAAACATATTATTTTATTGTAATTGTGCATTTTACTCTTACATTTTATCACTAAAACTATGTGACATTCTTAATTTTAGACCAAAAATAGAAATATACCATCATGGCACAGAGTTAAGAGAAAGACAGGCAGGGCATACAGTACTGTATGGAGAAGGAGCTGGCAGAAAGGCACTAACAGGAATGCTCAATGCTCATGCAGATAAGAGAAGCAAAATTGGGTACTTATTTAGAGCGTATAGCATCAACTTATCTAAAGACAAGGGACGCAAGGGCTCAATAAGGGACAATTTAAGAGATATGCTAATAATACTAATACACTTTTAATATTTTCTAGGATGTGATTGGTTTGGAGCCTTTAAAGCACGCCGTCATTTGTCATGCCACACTCCTGAAGCAACCTCTGTTGGTAGAGCTACTGCCATTAATAGGCACAACATGGGGGAGTTATTTGATAACCTAAAGTGATGGACAGGTAATCATATGGGTTTGACATGTCAGCCTCAGAAAGACACTCCTGTATACAGGACTCTCTCTCTCTCTCTCTGTCTCTCTCTCTTTCACACACACACACACTGACCAGGAAGCCTGGGAAGGAGAGGGGGAACATAATCTCTAGGTAGTAGCAGTGGCAGAGCTGACATCTACACGACCACATCCTAACCACATCCACCACCTAAATCTGCTGTAAACTTCTCTGAGCAACAAAACTTTAATCTCATTTCAGGTAGGACTTCCCTCCACACAAGATCTACAACATGGATGAAACTGGTGTGACAACCGAAAATTACCTTTGATGTGCTCATGTGGCGCAATAGGCTTGTAGAAAATTGGCCTTTGATGTTGTAAAATAATTTTAAATAAACCTAAAATGAGTAATTTTGTATTGAATTTGTCTAGCTTTTATAAAGCATTACAGTGTCTGAGATCAAAATATACTGTTTTACTTCAATAATCAATGGCACAATTTACCCCAATGCATTCTCTTCAAAGGCACAACTTACCCCGCACCGGGGGCAAGTTGTGCTACAAGACCACTTTTTTTCAGAAAGCTATATCTCTTAAATACTATATTTCAGATCGAAAGTGATTGTTCCCAGAGATGCTCCACATCCTGAAATATATGTTCATATTGTAGTTGGAAGCATTACTATCATGGCCTCCCTTTAAAGTCACTTTAAGTAAAAACTGGCACAACTCACCCCACTCTCCCCTAAGGCAGTTAAACAGGCTTTCCAAGGTGCAGGAACTTTCGGCTGTTAATGGCAGATAGAATTGAGAGTCATCAGCATAGCAGTGATATTGAATGTTATGTTTGTTAAAAATGGAGCCAAGAGGCAGCATATATACAGTGGCCAGTGCTTCGACTTGGCCAGCTTCACTCGCGGTCCGCGCGTGGGATCACGCGGTATCATGCGACTTTAATTTGTATTTTCCCAGTGAGACGCTGCAACAACCCAAATAACCGGTAGATGGCTCAAGTGAGCAGGGTGTCTCATAAAAAGAAATGGAGCCTGGAAAACCCTACAGACTTCACTACAGACTTTAGCAGACTGGTTTAGAAATAATTTAATAGCCAGAAATATGCCTGCCCTGCCCTAATAAAGAAAGTGGTACTAAAGCTTCACGCAGCTTCACGCCTCGTAATGCGCGACTGAAGTGGTTATTTGAAAGCGATGCCCACTGTAGGGAGAATAGCAGAGGGCCTAAAATGGAACCCTGAGGGACACCACATTTGATAGGAGCAATGGACGAAGAGCAATTACCTAATCTTACAGAGAATGTTCCATCATTCAGATATGATGTGAACCATTTCAACACCACCCCTTGCAGACCAACTTCAACCTCCAGATGTTTTAACAGGATGCTATGGTCAATGGTATCAAAAGCAGCACTAAGGTCAAGAAGTGCTAAGAGGGCACAAGAACCATTATCTACTGAGCAAAGAATATCATTTACACCTTAAATGATATTCTTAAAGGGACACCAGGCATGCCTGATGCTTTTTCTCTACGAAACTCCCCCTCGCTTGGTCTGAAGCTCTTTTCCTTTTCTTTGCATCTTCCGTCAAGGGTTTTCGCTGCTTCTTCGCCGGCTCTGCCATTATACACATGTTTGCAACAATCGCTAGCGTTTCGTTAGCCTCCCTCTGTGCTGTGGATGCAGGATGGAAACTGAAACTGCTTCGGTCGCCGGGTACGATACACTGAACTTGCAAGCGGGATATTCTTCCTACAGGCAGTAGGGGCGGGCGAGAGAGTCTTAATTCGCCCTGTAATGAGTCATTTAACCATATACCGACTTACGAAGATGAGTAATTAACACGAAAACGTTGCCTGGTTTCCCTTTAAGAAGAACAGATTCGGTGCTATGAAGTTCTCTAAAACCTGACTGAAATGTATCTAGGATGTTGAAAGCGTTCAAATAAGGAGTGACCTGAGAGAGAACAACTTTTTCCAGGATCTTTGAAACAAAAGGTAATTTGGAAACAGGCCTATAGTTTTTCAGGTCACTGTAATCAAGACTGGGCTTCTTTAGTAGTGGTTGGACAATTGCATGCTTAGAACTAGAGGGGACCACTGCAGTAGATGGAGAGCTGTTGATAATGGCCAAAACAACAGGGCAAATGATGTTAAAGACTTCCTTAAACAGGCAAGTTTAAACAGGAGAACAGGCAGAGAACAAACGATGGGCCATTATGTTCAGTTGTATGAGTACAAGAGCTGTACACATTGAGATAACGGAGTCTATGGACACATCCAGCTGTATAAACGCTCTCCGCCACTTCTTTGATCTCAGAGGCCCTGCTAAACAGCTCCATTCTGATTGCGGCACCAACTTTATTGGAGCGTGCAAGGCTCTTGGAATGGATAAAACAGTGCAGAAGTACCTCAGTGATCAAGGATGCATTTGGGAATTCATCCCACCTCATGCCTCTCATATGGGAGGCTCTTGGGAACGCATCATTGGCATCGGCAAAAGAATTCTAGATTCAATGTTTCTTAAGCAGAACACTAGGCTAACACACAAAGTGCTTTGTACTCTGATGGCGAAGGTCACAGCCATTATAAAAGCACAACCACTTCTACCTGTATCTATGGACCCAGAAAACCCTTTCATCATCTTTCTGCTTACTCAAAAGACAGGAGCTCCACCTCCCCCTGGAGACTTTCCAGACCAAGACCTGTACACAAAGCAATGGAGACAAGTTCAACGCTGGAGGCGTAAATACTTACCCTCCTTACAACAAAGACAAAAGTGGACAGTGTCTCGAAGAAACCTTCAAGTTGGCGATCTTGTTCTGCTCAGAGATAAGCAGACCACCCGCAACAACTGGCCCATGGCCACGGTCAGTGCCACATACCCCAGAAAAGATGGACATGTAAGAAAAGTTGAAGTAAAGACAACTGAACAAGGAAACTGTCCTACTTCTACTCAAAGACTGACCTTGTCACTAAATCCCCGGACTTCTGCAAGTTAATTGTGGCCTCACAGAGGCCAGACGGGGAGTGTGTTGCCCTTAAGGCATTTATCTTTCTATTTTATTTTTAATAGTTAATTCCTTTATTATTTAATATATATATATATATTACTTAATTATTATTTGAAACGAAAATAATTTAATAACAATTATTTTTAATTATCTTTATATATTATAAAGAGGCTGACAACTGTGTTGCAGTTGCATTACTTTAATCTGTTTGTTGACATTTGAATGTGAAGTCCTTGTTGATAGCCACGTCTTCTGACAAAGACGTTCTAATACTCGTTGATAAACCGAACCTGGTTGACAGACAGCCAAGAGACACAATCTTGATAAAGCTACTGTGCAAGTTCTTAGAAGCAATGCCGTAAGTTTATTGTTGTATGTGTATGTTGTGCGATCTCAACACTGATATATAATTAAATCAACGTTACTAATTAATCTTAGCAGCGCACAACCAATAAGTACATTTAAATGTTTATTCTGGGGGGATATTACACACAATACTCCACATGAATACAGGCACAATACATGTTAACATGTTCATATTAAAAAACACATTCATATCAAAACATCAAAGTATCTTATATCCATATCAATATACATATTCACGTAAAACATGTTTTGACTCTTAATGTAAGTGTAAATAATAAAACACTTTGGTTTACAATATTTTGTCTGAGTAGCCACATTGTGTTTATTTGCAGAAGGAAAAAAATATATTTATTTTCATGATAGCACTAATAACACCTTTTATATGATCTATAAAATACCAATATTTGAGTTAGTAATCACTTCAACAAACCTTGTATGCTTTCAAATTCATGTTAATACTCATGTATGAGTGATGAAAATACAGTATCTGCTTGCCATATCCATTACACGTTGCAAAATTAAAAAAGTCCTTGCAGTAACTTAGCTATGATCTTAGATCTCATTCACAGTGCATACACCATAGAATTGAGTGAACGATATGTCTTTAAGTGTGATGTAATGAGCCATATAGCGACATTTTAGAGTAGTATCTCAGAAAACAATGTGCAAGCCTTTGGGAAATATTAGCAAGCCTGTAAAAATGTACAATATATTGTTACAATGTTCATTACCTCACCAATCAATCAATCAATCAATCAGAAAATACACTCCAATTCTTCCAATCATGAGACGAGCCATTAAAAAGGCAAAAGGCACCAAAGTTCAATTTCAAAAACTGGCAGAAATCCAACATATTCTTCAGGAGAGTGTGCTAAGTAAAGGTAAACAGCAGTGGAGGCTTCTGTTTTCCCCCTCTTCAACTTCTGTTTCTCTGCATATATCCACTTTGACTTAGACTGGAACCTTACTTGATCTACAGTACGTTCACATATTTTCAATAGCAGTGGTAGCCTCACCAATGACAGCAGGGATTTTACATCTGTTGGAAGCAAAATGCAAACACAAACCTCAGAATTAGATTGTTTTTCAACCACACAAATAAATAGCCTCAGACAGATTGTGTAAAATACCTTGTCTAATACATGTATGTAACTATATCAATCTGCTCACCTGGCATAGATCAGCGCTGAGTCATTACAAGTTCCATGGACAGGCTGACTCTCTCAAACTTCTCCTTACTCCTTTTCACCGTATCTTCATGAACGAAAGCTGCCTGCTCCACTATGTGTTTGAGAGACAAATTCCATGCAATAGAATAATATAATTAAACAAAATGACACAGCAATGAAATGGCACAAAGATAATCTTAACTAATATATAAATTGCTATTGGATAAAAAAAAAAAATCTAAAAGTTGTCTGTATTATAATTTGCATAATTTATTATGCAATACTTTTCTTTATGTATTTAACATCAATAAGAAAAATACCATTACAAAAAAACACCAAGTTGGGTAACTTACGTAGCCATTAGATCCTTTAGGAAAGGTAAGCTTACTTCCAAGTGGCCATATTCTGCCTTGGTGGGTATCTGTGAGAAGGATTAACATTAGATTTACGTTAGACCATTATCAAGCTCTGAGTAACTTTATAACATTATAGAATGGTTCTGAGTTGCTCCCTCTAGCTTCTAACTAGATAAGCAATGACAAACAGGATGTTCTGGTGTAAAATAAAATCTGAGGGTTTCAGTTGATAAATAGGTGAAAACAATAAATGTAGCCATGTAGCTCCATAGGACCCCATGTATTTTGGACTCGCCCGCGATCGCCATCTAGGTGAACTGTGGTGAACTGCAGCCAAATTCGGTTTGTATATGATTAATAGAGTGGGGAGGCTCTCCGTAGACGGGCTCTGAGCGTTCTGTGGAGGCTGCCATCTTGTGGCGACGCCATTTCTGAGCTGTTACTGGTATGTAAACAAACCTCAGTGATAATGCACCCTCAATGACGGCTACACCCAGGCAGTATGGCTTGTTGGGTTGATGATGTTAGACAGTGGCCTCCGCGATTTTACAGATTATTTATGAAAATAGCTTAGAGTAGAGAACGAGGAAATGAAGACATACTGTAATTGGGACTAGGTTGATATTATATCTACTTAACTACTGTAGCTAACTAATGTTAGCAATAACTATGCTAGCTAGGCTAGCTAACGAGGAAACTACAAATATCTGTCCATTTGGCATGTTTTCCTACTCAACATTATGAAAGAAGTAGTGAGACAGTCGTAAATCGCAGGCTGTTATCCAAGTGGACACAACCAATCCAATATGGTATGTAAACAAACCTCTGTGATGACGCACCCTCAATGACAGCTACACCCAGGCAGTATGGCTTGTTGGGTTGATGATGTTAGACAGTGGCCTCCGGTCACAGATGAAGGTTCAAGCGATCTTACAGATTATTTATGAAAATAGCTTAGAGTAGAGAATGAGGAAATAAAGACATAATTGGGACTAGGTTGATATTATCTACTTAACTACTGTAGTTCTAACTTCAGCAATAACGATGCTAGCTAGGCTAGCTAACGAGGAAACTATAAAAATATCTGTCCATTTGGCAACAATAAAAAAATGAATGGATATCAAATAAACAAATTCATGTTTTTCATTTGTGACCATTGTTTATCTAATTTTCACATTTCAAAAGGAAAGGGTAAGGTACAGCTAACTGCTATCTGTGCAAACCGTATGGTAACGTTGGTACCGTATGGTACCAGACAGGGGCAGTCGACCCGGGGTATTTTGTGCATCTCACTTTTTTTTGTTTTGTTCCAACTGGTAATTTTATTGCTGCTATTGGAACAATTAAAAAAAACGGAACATGTTTTCCCACTCGACATTATAAAAGTAGTAGTGAGACAGTCGTAAATCGCGGGCTGTTATCCCAGTGGACGCATAGCTGCCAACTCTCACGCATTGGCCGCGAGACACACACATTTGATTAGTTTCACACGCTCACACGCCACACCCCCGATTTCTCACGCTGTGTCAAGTGTCAATCCGGTCGGTTAGATGCCTGAAAAATTAGTTTAGCCTAACTATAGATCTACCTGTTGAGCCACTGATCGACTAGTTATGCTTTCAGAGATGGTGAGAGGGTTCAAGAGCACCCCCTGTCTGGAATTTTCTAAATTTTCTCTCATTTGTGATGCTACTTCAGAAGCCATCCCAGGCGCATTTCCCCCGCTTCAGGTATGCTTTGAGTATTATTGAGTATTTTTCACGCTGAAGTGTCAACCTGGTAGGTCAAATACCTGGCAGATGAGGTTCAACTAAACTAACCCTAGACATATCACATATCTCATGTGAACGAGCCGAATCTAAGCTTTCCAATGATATTAGCGCCAAGTTGCTGTGATAAATGGTTCGCGAGAAAATTAACATTGAACCGACATGCAATCATATTTGCATTTTGCACACAGTGCACACCCATTACTCTCGGTTAAATATCTCCCTAACCCTTCACACAACACGTGGCAAACCCAATATCACAATAAACAGCAAACCGTACCGAATACGAGGATATAAAGCATGCCTCTGTGCAATAAGTGGTTCCTGAGTAATCTGGTTTTGAAATTGCAACACATTTCTACATAGCCTCATTGGGGAGAAATTATAATGTATTCTATTGTAAACTATTTGTCAGTAGGCCTACATACATTTTTGTAAATTGCTCAGCCATAGATTATCCCACTATCATGGTTCTTATATTGTCAGGTTCCAGCCAAACCCACTTACACAGATAAATGAATATGTTTCTATGCTTCCTAGTGACATTAATGCAAAAATATGAAGAAAATCAAATAATGAGACACAAATATTGATATAAAGCCTGACATAAGCCATATGCAACCATTCACATCATACGTTCCCAGATATGGGTGCATCCTGAAAAAGGAAGAGCATGTAGGCTATAGGCTATGGCCATTACCTTAACACAGGTGACCACTTCTGCATAATTTAATGGAGTGCTGAAATGTACACACATTTCTGAACTGTGAAATGTAGCGTTTTGTGGTTGTGAACTTATCGCAATATATATCACCATAACTATTCCACCTGTGTGTGCATGGTTATAATTCTGAAGTGCAAAATAGCTTAGGCTACAGCACAAATATTTCCATAAAAATAAGCAAGCCTGACCTCTGACTTTATTTTGAAAGTGCACCTGATTGATGCATTTAAAAGTTAAAATATACAAGCATTTCTTAAATTCTTACAAAACACCCTTAGGATGACACAGCATCAGATGAATGCAGGTTCAGGCCGATCCCTTTGATAACAATGTTAATTAAACTCTGGGACCCTGGTCCCTACACCTGAGAACCACTGATGTACATGTTTTTTTACTGTATGGTAATAATGCTGAATGAGCCAAACAAAAATTTCCGCAGCAAAGGCCCCACCAAATCTCACTCCAAGTTTTTTTGAAAAGTTGGCAGCCCTGTGGACGCAACGAATCCAATAGGAGGCACTGGCGCAGTGCTACCCAGCAACAGCTCAGTAATGGTGCCCGCTTACTTCCGGTAGTTTCGCCGGATTCGTGTATAGGCTAATGATTTTTGAAAACGAACTTCTGTGGTCATATGCATTTTACATAGGCAAGCAGGACAATTTGGGAGTTTTTGACTGCATGGAAACGATACAATAGTGTCAAGCACGGTTGTGTTTAGCCTAGGCCTACAATTTGCATTTATTTAAGTCATGAACATCAGACGCTTGAGTGAAATCTCGACCTTATTAGTGATAGGCTATGTCAATCTTATGCGCTGTGTTTAAGCAGGTCGTGAACAAAGGGTTAACTTTTTGTTAGCCTACAGGTAGAAAAAAGAAAAATGGTGATAATATAACTAAGCTAAGCTAGTTTGCCTGCAAGCTAGCTTATCAGTAGGCTATAGCCTACAGTCTCTCAATGGGAATTTGTGTGATCTATTCACCAGTGCAACAGCTACTTCTGTCTAAATAATAGGCCTATTTACCTCTCCTTATTCAGTATTTGGTCTACATAGCAATGTTATTGGTTACCATAGTTACTGCTAACATAGACCTTAATGATATCGGTCCAGATATCTTACCTTTTCTCATACACTGAATTCCCCAACTGTCATAAATCGTGTTGAGAAATGCAAAATATGATGAGTAAGGCTATATTTATTTATAATAATTTAGCTTACAAAAGATTTGACAGATGGAAATGGGCACCCACCAGCCCAGCACTAAACTCCGAGCGTGGTAAAATCGGATATTTCAGACAGTAAAAGCCCCGGTAAGAACCAAACCAGATTTGGTTCAAATCTGCACACCTATGGCTACTCAAAAATGTAAGGTTAATTTATCAAATGGTATTTTTGAGGTATCAAAAAACATCGTTGTTTTAGAATTTTCGAACGAAAGGGGTGGTGATTGGTGCTTTGATTTACGAAGCTGAGCAGGGGATTGTAAAGTAGCCTACAGTTAAGAAAATTGATTGATTTCTGAGAGAAATGAAGTTGGTAGGCTATGTAAGATTAGCTTATTTACTTCATCCAACGTATGTCCCTCGTCGTGAAAGGATTAAATTATCGTTTTGCCGCTTGCTGATATGTATGCTAGTTAGTTAGCCTCTCATTCCAGTTGACAGACTGGCTAATGTAGCTTGAGCTAAGTGATGGCCGTCTATTTTCTTTCCAGTTTAAACAAACTGTATTTTCAAGTAGACTTACAGTCCGGAGGGAACAGTGATGGAAAGTAAACGTTCTGTTATGTTGTAGATTAAAAATCCATTGTAAAGTCTTTCTGTCAAACTTGTTGTAGATCTGCCTAGTGGCATGATCAGTGCAGTTTCGCCTCTTGTTACTTCTACTCTTTGGTTTTATGCCGTGCTTACCGGATAAAGATCATAGACTGTAAAAAATAAAGATACATTGTTTAAAGCAACAAAGTTATGCTACATTGTTGTAAGAATACACACTGAATGTTTTGTATTTTGCACTTGTTAACACGTATGTCTTTGAATGAGAAAACACGTCAGTAAATGCTCAATCTCACGGACTCTCTCTTCATTGGCAACGGTTTAACTTGGTGTTAAGTCAGAGTTTATCGGTCAAACATACAATTTGATACAAATACTCTCTAAAGGAAATGTTAATGTTAAAGATGCTTGTCCCTCAAAAATTCAAGATGGCCACGCCATTTTTAAAGATGGCCACGGTTCCTGTTAAATATAAATCATTTTAATTGTTCAAATGGTGATGCAAGCATAAAATTAGGCAGAAATACTCTTAAAGGAACACTCAAGGTATGTGTCGTGGAAAAAGTCCACTTCCGAATCCAATTTTCCAATTAACAATTACCACTTGACTATTTAGTAATTTAGCACTCTGGAACAAGGCGTCCGAAGGAGACAATGTACACAGAAGACTTTCTGAAGACTGTTGATCTTTATTCTCCATATTGCAATGATAGTACAGCCTAACCAAAGTCCAGACCAACCATCAAAGCAATAGGGAGGAGATGTCATCAGCTGGGGCCCCCGACGAAATCTGCCTACGGAGGGCTATACACTATATTTTATACCCCTTGGCCCTCGAGTAGTGCCACCCTCTCACGTCATCCCCAAAAACACCTTTCACCAATCAGCATTAAGCAGTCGCTTACATTGGTGGAAACCATCTTCCCATCATGCATAAAACTATATGCAAACCTGTCTAATGCATAGGAAACATATGTAAAATAGAGGTTTTCTGGTTCTTTCCAGTTTGGGGAAATAGGGCCTTCTTATCTGATTCTCTTCCTAGCTGGACAGGCCCTAAATCATAAGACACAGCAGCCTCCTACTCCCTGTCCTGTCCGGTGCTCACCAGCTGGATAACACCCCCTTCCCTTGACCATGTAAGGAGGAGATGCTCTCATCCTGGTACCCCCAGTACTTTTCCACTCACCTCACTCCTCTGATAGTTGGTCTGGCCTACACAAGATACAATGACCTCACCCTGCTCACAGCACATGCAGTGACATAAAAACTTATGACACTCATGACTACATTCTTCTAAAACATGAAAACCCATGATTACATCCCTTTAAATCATGAAAATCCACCATATATGTGCCACTCAAAAATTCAGGATGGAAACCATTTTTCAAGATGGCTGCCATTCCTGTCTTTTGTTCATTGCCAGTTTCCAAAAAGTGATACAGAAAATATCCCACAAATATTCTGTTAAGGCCGCTTTTTGGAAAAACTGGATGGCCAATAAAAAAATCAAGATGGAGACCTTTTCCAAGAGGGCTGTCATTTCTGTAGTATGTACACTGATGCACACATTAGGGCTGGGACAACGCGACGTAATCGATGACGTCGACGCAAAAAATACGTCGACGCAAAATATGAGCGTCGATTCGTCAAGCATAACGTGTGCTGCTAAATATTTTTAATTACACCTTCAGTGTTTGCCATACGTTGACTAATCTGTGGCTGGGCACCACGAAATCAAAACCGGCCACCACACATTGATGTTGTATGTTGTAGGCCTACTATTTAAATTAAAGATAAGAAAATAATTTCATTGAGCTGCACATTACTCACACAGCCTTTCCTCGCCCCGCCCGCTCTCTCTCGTAACGAGCCCGCTGCTCCTCCTCTGCATATGCATTTAACAAAATATTCACGATTGTTGAAGGATAGTGGGCTAAATTGCTATTAAATCCACTCCCAGAGGAAACTTTTGCTTCTCATTTGTATCCCTTCTGTTGCTAAGGAGGCAAAATGGTGATTCTCTTTTAAGGATCATTTAAGTATTACTTTTGTCACAATTATTTCTCCTAATTTTGCCTTAGGAGAAATAAAACAAGCAAAAGATGAGACACATAGCAATAAGACAAGTAGGAGTCACAAGAGATATTAGTTTGAGAAGCAGGAGAAATACAGGAGATCTCTTATATGTTTGAGTGTAGTCTCACTTACAACTTGTTTCTCCTTAGGAGAAATAATAGAGCAGATGGAGTCACATAAGAGATATTAGTTTGAGAAGCAGGAGAAATACGGGAGATCTCTTATATGTTTGAGTGTAGTCTCATTTGCAACTTGTTTTTCCGTAGGAGAAATAATAGAGCAAATGAGGAGACATTGCAATGAGAAACTGTTGAGAAGTAGGAGTTACAATTGAGATATCAGTTTGAGGGTCAAAAAATAGGGCACTCCATAGCATTTCAAACTTTTATTTTATAAAACAAAGCAAAACAGTTGTACTTTAAAAATGGACTTTAAGCAATGGGAGCTTGCACAGTTGCACTTTAAAATGGACTTCAAGCAATGGAAGCATGTTAATGCCTTGATATGTTCAATGCAACTATTATGCAATAGTTGTTCAATGCAACTATTATGCTATTATATGTTCTTTTTATAATGTGTATTCTTATTTTTTATTTTTTTGTGAGTGTGTATGTGAGTTATTTTTAAAAGCTGCACAAGCAAATTGCATTGTACGGACCAACTGCACAATGACAATTTAAGTCTATCTATAAATCATACAACATGGAGAAATGAACTAATAAACAATAACATAAACAAACTGAACTTGTGCCAAAGCGTGCCATACTGTGTACAATGGTGGATGAAAGCGTGGGCTGGTCAATCTGAGTCTTTTATCCTGGTGGTGGAATCAACCAAAGGGAGGAGGGAGAGAAGAGCAGAAAATAGAACATTGTTAGTTTGTGAGCCACTCAAAAATACAAAGTAAGACATTTGTTTGACCGTCTGCTTTCATAACTGTGGGAATTTTGATACAGCACAAAGATCAGACACACCTTATTAATCACTTAAACACAGAATGGGGGATGTGATAGCTACCACTCACATTTGCTATATGTTGCCCAATTGAAAAACAGATTGTATTGATATATTTGTCAAGCTTAAACAAGTTTGTTGAATTCCCTCACCTCATCTAGTGAGTAAACTGTATTGTCAGGCTAGGATTAACCCCTATCCAGCTTACCACTAGGCAAACCCTTGTTTTGGTTGGACTAAGCCTATTCAGTGTAAAAAAAAAAATGGGCATCTGAAAATAGTTTAGTTCAGAGTCCTGATGTCAAAAAAGTAATTTGGGCAATTTTTTTTGTCATCTGGGAGCTGGCTCCATAGTCAGAACGCATAACAACTAAATGCAGCGTTGCCTTGTTTAGTTCTGATAGTGGGTTTCAACAGGAACATTTCTCCTGTGATCAGTGAGGTTTAAGTGATGAGTATTGCTGGAACATGTCACACAGTCTCATTGAAGGGCAAATCTGGTGTAAACTGATTCAAAGCCTTGTTGTTCGAGCTCACCAGGCACTGTCCAAAGGACAAAGAACAATTAAATGTGTCATAACCTAGACAAGTTATGGACAAGAAAGTAAAGCTGACTCAATATGGCAAAAAAGCCTTCGGTATCTTCTTTCCATTACAGGGTTTCCCCAGGTTTGACCACCCCAAATAAGACTTTTTTTTAAGACCTTTTTAAGACCACTTACATGAAAATTAAGACCTACATCACACCCATTATGCGGTTGTAAAACACCAGATCAAATTAAACACTTCCCCATGATGTGCTGTCCTCTCCTTTCGACTGATTATGTTGATTCATTGCTGCCGGTGCGAAAACCCAAAGTATTGTTTGCGCATATCCTAAGAAATTAGACTAGTGTAGTTGCCACGATACCAAAATTATTGTTTCGATACCACATCAAGAATTGCGATTTCGATACTTCTTCGATAATTCTTAAAAAATGTATTTGATTTGGGGGCCCAGACCACCTTGACATCATCAGTAATATTGAATATAGTGTTATCATTCACACCAGTGGGCATCCTAGATTCTGCTTGACTCTTCCCACACACACGGAAAATTATGGCTTATTTCATATGTTTCTATTTCATATACCTTCGAATTCATATAAAGTGTACAGTTAATGTATAGTATGTTTTAATCTGCATAATTACTATTAATCTGCTTAATTGCTAAACATATTTAGTCATTTGAATACTTAATATTTATTTTTAAACTATTACACCTAGGCAAATTTTAATGTGGTGTGTAGGCCTAGGTTTAATTGAGTGTTTGTCACTTTAAGAAATACATGAGTAATTACTGTATCCTTCAGTCTCACGGTTTTAGGCTATTGAATAATAGTTGCACATAATGCATAAGGATATGTGGATGCAATTCATTGTTGTCTGTCATTAGATAAAATAAATGTAAATAAAAAACTATCAAGTTCATAGAAGGGATCATGTTCAATAATGATTTTAGCACTAATTACGAATGACATACAGTGGGCAGTGCTTCGACTTGGCCAGCTTCACTCGCGGTCCGCGCGTGGGATCACGCGGTTTCACGCGACTTTAATTTGTATTTTTCCAGTGAGACGCTGCAACAACCCAAACAACCGGTAGATGGCTCAAGTGAGCAGGGTGTCTCGTAAAAAGAAATGGAGCCTGGAAAACCCTACACAGACTTCACTACAGACTTTAGCAGACTGGTTTAGAAATAATGTAATAGCCAGAAATATGCCTGCCCTGCCCTAATAAAGAAATATTTGGTTAACTGCGAGTGAATCCCGTTTGCAGCCGTAGAGACGCAGGACAAATTAAACATTCTGGTTTTCTCCGAGTGCAACGATGATAGACAGACATCATTTGGACAAAATATAGAGTATTAACCTCCGTTGCTCAGCCAAATGCCTTCCTGTTACGTCCTGTTATCACGGAGTTACAGGCGATAAACGATTTTTGATGGTCACAAGTTTACTTCATTAGGGACTGTTCGTTATTTATTTAAGGGGCTACCGGAGGAGTTTTGGGAGCATTAGTCCAAAAAGACGTGACCCTCCCTCGCCAGCAATACATTTTTCTATGACCCTCCAAAGTGATTATGAAAAAATCACTGTCAACTTTTTCCGGGTTTATCACCTACTGTATTTTAACGTTTTCACATATTTGGCCATAAGCCGTTTATCATAGGCTATCACGAAACCAAACTACAAAGGCGAACACTTTAACAGGGGGAATTAATTGGGCATGAATCATGCTGAACGCTATTTCGCTACCTTAGAATAATAAGGTTCTATCTGCATTTTGAGTAGGTACAACCGGGACGATTGAAACGGGGACGAATGAAACATTCCGGTTTTCTCCGAGTGCAACGATGATAGACAGTTTGGATAAAACATGGAGCATATTAACCTCCGTTGCTCAGCCAAACGCCTTCCTGTTACGTCCTGGTATCACGGAGTTACAAGCGATAAACGATTTTTGATGGTCACAAGTTTACTTCATTAGCGGTTTATTTTTTTGGATTATTAAAGAGTGTTTTTCATTTAAAGGTTTGACTTTGTGCTTATTCAGTAGAGCATTTAGTGCTCTCCCCAATCCCAGACGTTCACATTGCATGTTTGTTTGTAATGGATGCAACCGAGAGATAGGCTATGCGTTTGACAATGAGTTGTTAACAGAACCAAGACATATAGCCCAGCAGCAATCTAGGGACTGATCGTTATTTATGACCGCCGCGCAGCGAAGCGGCGGTCATATAGGTTTAGTCAGATTTTTTTCTTTTTTTTTTTTTTTCTTTTTCGCATGCCCAAATTTCCGTCAATGATTCCCGGGACACTGAAAGACCGGGGTACACGAAACTTGGTGGACATGTAACCCCACATGGATAGCATGGAACCATCGTTTTTCGTTTTGATCTGTAGCCCCCCCGCTGAATTGGACCCCCCGAAAGGAGGGTAGGGCAGACACAGTTTTCTGTGAATATCTCGAAAACCGTAGGGTTTAGGAGGACCATTCTTTTTTTGTATGTTGATCTCAAGGGGCCATGTCAACCCATTCCATAACCACTCATTTCATGTATAGCGCCACCTAGTTAAACACAAAAAAGTAAAAATGAGGTGGTATAATTGAAGGTATCTGTGACCTAACATAGTCAAAACTGCACGAAATTGGAAGTGTAGGATCATTGACACCCTCTGTATGCACGCCAAGTTTTGTGGAATTCCGTTCATGGGGGGCCCACACAATAAATTAATTTATGTTACTATACACCAACTGGCCTGTAGGTGGCCGGAGACAGTTTTCTGTGAATATCTCGAGAACCGTAGGGCCTAGGAGGTCCACCTTTTTTTTGTATGTTGGTCTTAAGGGGGCATGTCAAACCATCTCATTACCACTTATTTCAGGTATAGCGCCACCTAGTTAAAAATTAAAAAGCAAAAAATTAGGTGTTTTCATCACAATATCTCTGGCTGACAAGGTCAAAACTGCACGAAATTAAAAGTGTAGGATCATTATGACACCCTCCGAATGCATGCCAAGTTTTGTGTACTTTCGGTCAATGGGGGCCCTACAATAAAATAACTTATGTGTACATTTAGTGACGTACACCAACAAGGATTCCCGGGACACTGAAAGACCGGGGTACACAAAACTTGGTGGGCATGTACCCCCACATGGATAGCATGGAACCGTCATTTTTCGTTTTGATCTGCAGCCCCCCCGCTGGACTGGACCCCCCGAAAGGAGGGTAGGGCAGACACAGTTCTCTGTGGGCAGACACAGTTCTCTTTTATGGTATGTTGGTCTCAAGGGCCTACATCAACCTGGCTCATAATCAATCACTCATTTGTGATTTGCACCCGCCCCCGGTAAAAAATGAAAATGCAATATTATTCTGCTTTAATCGCCCTTATCTTCAGTTAAGATGTTCAGAACTGCACCAAATTTTATGTGTATGATTGACCTGGCATTCTCTGGGGGTCTGGGGGTATGCCAAGTTTCGTAGAATTTCATCCATGGGGGGGTCTAAAAAAATTAGGTTATGTGTACATTTAGTGACTGTACACTCATTGGCCTGTAAATGGCGGTGCACACATATAAACATGCACACACACAGGCACCCACATACTATCGGTATTAGAACGGCCGATACATAATTACAAATTCAGTAGGATCAAAAGAAAGCCAAAATAAATATTCATCATCATCATCATGGCTGCATTTTCAGTATTGGCGATAAGTAGTCGTTTGTCCACTAGATGGCGCATCGTTGCAGTGAGACGTAATTTTGTTGGAAGTTAAAAGTGGGTTGGGGAAAACAATGGACACTTCCTACAAGGACTGTAATTTACCGCAGCGAACATCTAATAAGGACAGGACGATGTTCACATGAAGTGTAATTCCCATTTCTTCTTGAAGCCGAAATAAATCTGAGGATGTTTATCGGACATGCTTGGTTTTTACTGCAGGTACGTTAATCTTGTAATATCAATAAGGACCTAGGTAATGTTACCGTTAGCGTTGGTTGAGTGATGGAGGCATTTGATTGATTGCATTTGTAGAAAACTATAAATGCGGTTATACCAAGCAAATGTATAGCAGTACTGTTTGTATCTTTCGACTGTCATTTATTGCACGTGCTACAAAATCATTCTGTGCAATGGAAGATTTACCAACGTTACACCGGTCTGATACAGTTTTGCCTATACATGCGTGAGACTGAGACGCCTGTTTATTTTGTTGCGTGTGCGTGCAGGGTGTGAGAGGGGAATCGATGTGCTTTGATTCCAGCTTGGTAGTTGTAGTCTGTGAAATTAAAAAGCACGTGTGTGTGAAGTATCCAAACAATGACACCTTCATTTCATTATGGCTGCTTTAGCAACACACCTTAAGCTACTGTGTAGTGGGTCCCATTTAGAAGTGGCTACTTCATTCGCGCTTTCCTTGACTCATGGAGCTGCGTGAATGTTATTACAACTTTTCGCCACGATATGACAGTTTAAGTCCGCTTGATACTGTAAGGCGTAAGCCATTGGTTTCCAAAGGAGATTTTATTTGTGTCGCCAGCATAGCCTATTGACAATTTATGTTGTAAATAGGCCTACCTCATAATCCTAGCTGTAGCTTATGGAAGCTAACAGCTTTCTATTAGGATCTAGTTTGTTGGTTACCGTTTTGTCATAACTCCCTGATGCATTTTTGCATTTAGAATAGCCAGAGCGTGTATATCTCAATCGGAAAATTAAACAATATCGGGTGCCTATGGACTAGGCTGGGTGAACCCAGCCTGATCTGCCCGCTATTTATTTTTTGATTTCTTAAAAGATTGAGCTTGGTCTGATGAAAGCCAGACTAGCCATGGACCTCAGTTAAACAATGCAAGGGAACATGAATCAGCCTATATTTGCACGAACAATAATGGACGAATGAAAGCTCTTCAACTTTGGCCCGTTAAAATGTGTATGAACAGTCTAGCGACGCATTTCATCAAGGCCCATTTGGACATGTCAGTTATTTGCACCACTGGTTAGATGTAAAACAGCATTTCGTTTCAGACTATGCTACTGTTACTTAATTTGTGCATTAACAATAACGTTTCAGACTACTGTTACTTAATTTGTGCATTGACAATAAAGTATTACATGAACTAAAGATGACTAAAATCTTATGTAGAAGAAGAAACAACACTACTTGTGATTGTTTAGAGATTTTAAAGGTTTTATAACAATGCTACATCTTCTTTGGCTATTCTACAATCTATTCACCTTTTCAGCACCAGTAGGCTACTTTCTGTGCAGCCGCACACACACTCAGGCATGCCAAACAAGCATACACAAAAGTTTCAACAGTGGGGGATGGAGTAAAATATGGAGACAAATTGAAGTGTGATTTATTTTCGCGGAACGGATGTACAGGACTGAGCGGCGGTCATGTTTTGTACCGCTATGCGGTACATCTAGTTGTTACAGTTTTTAATCAATGCAACTAACATTATGTGTAAAGTGACGCAATATAAACCGTAGCCTATGCCTTCCGTCTGTTTTGACATGTAGGCTACAACAATGTTTTTCACAATTTGCGACGGAAGGTTTTGACTGAGCGTGTTAACAGTTCGCGACATTATTATTTTATGTTGAGTAGCCTAAGGGGATCAGTCGTGTTTATGACGCACAGACAGCCTTGTAGCCTATTTTGCTTAGGCCTCACTTTTAACGACAGGTTGTGAGCGTATGTTGACAAAAAATAACCATGCAATTAAAATAGTCAACTTAACACTTTGCTATTATCAATGTATAGCACAAAACCATAACCAGTAGGCCTACCTGAACCTCGCATATTAGCATGTTCTTTTTTTATAGCGCAACACGACCTGTCCCTCACCATATCGGAACCTCTTGTCAACCTTATACAATCTGTTGCTGAAGACAAAAGCGCCCTCTCCAGATTGTCGTTATCAGATGCGCAGACCTCCTGCATGAGCACACACAGTATTGCTGCTCATTGGAAAACTGAGTTGTCTGTAAAACTCAAAATTACCATGTTTTCATTAGATGCGGATGAGGCAACAAATGGAAATATGAACATCTAGACTGTTCTGATTCGTTATACTTTGATGAGGAAATGTGAAGTCTTGCAAACTTGATTTTATAGATTTTACTTGGTGTTGAATTGCATATTAACAAGAAAAAAAATCTCCCCTTTAAATACTTTTGGCCTGAAGTAATTAAATAAGAGTGTAAGTTAAAGCCTTGCTACAATATTGCTGCAGTAGAAAAGAACAGCAATGGTCAGGGATGGTATTGAAATATTGTTTGTTTCATCAGGGAAACTCAATCTCAATCAAGAACACTCTCAATTCGCCTTATTCACATGACGGCCATTGGCGGCTAAAACGAGGCTACAGGGTACACAAACCATAGGATTGTTATGTTCTATGCATTCACCTGTAGGTGGCATTAATTATATAGTAACTTAAGAGTACCCTGTAGCCTCGTTTTGGTGTTTATTTGGTGCTTTACTTTGCTGTTTGCATCTTTTTGTACATTAAAAACCAATAGGTCGCGACCGCAAAAGGGGTGCTATCTCTATAGGTAGATATGAACAACGTATGACTTATGGCCTGAAAAAAGTTTTTTTTTTCACTTTAATCCCTGAAATCAACTAGGTTCTATTCCGTGTAAATTTGTCCATGAAGCAGGACATTGTCACGTTAATACCGCGACAAATCTTTGCGTTGCCACTGCACTGCTGTCATGTTCATGTTGGCATGTTCAAACACTTAAATAGTAATTATTTGAGGTTTAATCTTACCTTTTGATATTATTTATTCTATCCGAATGGGTGCGATGTAGGTATTAAATTTCATCTGAAGTGGTATTAAAAAGGTCTTAAAAAGTCTTAAATTTAGGTCTGACAATTCTGGGGGTACCCTGAAAAAAAACATTCTTAAGAGAGGAATTTCACAAAATGTTATGCCTACATCACCGTTTGAATGATCGACATAATGACATTTGACAGAAATAGCAGCCATCTTGAAAAAATGGCTGCCATGTTGAATTTTTGGGTGGCCAGTGCCTTTTTCCCAAAAAGTGACCCTTAGAGAGTATCTGTGCCAAATGTAATGCTTTTATACCAATTTGAACGATTCTCTTGAAATACGCCATTAATCTGCTGCACTATGCTGCAAATTAACAGACAGAAGCACAGCAGGGCACGCCCCAAATGAAAATAAATGAATGGAACCTCGCTTCTCGCGTCAGTCAGGAAAAACACTGTTCACCAAGTCACGATGATCAGCTATCCAGCAGCAGTGTGTGATGTTTAGCCTAGGCTGAGTGTAATCTTAGGTAATGTCATGTCATGTATGAGAACTAATATTGCCTGGCAATACTACATTGAAATGGCGACGGCCATGTCTCCAGGCATTTTGGTGTTAACGTTAGTTTGCTTTGCATGTGAACATGACGTGACTTGCAATGTATGACACGAAGCAGTAGCCTAACATTCCCTTGAACTAAAATTAGCATTACAAATCATTTAGATATTAAAATCATATAGCAAATTATAGTCTAATGACATACTACAATTCTAGCCTTGATATATTGCAAAAAAAAGTCGAGTCATCGCGAGTCCGAGTCCAAGTTCGATTCTATCAGTGCTCAAGTCCAAGTCGTCACGAGTCTCTAAATTTAGCTAATGACTCGGACTCGAGTACTACAACACTGGTTTGTCTTAAGTGTCAAGTGTAAAACTTTACCAAGAACAATGAAGATGAGCATAAATTTGTATGGACATTATCACACAGCCTTATAAAAAAGAACTTACAGATATCTTATATGCTAACATTGCCATAAGTTTTATCAAATGGATGTATATCGGGTGGTACTGTAGATTCAAGTCAATTACACTTAGGCTAATTAAAGTAGATTAAAGTTAATGCACTTAAATACATTTTCAGTGGAGGTTTTCTTTCGGTCTAGAACTAGGCTTAATCCATATGGTGATGCTATATATGGAGTAGACTGCTTGTCGCATGACAGTTTCGTGGCTATCTCCACAGTCCCATTTTGTTTATTCCGAGTTCATACGAGAGCATTTGTCAGTGAATTCTGTATGTATAGCCTACTCTCTACAAAATTAAGTTCTTTTCTCTATTTCTCCCAGATTGGTGTTATACAAGATGTGGTATGTTGACTTTGAAACATTTTGTACAGTTGCCATGATTCTCTAAAATTCAAGTCTATCTTCACTAGTTTTACTCTCTGACTGAAATCTATATGCTGACTCCTTTTACAATATTTTTAAAGCATGGTTCCATTCACTTAAGTCAGTTCAGTGTTTCCCATACATTGACTTACAGTATTTGTGGCGGCCCACCACAATATCAACACTGACCACCACACAATGATTTTCTATGTTGTACTACTTAAACTGGATGGAATCCTTTCATTGTAGAGCTATGTCCATCTTTGCACAGCCTCTCCTTTTGTCTCTGTCCTTCAACAAACCTGCACGCACAGAGAGAGAGAGAGGGGTAGAGTTGCGTCTGTGGGTAGTCAGTGAAACTTCAGGTGCTCATCGGTGTCCAGAGGAATACAAGTAGAGAGCAGAGAGAGGGTCCGAGGCACGTCTGAAGTAAAGTTAAAAGTCCTTTATTTTTCTGAGTGGGACATCAAGCCGATGCGTTTTGGTCGCGTGCGACCTTCTTCAGGGCTGATTAAAACAGTATCAAACAGGTGTGTTTTTAAAGTCCAAAAAGTCATGTGATCCAATCACGTGACTGGTTCGACACAAATTTAACACAACAAGACATAAGAGACAAAATGACACAACATGACATGTTAAAGTTAAATACCACTAGAGCACTACACATTCAAGTTGATGTGTAGTTAAGACAATACCAATGTACAAAGCATCACTAGCATAACATTAGCACAGCCATGCTTAGGACAAAGAAACAGTCAAAAAAACCTATGTAGTTCCTTGTGAGTGGCAGATCCCTCACATACACCTCAGTGGAACAGCAGGAAACAATGAGTATGTTACATTTCAGTAAACTAAGTACATATCAGGTTTTTCTCATAAAAACACAGAAAAGTCCTGTTCCTCATTCAGTCCAGGAAAGTTCACTGCCTCTAAGGTGTCAATCCAAAAGGATTCTCTCTGGGCCAATGTTCTCAGTCTATCCCCACCCCTGATGTCCTTTTGGATGACCTCAATGACCATTACTTTAAGTTCTGTAGGGTTACAATGTGAGGAGGACTGAATGTGTTTGGCGATGGGATAGTTAAAAATGTTGTTTTTGATTGCATACTTATGTTCTCCAAAGCGGTCCCTCAGTCTCCTCTTAGTGAGGCCAATGTAGAAACAGCCACACTTGCAGTCAAGACGATATACTATACCAGGCAGAAAGACAGAGGGGAGTTGGCTTCAGACATGGCAATGAAGTTTGTTTGCTTGTTTGGTTTGCTTGTTGTTGTTTGTATTTTTATATGACAGAGAATAGTGTAATCTTACACCTGACAAGGACTCAAGGAGCCCCAGGAGCCTCACTGACCACACATCAACAAGTCAACCACCTTCATGAATGCAACTGGTACTAAATCTTTTCATTGTAAACAATTTGCCAATTGCAACTGTACTCATGTCATGTGAAGTGTAAGCTGGAGGCCGGTGTGGTGGAGGTCAGTGGCGGAGGTCTCCCTGACGAGTACTCCACAATTCAGTTTCACTTCCACTGGGGACGGGAGGACCTCGAGCACTTTCCTGGGTCGGAGCACTCCATCGATGGCCACAGATACCCCATGGAGGTCAGAGAGGAGGCTTACATTTCAATTATTATAGTGTGTGTGTGCGAGTGTTTGAGGCAAAAGAGGTATGCTAAATATTGGCGTATTTGACTTTCTGTTCTTTGACTTTTCATGCGCATGCATGTATTTGTGTGTTTGTGTCTTCTCAGATGCATATTGTCAGTCTGAAGAAAGGCTATAACGCAGCTCAGGCCAAAGCAGATCCGGAGGGCCTATCAGTGCTGGGATTCTTTATTGATGTAAGTTGTAGTAACCAGTACCACGTGGGGTCAGTGTTGCTAAAATATGCTTCAATTGCTTGTAGACAAAGTAGGTGAAAATTACACAGCATAGCATCAATAAGCCGACTGCATCCATTGCACTATGACTTGCGTGCCATTGTTGACAAGACAACAGCAGCAAATGAAATAGGTGAAACATGGTACTGATGAATTCTCTGTCACTAAGGGCAATGAATGAAATTCTTAGCCTATTTTGTGCTCAATGCTCAACTGTTTTGAAATATTTCATCTTATTCTGTACATAGAAAGAGAGCAGATGGAGATGACTCTATAACATTTTTTTCTGCATTGTGCAGGCCCCATTGAGGGTACAATCCCAGGGCCCATAACTATGAGATTTACTCTGACCACAGGTGATGGAAGGGGATGCAACAGGCATGCCTGAAGTCTGGAAGAATTTCTCCGACTTTGTGTCAGAAATACCAAACAAGAGTGAGCCATGGGCTTATGATATTGCTTTAATCTGTTGTTCAATCATCAACATAAAAACATTAATTTCTTATGACCTAGTACGATAGTCATGTAATCTTGGTTGGTGAATGGTCTCCTATTTCCCATTTAGGTGATAACACAAGTCGCTCCGCATTGAACATCTCCATTCATGACTTACTGCTGGACGTCGACCTGACCAAGTACTACCGTTACAAAGGCTCACTGACCACGCCTGGATGTGATGAGGCTGTGGTTTGGACTGTTTTTCAACAGCCAATCCGCATCAGTGAAGATCTGGTAAGTCACACTTCGGGGTAGGGGGTGGGGGGCATATGTGAAGCATATGCTAGATTTGATAAGGTACAATTTTATAATTGATCTCCCAAGTTACAGGTTCACATTTGTGAAGTGTATTTATGATTTTCTCTCTTGCTATATTGCTATACTTTTGAACATCAAAGCCCTGTATTTGTTCTTAACAATACACACATTTGTGAGTAGCCAAAACCAATATCTTAGGCAAGCCATGCAGACAGTGTTTACATAGTGAGGCCTACCTGTTTCGGTTGGTAAGCAGTCAAAATGATAACAACGGTTGTATGCACCAATTATATCACAACGTTGATAAATGTTTCTTTTACCAAATGAGTAAGCATGAATATTCCAAAGGAATTATCTATTTCATTAAGTCAGCTGGAGATATGATATCAGCGGCTGTATGCACAAAGTATGTCCTATCGTTGATAAATGTTTATTTTTCCAAGTGAGTAAACAAGAATTTGCAGTTCCACCCCTACCGTGCATGAAAAGACTGACAATATGCCCCCCCCCCCCCCCCCCTCCACTGCGGTGTTCAGCTAAGGTAAACTCTTAACTCTTCCAATCTAGTGTTTCATCAGCGCAGTGCTATCTATGCAACACATTATTTTATCACATGCCACTGCCTGTGGTGTAGCGAGATTTCTAATCTGGATGTGAGGGAGTTTCTTGTTTTACAGGAATTTCAACTGTCATGTAGGAATTCACATAAAGCGACAGGTGGCTTACTTTACTTTAGTTAAACTCAACCACTTGTACCCATCAGTTAAATGGAAATTCATCACCAGGTCTAAATACCATTGAGCCATTTCCTGAATCAGACTTTCTCAGTAGATGTAACACAATTGCTTGTCTCGTGTATACTCTAGAGTGAGGCCAGGATTTTGTGACGGCAAAATTGTGTTGTTTTTTTTCTGGTTCTTGTTCTTACTGTCTTAATTCAAATTAAATTCTTAAACCACCAACTTACAAAGGTATTTGGTTATATTGTAAAAAAAAAAAAAAAACATAGTCATTGTCTTTGCTTCCTCCTTGTAACTATAATTTTCCACATCTCTGTAGAGAAGAGATACTGCAGACAAGTACAGACATTCATCACATTCACATTCACATTAATTTGGGGATAAAACCATTCGGAAGAGTTTGTGGTAGTTTCATTGAGAGAAGTTAATGATACAGATACAGACTCGCATACAGATATGGCTCAAAGCTCTTTAACTTTAAACAAAATTAAAACAGAAACTCCTCTCACTCTCTCTCTCTCTGTAACCCCCACCCCACCCCACCTCACTCCCTCAGATCCTAAGATTTGCACAGCAGACAGGAGATTCTGACTTGTATCGCCCCCAGCAGTCACTCCATGAACGCAATGTTTACGCTTCAGCTGAATCTGGTATGACTTCATTCCCTTTGCTGACCCTTAGCTGCCTCCCTCTCCCCCTGTGTGTGTGAGAGAAAACACCCTCTGGTGTTCCTGCACGCTCAATGGTGTTTCAAGCCCCCAACGTCGTCTTCCAGGCAGCGGTGCCACCATCGACTTAAAATCCTAACCCTAACCCTAATCTTAACCCATGCCTAACCCTAGCGCCTTCCAGGCAGCGCTGAAGACAACGTTGGGGGCTTAAAACACCATGAAACTTCCTGCTCAGTCCTGGGCCTGCAAATGGGAAACAAACTGACTCAGAAAAAACTGTGCACTATTCCAAACATCAACAAGACTGTTCATTTGTCTTGAATGACTACACATTGTGAATAGCAAATTAGCATAGCTGTTGCTGTCATCAAAAAAACTCTTTGAAAACTCTGTTTGGGTGTTTGTGTGTGGACAGGGGAAAACAGAATTTTTGGATTGTGACATCAATGGCTGTTTTAGGGTAGCCATGTGGATGGAAATATTTCACCAATATGAAGGAGGAAAAATCCAGTTTTAAAAAATAGCCGACTTTGTGTGGACATAGTGCTGAACAAATGGGAATATATTTCAAATGTTAAGTGTTCCTCCTGTGTAGCCTGCTGATCAGCTGGAGATATCTTACCCATACAAACCCTCTGGATGTGGAGGTGGGACTGGCCTCTCTTATACCACAGTGTGCATGATACACATGTACATGATATAGAATAGGCACCCATGCTCAGTTGCAGGGGGTCAGATCTCACTCATACTTACTTTCATAGATTCTAGTCAGTGTTTATTTTCTAGTTTTCTCTTAGTTTCCTGGTCATCTTGCTTTTTTCCCAGTGCTTAAGCTTGGCTTCCACACTAATTGTATTGTACAAGGATACAAGGAAGTTTATTGTCACATGCATATAGTTACTGGAAGTAAGAAATGCAGTGAAATTATGTCTGGTGTCAGCCTATTTGTGCATTAATGGGGGGGGTAAAAAGTGCAGTAGAAGAGGGGTTTAGTAGATTAAGTGGCAAGGGCTGCATAAAAAAGGTGGGGGAGGATTGGGATTGGGTGGGGGGCACCAACAAGGAGCACCCAAGAGCAACAGGGGCAAGGAAAAACTCCCTTACCAAGGAAGAAACCTTGGGCAGATCCACGGCTCAAGGGGCTAACCCAACTGCCAGGGGTCTTGGTGTGTGTGTTGGGGGGATGACAGGGGAGATGGGATAGTGTGCTGTGTATGTGGGGAGAGGGCAGTGTGCAATATGTGTGTTGGAGAAGCTTCCTCATGAGACAATGTGCTGTATATTGAGGGGGGGGGGGGGGGCAGTGTGCTGTAAGTATGTTGGGGATGTGTGTTGGAGAAGCTTCCTGATGAAATAATGTGCTGTGTATGTAGGGGGGGGGGGGGGCAGGGACTTACTATTGCAAGCAGAGTACTGTATGTAATGTATGTGAGTGATGACAGTGAAGATGTGTGTGTGGGCGGGAGGGGAGTGGAGCAGTGACTGTGTGTGTGTGTGTGTGTGTGTGTGTAGTGTGTAGGTGGGTAGGTGGGGGCAGTGTGCTGTAAGTATGTAGAGGATGTGTGTTGGAGAAGATCCTGAAGACAATGTGCTGTGTATGTGGGGGGGGGGGGGGGGGGGCAGTGTGCAGCAAGTATGTAGAGGAGGCTTACTGTAGCAAGCAGTGTGCTGTATGTATGTGAAGTGATGACAGTGATGATGTAAGTGTGTGTGTTGGGGGGGGTCAGGGACTTACTATTGCAAGCAGAGTACTGTATGTAATGTATGTGAGTGATGACAGTGAAGATGTGTGTGTGGGCGGGAGTGGAGCAGTGACTGTGTGTGTGTGTGTGTAGTGTGCTGTAAGTATGTAGAGGATGTGTGTTGGAGAAGATCCTGAAGACAATGTGCTGTGTATGTGGGGGGGGGGGGGGGGGGCAGTGTGCAGCAAGTATGTAGAGGAGTGCTGTATGTATGTGAAGTGATGACAGTGATGATGTAAGTGTGTGTGTTGGGGATGGGGGTGGGGTGGGGTGGGGTGGGGGGTGGGGGGGAAGAAAGGCTAGGCAATCAAGGACATGGGTAGATGGAGGAGAAATCAAAAATAATAAATAAAAAGTGTGCAAAAGTTGGAGAAAGTCAGATATGTGTGTGTGTGTGTGTGTGTGTGTGTGTGTGTGTGTGTTTTGACGTGTGATGAAATAAGAAAATAAATAAAAGGTCTGTAGCATAGGGAGAGGGATGTAAAAGTGTAAAAGTGCTAAAAGTCTTGTAGGTGTGTGTGGGTGTGTGTGTGGGGGGGGGGGGGGGGGGGGGGTCATGAGTGCTGAGGAGTGAATGAGTGCAAAGTCAGTATAGTGTGAGTTCAGAGTTGGGAAATGTTTGAGAGTGCTGAGGAGTGAATGTGTGCAAAGTCAGTATAGTGTGAGTTCAGAGTTTGGATGGCCTGGGGATAAAAACTTCTCCTGAGTCTCTCAGTTCTGGCTTTGTGACTACATAGGCGTCTTCTTGATTTCAGCGGTAGGAATAATCCATTGTTAGGATGAGAAGAGTCCTTCAGAATCTTTTGGGCTCTTAGGAGTACTCTTCTGGAATAGATATCTTGTAGAGCAGGGAGTTGAGTTCTTATAGTACGTTCAGCTGAGCGCACTACTCTCTGCAGAGTACTACAATCTCTAACTGTGTAGTTCCCATACCAGGTGATGATGCTACCAGTTAGAACACTCTCAACCGCTGAAGTGTAAAAGGCCTTCATGATGGATGTAGAAACTTTGAATTTCCTTAGCTGACGAAGGAAGTAGAGTCGTTGTCTGGACTTCTTCAGAACATATTGAGTGTTAACAGTCCATGTTAAGTCTTCAGTAATGTGGACACCAAGGTATTTAAAACTTGTGACTCTCTCTACAGGTTGCCCGCTGATCATTAGTGGGGTGTAACTGTAGTTCTGCTGCTGCCTTCTGTAATCCACTACCATTTCCTTGGTTTTATTGATATTCAGTGTCAAGCTGTTAGATTGACACCACTGTGCCACCTCATCAACCTGATCCAAGTAGAACTGTTCATTGTTGTTACTAATCAGGCCCAAGATCACTGTGTCATCTGCAAACTTGATGATGGAGGTATGACTACTGTTGGCTTTGCAGTCATGTGTGTAGATGTTGTACAGCAGTGGACTCAAAACACAGCCTTGGGGAGCACCAGTGCTGATGGTTAATGAGTCAGATGTCAGACCCCCCACTCTAACCACTTGTGAACGGTTGGTGAGGAAGTCAAATATCCAGTGACACAGGGTGGTGTTCAGTCCTAAGGCCTTCATCTTTGTGACCAAGGTGAGAGGTACTATCGTGTTGAATGCTGAACTAAAGTCAATGAACAGCATCCTCACATAATTCCCATTCCCCTCCTCCAGGTGAGTTAAGGTGGTGTGCATGAGGTTTGAGATGGCATCCTCTGTAGACCTGTTGGCTCTGTAAGCAAATTGGAGGGGGTCGAAGGAGGCAGGGAGGGATGAGCAGATAATGTTTTTCACAAGCTTCTCAAAACACTTCATCACTGTAGACGTCAGGGCTACTGGGCGGTAGTCATTCAGACATGATGGACTTTTGTTTTTCGGTACTGGAACAATAACAGACTGCTTGAGGCAAGTAGGAACTGTCTCTTGAGCCAATGATGTGTTAAAGATATAAGTGAACACAGGAGCTAACTGAGCAGCGCAGGATTTCAAAACCCTGTTTGAAATTCCATCCGGTCCAGTAGCTTTTCTACAATTTACCCTCCTAAAGGCATTGCTCACATCGACCTCAGAGACACAGAAAGGTGCATCCTCATTTGCTTCACATGCTGCAGATAGTCCAATATAGTCTGTGTTTTTCATGTCAAAGCGAGCATAAAAAGCATTAAGTTCATCAGGGAGGGCTTTACTCACATTCATCATAGGAGGGGACTTTCTTTCAAAGCCAGTGATGGTTCGGAGTCCTTTCCACACTCGTGCTGGATCACCCTCCAAGAAATCAGCTTCAACTCTGTCTCTATAGCGCCGCTTAGCATCTTTAATTGCACTGTATTAATTAATTTAATTGTGACGTTGTCTTTGTAATAATCATCCATGAGTGATTCATCACAAATATCTTTTGTTTCACACCTGTGTCAAATATTCCATTTCAGGCCATAAATGGTGTCATCAGCTTCCACACTAATTGTATTGGGACGTTGTCTTTGTAATAATCATCCATGAGTAATTTATTCATCACAATATCCATGTGCTTCCCCCATCCTTGCCCCTCTTAGTGAATACAATAGAAAATCACACCTGAGGATAAGCCAAATGGTCCCTAGAGAGACTCTAATGAATTATAATCATTCAAGGATAAACAAAGGATACTTGCCTAGAACAAAGACACAAGAAATACACTAGACTATAATGCTTATTCACAATTCTTTCAACACACACACACACACTACTGTATGTTTGATTGTGGATGTACAGTATATGAATTTGCATTAAATGTACACATAAATAATTAGCATGATATAAATGTAATTCACACACACATGCAAACTTACAGTATGCCATCATGCTGGAACTATTTCATTCTCAAACATATGGCGGTTAAAAGTGTATATCTCTGTTTAGCCTCTATAGTAACGCTCTAAAACTAGCCTTTCACACCACTATCTGAATGTGTATTCATTACATTAAAATCTATTCAGTATTTTTTTTCCTCAATCTCATGATTGTTTTGATATGACCATGTTCTTTTTTATTTCTGTTATCATTACACCATTCTTTCTCTCTCTCTCTCTCTCTCATTCTTTCTCTCTCTCTCTCTAAATGCTGTGCTAAAGGAAGGCATGGTTAGGGTAGGAGGAGGGGGTCTGCCTAACGTGTACGACACCCTACAGTTTCACTTCCACTGGGGGAACAGCTCAGCGCATGACTTGGCTGGCCAGTTGCGTTCGCAGCGCTCCAATGTCTCCCACGACTTGGCTAGCTCCAACCACTCAGACAGCACAGAGTCCGATGGCAGTGATAGTTCGGACCAAGGCTCTGCTAGCAGTTCTGGGGGGTCAGAGCATGCACTAGACTCCGAGGTCTACCCAATGGAGGTCAGGGAGCACCACACTGGAATTTGGATCACTAGTTTTTAAACTATTTGCCATGTGTTCCTATTGCTGTCATTGTGCAATTTAGTTTTTGCCAATAATGTCTCTTCACCATGTATTTCTTTATGATCATGAATCAATATCATACACTACGTTTGTCAAACATTAAGCCCAAATGTCAGACCTCTCTTGCCTTCTCTGCCTGTTCCTATTAGATGCAGATTGTGAGTAGGAATGAAAACCTATCAGCAGATGCCGCTCCAAGTCACGCAACAGGTTTCGCAGTGCTGGGCTTTTTCATTCAGGTACCATTCCAGAACCCTGGGGACAAGGTTCTGATTCTAAGAGACTCACAGACAGTCACATTAGTGGTATAGGAAGTGTTTACTCTTGTGTAGACCTCTCACCCCCTCAAGAATAGATAAAAGCATCACCTTTAAGGCCTTTTACTGGAAGGCTCTAAGAGAGATCGGTATATGAAAGATGGGTTTGACCATGGACAAGTCTGTCCCCTCCATGGTACTATAGGTCAGGATGCTTTGCTATTTGTAGGTCAGATCATATTCATGCTGGTCCCATTTTACTTTGAGCTACAGTGTACTGCCATAAGTTGAGTAATGTAATCAAGTATGTCTCTGTATGTGAAATATCTAGAGTAATTATGTATTGCTGCTAGTAAACCTGACTGTCCGAGCGTACACTGGAATCATTATTGATCGTTATGATATGCGTAGTATGGTATTACACCTGATTACATTCAGTAAAAGTGCTCTGAACAATTATTTGGGTATCACTTAGTTCCCAAGTCTACCTAAGATAATGGAGAAATCTGTCAGGTCCTGCATTCCGTCATTTAATCATTCTGTCTCCTTGATCCAGAACAAAGGTGTGTGTCTGTGTTTGTGTGTGTGACTCTGTGTGTCTGTGCACAACCTTGTGCAATATCATTTAAATGTCAAAATATAGCTACAAGCAAGAGGAAGCTTCTTTGAGAATTGAGATTCAAATATCGAAACTACCTGAGCAAGGCAAGCTTCTAATCCAGAGCCTCTGTATCTCAAGACAAGCAGGTTACCGAGTGAGCATACTACAGAGTGGACAATGTATTACTGACTGTATTACTGATGATGACTATGTAGAATAGTAGAAGCAATAGTAAAAGACTGGTTCTAATGCATCTCATCATACAAACAGTTGCTTTACTGTTGGCGTCTAATAGGAAGGAATAATGGGGAGAGGTCTGTGATGTAACAACAACAACAAACAAAAGTCATTGTAAGGCTTGCAAACTCATTGATGGATGACATGGAATTGTGTAATGTTGACAGAATCGTTCTCAAAGTAAGACTTTTAGAAAGGTTGTTCCAACCAACCAAGAAGAAGGTAGAAAGAAAACTTGTACTTACAATGATGAAAGAGGAAACAAATCAAGCACTGCTTGATTTTTATACAATTATAAATTATGGCTAATACATAAGAGAACCTTCCTCCTTGCAAACATACAGCAGGCTATATATCACAGATGAATAACACATATGTGTACTGTGGACCTATCTAAAGTTGGCACTGATAATGAACCTGGATCAGTGTCCCTGTGCGTGCGATGAGTCTCAAGATGAAATCAATGTTGACTTGGTTTTTAACTGAACAAGTACATTTTGCTTGTAAATCATTCACAATAGTTAGCATTTGTATTTCAATTAAGCCAGTGATTTGCATACTCACTTGACATTTGTAAGTGGGTGTTTAATAGTGTGAGGATAGTTTTGACAAAGATGTATTGTATTGACTTAAATTGCAACAGTAGGATCACTAGTTGTGTAAGCCCGGATGTGCTCACCTGGCTCAACATGTGAAACAACCTCGTATTTTTAGATATGTGTTGAAAACTGGTGAATAGACGATGATTATTACATCACAAGCCATAGCTCTCATCTGCTCCGATGACTGATCGCCATTGTATTTGTTAAGCCCTGCCATTTTTGAAGTCCTCAGACAGGCATTTCCCTGTCTGATTAAGTGAGCTATTGTATAGTCAGTGTAGAGTGTGGGTGTTTGCAGGAGGAAAATAATGAACTGGTTAAACTATTGGAAAACACCTAGGCAGTGATGAGGGAAGTTTACTTTATGGATTAAATACCTTTGAATCATTAAGGTATGAGCTACACCAGGCGCGTAACTGAAGCGCTCCATTTGCGTAGCGTCTGCTGCAACAATTAGCTGCCACTATAATCAATGGATGTAGCTACACCAGACGTGATAGCGGCGCGTACGTTCGAAAAACATAGACCAGTCTTTTCAAATGGATTTTATGCGTCGCGAACGGAGCGCTTCAGCATGGCATTTTCTGGACAAATAAAGATCAAATTTCTGTTTAAACCCATTTAATGATTAGTTTCTCAGCTTCCCCACACTGCGTTAGGAATGCGTTTGAAGGAACAACCTCTCCTGATGTTACAGTGTGTGTTTGGGTGTGTATATCAGGGATGTGTAACCTTAGCATTGGGGTGTACTTATGTCTGTGTGTGTTTCTGTATTTGAGTTTCTGTGGATAGATAGATAGATACAATCATTGATCTAGGGGAAATTCTTTCTGCATTTACATGAACACACACACACACACACACAAACACATCACACAGTGAGAGTGAACATACACAAACCCGGAGCAGTGGACAGCTTCACTTGCTTGGAGGCCAAAATTATTCAAAATGGCACCACCTCTGTTGAAATGTATGCTCCTTGGTTTATAATTATGTATGACTATGTTGGCATGGATGGGTAATGTGTTCCTCATGAAGTGAGCCTGTGATTGTTCTCCCATGTCCCCACAGACAGCACCATTGAACTGCACCAGGACATATCTCTTAAGGCCCTCATTGGGGATGTGGATCTTACAAAGTACTACCGATACCAGGGTTCCCTCACCACTCCCACTTGCAACGAGGCTGTAATATGGACCGTATTCAAAGAGCCCATCAGAGTCAGTAAGAACCTGGTAAGGAGACCCCATTTTGTCTTGCTTTTCATGCTCTTCAACTTCATTTTTGGGATGATAGCTTTGGGCTGATAGTCTTGTAGCAGATAAACATTAAAGCACTTCCATTTTTAATATTAGCTCAGGAAAGCCTTATTTTGTAATCCACAGCTTTTAAAACCACTAGTGAGGCTTCTTAATTAGTTTTCGGTGTCCACCCAATGGAATCACTTCTGCTTCACCAGAAATTTGAATGACAAATTAGAGAGACGACACTCTTGGTGAGTTTCTCACCTTGTTGTTGCAGTCTTGGAATTTTTCTTTTATGCTATTGGGAAAAGCAGAGACCGTCCCTTGTAAATATCAAGTACAGATCAATGTAGATCAACGTCTTCAAGTGAATTTAAAAAAAAAAAAAAATGTCATCATCTGCCTAGTTATGATCAATCTTGTAATATCAGACTCCGTCAAGATTTTCAGAATAAAAAAGGAATGAATTGAAAACATTTCACATGGCCAGATCAGTCACAAAGCCCAAACGGGCTTCCCTCGTGCCACACACCACGCTGCCACGCGCCACACGCTCCCTCCTTCCTCATTCTCTGGCTCACTCTCTGCTGACATGTGGGGTGTCACGCTATCAGGTGACATGTCCTACTCCTACAGATAAGACATAACCTAGCTGTGACCCTGTTGGTGTTTTGTAACAGGATGTGGACATTGACATAGGGTAATTGCTTGCCAGAAAACTCCTTAGAATCAGTAATAATATATCTGGTGGCTGAAAAAAGACCTAACATAGAGATGTTTCGAATGGTTGGAATGGTTTTAAGGAGCAAGTAGTGCAGGTCTGTCAGTTTTACAGATTTGGACACTCCACACATGATCTTTCTTCCTTTATTCCACTTTCTTTTTGCTTTGTCTTTCTTACTGGGGTACAGGGTGTACTTTTGCCCCCCCTCCCCACCCTGTCTCTAGCTACATGTGGGTATTGATCATACCTCTGATCTCACATGCTTACCAGCACTCGTTTGCGTCAACACGCAGGCAACACGGTATCGCCTCCATCAAATGAGTGACTCATTGTGATTTTACATACATTCTAAGATCAGTCAGGATTAGAAGACCTTGATGACTGACATTTTGAGTTCCAAGGGGGATTTACTACTGAGGGTACATTTGCAGACAAAGGAAGCACAGCTATGCATTAGCTTGAGACATTGTCCCTGCTGAGTGGGGTCACAGTCAAAGCTGTATTTTTTATTAGGTTTACCCTATAATTTTAAGAATGGCAGAGTGAGAGAGATTAGGCTGAGTGTCTGTGCAGAACAGGAAAGCACATGCACACACTTGTATTCACCAGCACATGTACACACATGTGTGTCCACCCGTACACACACACACACACACACACGGGGGCAGACTGGGACACTCTTAATATTACCGGGTGATTTCAGGCTCCAACGGAGACGAGGGTGTTAATAGGAGTGTGACCCAATTTGGCCTGATTCCTATGGGGGAATCAGGCCAAATTGGGTCACACATACTATCGTGCACTGGTCATTTTCATTAAAAAAAGAGAAAATGCATAAAGTCCAGTCTATTCGCCTTATTCACCCCGAACGTCAGAACGCGCCTGATGTGTACACACTCAGCCCTTCTGGGAATTTAGTATAAGTAAGTATATACAAGTATATATACTCTTTTGATCCCGTGAGGGAAATTTGGTCTCTGCATTTATCCCAATCCGTGAATTAGTGAAACACACTCAGCACATAGTGAGCACACAGTGAGGTGAAGCACACACTAATCCCGGCGCTGTGAGCTGCCTGCAACAACAGCGGCGCTCGGGGAGCAGTGAGGGGTTAGGTGCCTTGCTCAAGGGCACTTCATCCGTGCCTACTGGTCGGGGTTCGAACTGGCAAGTCCGAAGCGCCAACCGGTAGGCCACGGCTGCCCATGAATTTCTACCAGTGGCAATGGTGTACACACCGCTGTGTACCTAAATGTACCTGGTCCCACAGAAAGAAATCTTTTAGGGGTCAAACCTTTCACCGTTTTCCTAAAGACACATTACTTCATCGAGAGTGGAAAAAAAGTCCAACTTCCTGGTTTTTGTACCCCTCAATGAGCCTCAAAGGCGTTCTCAAAGTTTTCAAAATGGCTGCCAGGTCAATGTGTTTGAAAGTGTGCTGTGTGTCTGTGTATCTGTCTCCAGTAGTGTGATGGGAAGGTACTGTCTCATGACCTCTCCGTAGGCCCCTTGCAGGAATGTGACAAGTATCTGCACTCCAACAGACGGATTGGTTACAGTAGCAAGGGGTACTGTAATAGCCTTTATGGGAGTTTCACAGGACCTATACCTGCGGTGTGTGTGTGTGTGTGTATATATATATATATATATAATTTGTTTTATTTTTGTATTATTTATTTTTTTTTTTTATATATAGATATAAATACTAGCATGCCTTTTTGCCAGGTTGAGTGAAAATGACAAGCAAAGTCATTGCTGTGAGCACAAAGAAGTTGTAAATGTCCGACTATGGTGAGTCAGCTGGATGGAATGTGGCCTGATGCCAGTCTATTATTGCTGCAGTGCAAGTGGTTTGACTGGGTTTTTAGATTTCCTCTGTAGTGTCTGTCTGCCTTTAGAATGCACAAGACCTTGACCAAGATTAACTGGCCTCATAAATTTCAATAGAGCTCAAGATACTGTATATGCTGGTGACTGTGTGTGTGTGTGTGTGTGTGTGTGGAAGTGCAGGGCAGACAGTGCCCAGTGCAGGTGTGTCTCACTGTGCTATCATACCATACTAGATTATACTGTTTAATTTGAGGTCATTAACCTAAAGAATTCTAAAAATGTGATCTAATCAGAATTAGACAAAACATTTCCATTCCTGGTGTCCAGAGGGTGAGGGTGCTCAATACAAAATATAATTTCACTTCATTCATAATGTCGAAATGAAAAAGCAATCTCAAAATCTGAGACAAATATAATCTGCATCTCATCATTTACATCTCTCTCTCTCTCTCAGATAAAGAAGTTTTCCAAAATGACTGGGTTGAATAACGTATCCCGGCCTGTACAGCCACTAAATGGCCGACACGTGTACACAACCGTGACTGAGAATCACTCCTCTTCTCCCCCCTCATGCCTCTTCTCCCTCCTTCTGGTCCTGTCGTCCCTCTTTGCTACTCTGTGGATGAACCAGATACAGTAGACAAAAGATATACAAATACAATCATTCTATCATATTTCATTGCACCATATCACACAGCACCAATCATTCCAAAACAGTGCTGCTAAACGCTGATTTTAAAATAAATACATTTTTAAATAGATAAACCTTAAATAAATTGTGGAGTAGTGGAGTAAAATGTATCATATGTCTGGCATGAATAATATACAGTGTAAGGCCAAAATCACTTCTTCAGGTTTTAGAGTATATATTTTGAATGTTTATTTATTAATGTTTTGTAAATGGAAGTGGGAACAGGATTGTAAACTGATCATATTGATTAATATGCAGTTTGTAGAACATTAATATTGTAAAGGGCAGTTCACACCAAGAAGGATAACGATAACATAAGTATCGCTCTAGCTAACATGAATGACAACGTCCATACGTAAACTATAGCGATAACAACATGACAAAGATACCGTTGGGGTCATAGTTATCATTCTTGGTGTGACCGGCCCTTAAATGAGGAAAGAAGTAAACAAATGTATTCTTCACTGATATCAATAAATTATGGTACTATCTTCAAGGACATTGTAATAAGACAATATGATATGATCAACAATAAATATTGAGACATTATTTTTTTCTGTTTTTTGCAGTTGTTCTGTCTGCCTCTCTACATCTCCTATCATCACACCAGCAATCACACATGTAATTAACGCTTCACTGGCTTTTGGTACATTTCTAACTGCATTTAAACTGGCTCGGGTAACTCCTGCTTAAGAAGTCTTCCCTTGCTCCCACCCAGGTGGAGAACTTTCTCCCGGTCTCACTTAGGGATGTAACGATTACCGGTATAATGGTAAACCGCGATAAAAATGTTGGCTATAATAATTACCGTTTTCATTTCAAACATCATGATTATCACTGTTGATTACCGCGGTGTGGAAACCGTGTGTTTAATCCTTCCCAGCTTCTTCCGAGCCTGCTTTTGACATACAGTAGGCCTGGTACAATGAAACAAAACTGGTACCCTACTGATTCTGTTGTCTAATTGATGGTTTTAACTACGATTCGGATTAGGCTACACCTGATTTATAAAAGGTGGAACTTTTTCACCGCAAAATGTGCACTGTATCATGTAGCCACTGCGTCTTTTTATGCTCACGTCCACATTAAATCCATTCCACTCGTTATCAGGAGAATACAGTAGCCTAAAGTTTTATTTTGAACTCTTACTTTGGTCTCACTCATTGCATCCAAATAACAGAAATGAAATAGCAAACTCCAAGTTATGGTAGGGTACGTTAAGCTATAAGGACATAGCCAATTAAACATGAAGAAAAAAGTAAATGGGAATTACTATTTCAGCTTGTGTAGGCCTATCAGTGCTTTCTGAACATATTGAACACACTTTTAGAAATACCGTGGTAATACCGAAAACCGTGATCATTTTGGTCACTATAACCGTGAGGTTAAATTTTCATACCGTTACATCCCTAGTCTCACTCCTCCCATGCCACTCTATAAAAGATGTAGAAAAGGTGGCTTCCGAACAAATCACAGAAGTTCTCTCATGAAATGACCTCCTTGATCCTAATCAGTCCGGCCTCAAAAGTGGCCACTCCACTGAAATGGCTCGGTTGTCTGTGACAGAAGCCTTAACATCTGCCCGAGCATTAGCTCAGTCATCAGTTCTCATCCTGCTTGACCTATCAGCTGCTTTTGACACAGTCAACCACCGCACCCTGCTATCCATCCATACTCCCAAACATGGGCATTACAGGCAAAGCACACTCCTGGTCTGAATCCTACCTCACTTGGAGATCGTTTAATGTGTCATGGCTAGGATATATGTACGCATCTCACTGCCCAAGGGTGCCCAAAGGCTTGGTGCTGGGGCCCCTTCTCTTAGTGTTGTTGGGGCGAATCATCAACTCACATGGCTTCTGATATCACTGCTATGCAGGTGATACCCAACTCTATCTATTTTTATTGCCTGATTTCTTAGTCACTTAGGTGTCATGATTGATGACTAATTGACCTTTTCTGACCAGGTTGCCTCTGTCACCGGGTCCCGGTCGTGTCACTTCGTACTATTCAATATAAGGACAATCAGACCGTACCCAACCCAACACATATCCCCAATCACACACATAAGCCACATCAGATCATCACACACTCTGTCAAGGGTCAATGAGAATTAAAGAATATTTATGCCATGTAAACTTTCTCATTTCTTGTTTCTTTTGATTGTGTTTGTTTGCATTGGCCAGCTTTCAACAAACTAACGCAGTCTCAAGACAATGAGGTGAGCATAGTTGTGGCACGCCCAAAGTTGCCAACTTGTACAAACAAATCTGTATTTGCATTCTCAGTTAATGAGTGAACTTATCAAGAGTTTGCTCTTTCGTGAGATCCTTTAATGACATTAGTACTACATGGTGGTGCACTAAACAACAGTGCTCTTTTCTTTCATCTGTATCTCTAAGAATAGAATGGGGTCACTCATTGCCATTTATAGTTTCTATGGGATTTTATATACCTAAATATTATTTAACCATATTATGATTCAATTATGATGAAGAAATCAGCAAAGATTGACCCATGTTGTAAGACAGCACCCCACATAAGCCTGAGGTTTATGGTCATGTACTCTGATTACATTACATTACATTACATTTGGCTGACGCTTTTTTAACCAAAGCGACTAACAACATGGTAAATAGTAAGTTTTATAACAATTCTCACAATTTTAGGACAGTTTAAAAAACATTAGAGTACAGTAAGAATAAGTGCGTCAGTGAGTGCTGTTTTTAACAGTTACTTGTCAGTTTAAAACGGCTGGTGAGTGCTAGGATCAGTAAGACTTGTTGTAAGTCTTACTGATCAATTAAGTAATTTCTAAAATTGGTCAAATGGGTGTGAACCATATGGAACTCAATATCAATCTCAAGTTTTTGCCTGAAATGGCACAGCGCCTGCTTCAGAAGCCACTGTTTGACCTATAATCAAATGCTTGACCTCTTTGACATGTTCATGACAGCGTCATGTCACTCTTATGTCGATACTGTCAAGTAAAGTGTAATATAAAAATATGGTTACATTTAAATAGGGTCGCAAGTCTCGCGACTTAATGAACATGGGAAATTGTGTTGTGGAAGCAAGACCACCTCCATCATCACAGGCTATCGTACCCCCACCATCACTGGATGTTGCACCCCTCCCCCACATGGCGATCACGAACAATGAGGTGACAACGACCTCAGTCAACAGCCATCAGACACACAGATCCCAGATGCACCCCTCCCCTTACACCCCTCACCATTACAACAGATCAAGTGACAGTCCAACTTAAGAAATTGCGCAGCAACAAAGCAGCGGGGCCTGACCGACTGTGTCCAAGGCTGAACTGGGGGAGCCACTGAAGCACATCTTCAACTTGAGCCTACGCTTGGACAAGTTCCAACACTGTGGAAGACATCATGTCTTACCCCTGTCCCTAAGAAGCCACACCCTAGTGAGCTTAATGACTACAGACCTGTCGCTCTTACATCACATGTGATGAAGACAATGGAGCGCATGCTCAGACCCCAGGTACGCCATGCACTAGACCCGTTACAGTTTGCATACCAAGAGAAAGTTGGCGTGGACGATGCCATCACTTATCTTCTACACAGGACACATTCCCACCTAGACAAGGGGAAAAGTGCTGTGAGAATCATGTTCTTTGATTTCTCAAGTGCTTTTAACACCATCCAGCCCCAGCCTCTTGCAGATGGGTGTGGACGCTCACCTGGTAACCTGGATTACAGATTACCTGACCGAGCGACCACCGAGCGACTGGAGTGCATCACTTCACTATCAGACAAAAGGACCCTGAACAAACTGATCAACATCTTGGACAATGAGTGTCACCCACTCCACAGCACTATTGTTAAGCAGAAGAGCCTGATCAGCTGGAGACTTCGCTCACTGCCTTGCACAACGGACAGACTGAGAAAGTCATTTGTCCCCAGGGCCATTGAACTGTTCAATGCCTCACTTAAGGGAAGAGGAGAGACAGACTTCTCTGCATAGTCTCTCTGCCCCCCCCCCCCCCCGCACTCCATGCCACAGCCGAACTGTGGCCACACTTATACATTTTCTTAAATAGTTAAATATATAGACTTTACTTTACTTTACTTCTGCATTGTTGCACTGTTGCACTTACTCATTTGCACTATCACCATGACCACTATCACCATTGCACTACCACCATGACACTCATTCACACAGAGCACCTTAGAGCACCTTACCATACCTTACTATGCACAGAGAATCACAGGCTCAGTCCCTGCCTCAGTCATTGCAAGCGCCTCTGGTTGATTAATCACCACTATGTGGATACTGTTTTTAGAATTGATTTAGATTAAGTGTTAGTTAGTATAATTTGTATTTTAGTATATTTAGCATATTCTTTATCTTCTACTGTCTTTATTGCTTAGTTGTGTTTTTATATAGATTATATACTTTAATTACTCTTTCTGCTGTTAAAGAATGTGTTTGTGTTGTATGTATGCTGCTGAGACCTTGAATTTCCCCTGGGGATCAATAAAGTATCTATCTATCTATCTATCTATCTATCTAAGACCAGTTTAGAACCATTGCTCTAAGTCACTTGATATGACTTAGAAACACAACTGAGCCCTAACACCATGTTGTGTGAAGCTGTGTATCAAAGTAGATCAATGTAGAATGCAAATATGAGTACTTTAGACCATTATTTGCGAAAGTATGCGCATGTGTTTTGTAAAATGGCCTAATAATGAAACTCCCCATAGGACTTTTGGCTATCCAAAATGCATACTGAAAATCAAAGGCTTACTACATGTGAACCCCTATGTGTAGAAGCATAATCTTGATCTCAAAGGAAAAGTAACACTGAAGTTTCATTTGGATTGTATGTCAGGGGTAGTGATGGGGACGAGACCGCCTATGCCGAGTCCGAGTCAAGACCGAGTCTTTGAAGGGTCGAGACCGAGTCGAGACCAAGTCTGTTGGTTTTCAAATACAGTCGAGTCCGAGTCAAGACCGAGTCTTTGAAGAAGCAAGTCCGAGTCGCGACCGAGTCCTTTAGGAGTCGAGACCGAGTCGAGACCAAGACCATAAAAAAATTTCAGTTTTAATATTCATAATTTAATATCACCCCAGTTAATAATCAACAGTTAGGCCTACAGACTAAGCTAGATTGGGAATTGTTTAGAGGAGCAGTCTTAACGTCTTAATATGGACTATGCTGACCTACAGACACTCACCGGCAGCAGAGCCATAGAGATAAATAAATGGCTCTGACGGCAGTATCTTTGCATTGCACCATGGGATGTCATTTTCAAATAATGCCAGTCAACATAGCATTTTATTATTATTGTTGTTATGTGTTGTCTGTTTTTTATATGAACATAAAAAATGCGTTGGTCTCGAGGACTCGGTCTGAAATTACGAGTCCTTCTCCTCCCACTGTGGTCCGAGACCGAGTCAAGACCGAGTCTTTGAAGGAACGAGTCCAAGACGAGACCGAGAAAGCAGAAATTAGACCGGACTCGAGTACTACATCACTAGTCAGGGGCTCTGATATGGAATGACCACACTAAATATGTAATAATTACACAAAAATATAAATCTTTACCATTTCTATTTCCATTCAATTGGTGTGAATAAGATGGACTATACATCTACACAAGTGATATCGTACACCCAGCGCAATGTGGTGCAAAGTGCAACGCAAGGCTTATTCAGGAGTGTGGCATAAGGTGTGGTCTGGCGCATGATCCAAAATCGCTATCTTACACCATTTAAAAATCATTACGCCACTGACCAAACCTATAGCAAAACTAGATGTACCGCATAGCGGTACAAAATATGACCGCCGCTCAGTCCTGTACATCCGTTCCGCGAAAATAAATCACACTTCAATTTGTCTCCATATTTTACTCCATCCCCCACTCTTGAAACTTTTGTGTATGCTTGTTTGGCATGCCTGAATGTGTGTGTGCGGCTGCACAGAAAGTAGCCTACTGGTGCTGAAAAGGTGAATAGATTGTAGAATAGCCAAAGAAGATGTAGCATTGTTATAAAACCTTTAAAATCTCTAAACAATCACAAGTAGGGCAGTTCATCACAGTTCATCCATTGCAACTGGATTGATGAAAGGTCACTTACACCTGTAGGCTACATTGTATTTGGGAAAAGCAAAAGGTATCAGCATAATGTTATTTATTTATTTATTTTTTATGTATTTATAAACAAAAACATCTCTGTCAGTTCCATGCCGTTTTCAACAGCTATCAAAAACAAAGGCCATTTTTGGATGGATGGATTTTTTGTGAATGTTTCTTCTTCTACATAAGATTTGTGTCATCTTTAGTTCATGTAATACTTTATTGTCAATGCACAAATTAAGTAACAGTAGTCTGAAACGTTATTGTTAATGCACAAATTAAGTAACAGTAGCCTAGTCTGAAACGAAATGCTGTTTTACATCTAACCAGTGGTGCAAATAACTGACATGTCCAAATGGGCCTTGATGAAATGCGTCGCTAGACTGTTCATACTCATTTTAACGGGCCAAAGTTGAAGAGCTTTTGTCCGTTATTGTTCGTGCAAATATAGGCTGATTCATGTTCCCTTGCATTGTTTAACTGAGGTCCATGGCTAGTCTGGCTTTCATCAGACCAAGCTCAATCTTTTAAGAAATCAAAAAATAAATAGCGGGCAGATCAGGCTGGGTTCACCCAGCCTAATCCATAGGCACCCGATATTGTTTAATTTTCCGATTGAGATATACACGCTCTGGCTATTCTAAATGCAAAAATGCATCAAGGAGTTATGACAAAACGGTAACTGACAAACTAGATCCTAATAGAAAGCTGTTAGCTTCCCTAAGCTACAGGTAGGATTATAAGGTAGGCCTATTTACAACATAAATTGTCAATAGGCTATGCTGGCGACACAAATAAAATCTCCTTTGGAAACCAATGGCTTACGCCTTACAGTATCAAGCGGACTTAAACTGTCATATCGTGGCGAAAAGTTGTAATTCATTCACGCAGCTCCATGAGTCAAGGAAAGCGCGAATGAAGTAGCCACTTCTAAATGGGACCCACTACACAGTAGCTTAAGGTGTTTTGCTAAAGCAGCCATAATGAAATGAAGGTGTCATTGTTTGGATACTTCACACACACGTGCTTTTTAATTTCACAGACTACAACTACCAAGCTGTAATCAAAGCACATCAATTCCCCTCTCACACCCTGCACGCACTTAAAACAAAATAAACAGGCGTCTCAGTCTCACGCATGTATAGGCAAAACTGTATCAGACCGGTGTAACGTTGGTAAATCTTCCATTGCACAGAATGATTTTGTAGCCCGTGCAATAAATGACAGTCGAAAGATACAAACAGTGCTGCTATACATTTGGTTGGTATAACCGCATTTATAGTTTTCTACAAATGCAATCAATCAAATGCCTCCATCACTCAACCAACGCTAACGGTAACATTACCTAGGTCCTTATTGATATTACAAGATTAACGTACCTGCAGTAAAAACCAAGCATGTCCGATAAACATCCTCAGATTTATTTCGGCTTCAAGAAGAAATGGGAATTACACTTCATGTGAACATCGTCCTATCCTTATTAGATGTTCGCTTGTGTATGTGCGTGCTTGTGTGTTTGCCTGCGTATGTGTGTTCGTGCATGTGCATGCATGCGTACATATGTCTACTGTGTGAGTATGTGTCATACGTATGATTACTGTAAATGTATGTGTGTGCGTGTGTATCTGTTTATGCACATGTGTGCACATGGAATGGGTTAACATGACCCCTGGAGGCTAACATACGGAAAATATTGGTCATCCTAGGCCCTACAGTTCTCAAGATATTCACAGAGAACTGTGTCTGCCCTACCCTCCTTTCGGGGGGTCCAGTCCAGCGGGGGGCTGCAGATGAAAACGAAAAATGACGGTTCCATGCTATCCATGTGGGGGTACATGCCCACCAAGTTTTGTGTACCCCGGTCTTTCAGTGTCCCGGGAATCCTTGTTGGTGTACGTCACTAAATGTACACATAAATTATTTTATTGTAAGGCCCCTCATGAACGAAAGTACACAAAACTTGGCATGCATTCAGAGGGTGTCATAATGATCCTACACTTTTAATTTCGTGCAGTTTTGACCTTGTCAGCCAGAGATATTGAGATGAAAACACCTAATTTTTTGCTTTTTAATTTTTAACTAGGTGGCGCTATACATGAAATAAGTGGTAATGGGATGGGTTGACATGCCCCCTTAAGACCAACATACAAAAAAAAGGTGGACCTCCTAGGCCCTACGGTTCTCGAGATATTCACAGAAAACTGTCTCCGGCCACCTACAGGCCAGTTGGTGTATAGTAACATAAATTAATTTATTGTGTGGCCCCCCATGAACGGAATTCCACAAAACTTGGCGTGCATACAGAGGGTGTCATAATGATCCTACACTTCCAATTTCGTGCAGTTTTGACTATGTTAGGTCACAGATACCTTCAATTACACCACCTCATTTTTACTTTTTTGTGTTTAACTAGGTGGCGCTATACATGAAATGAGTGGTTATGGAATGGGTTGACATGGCCCCTTGAGATCAACATACAAAAAAAAAATGGTCCTCCTAAACCCTACGGTTTTCGAGATATTCACAGAAAACAGTGTCTGCCCTACCCTCCTTTCGGGGGGTCCAATTCAGCGGGGGGGCTACAGATCAAAACGAAAAACGATGGTTCCATGCTATCCATGTGGGGTTACATGTCCACCAAGTTTCGTGTACCCCGGTCTTTCAGTGTCCCGGGAATCATTGACGGAAATTTGGGCATGCGAAAAATAAAAAAATAAAATAAATAAATAAATAAAAAAAATAAAAATAATAAAATCTGACTAAACCTATATGACCGCCGCTTCGCTGCGCGGCGGTCATAATAATATGCAAGGAAGCAACACACCTTATTTTATGTCCATTTGAAGCCAACATAAGGCAAATTTCCTTCTGTTTGAACCCATTACAGAATAGAAACTGTATCATTGCATCTACCAAAAGGTTAAGTGACAAACACAAGATGACTGGTCATGTACCAACTCCATCTGTACTAATGGCACACACACAAACATATACATATACTGTATATAGTCTTATTAGCTGTGTGATATCATGAAACACAATCCTGGAAACAAGACCAACAACATTAAACTAGTAAGAAGAGTAAGAAGTTATCCCCAACTTAGTTGGGCCTCATTAGAACATGGTTATTTATGGATACTTCTTTCATTGTTGTTGTCAGTGGACATCTTGAAACTGAAAAAAAAAAAAAGCAAATGTCATTGCACAACAATAATAGATAGACAGGAACTTGAAATGTAATCCCCAGAGGACAATAACTGCAGCATTGTTGAATTAATTTGATATGAAATGTTATCTTAACTTACTTAGAGAAATGTGCCGTGTTGTTACTACCTGCTATTTCATGTAATGGTATTATTATAATGGTATTATATGGCATTACATGGCATATCACATTTGTCTTTATGGGGGTCTGGGAATAATGGGAACATTCCCAGTGATGATGATTGCAGGTTTCTTACTGGTAGACAGTGTACAACTGGGAAACGGTTAGCAAAAGTAGGAAATAATCGTCCAGGTATCGTTCTGGACTTTTGTGGTGGAAACATGTTTAACCCACTTTCCCTAGCTCATTGAACGTACCGTAGTCCTACGAAAAACAAATTATTTTGCTGTATGTAGTACGTAGCATACTCCTGTATGTGCCTTACAGCAGCTGCTAATGTTAGCCTACTAGCCAAGTAAGGTTGGCTAAGTTACATACATCGATTGCCTACAATGTGTAGCCTACACCACTGGATCACTTTCTACCTTTACTTATAATTTCTACATCTAACCAAGCGCCAAATATAACATGCCAGTGACAGAATAAAGTATTAAACATAATATTAAACTCACCGTTCTGTAGCCGTCGTTGTTCTTTCCCCACACTCTTACACTGGCTAGTAAGCATGAGGCTACGTTGTATGGCGGTCGCATTTTGATGACGTATCATTTCGCTATGATGCGTGATATTTTTCAGCTTCTGATAACTTTTCATTTGAGACGTTTTCGTCTGACTCCACTTTTTCTGACAGCTGTTTTCCTGAGACCCGACTCATTTTCATCTGATGTCTGATACCTGACTCTGATAACTTTTTATCTGAGACTTGTTCGTCTGATTCTGTTTTTTCTGACCGCGTTTTTTCTGAGACCTGACTCCACTTTTTCCGACAGCGTTTTTTCTGAGACCTAACTCCACTTTTTCCGACAACGTTTTTTCTGAGACCTGAGTCCTTTGAGATGTTTTTCTTCGTTTGGTTTGAAGCAGTTTTATCTGAGGATGACAGAGGGTTTTCTGAAGCTGAGGCAGTTTTGCCTGAAGATGACAGATGTTTTTCTGAGTCTGACACCTGAGTCTGTTTTTTCTGATGCTGAGGCAGTTTTGTCTGAAGATGACAGATGTTTTTCTGACACTGAGGCAGTTTTGTCTGAAGATGACAGATGTTTTTCTGAGTCTGACACCTGAGTCTGAGGATGTCCTAAAATGAACACCGTACAAACTGGTTTCATAAAGGGACGTAATTCTTTTAATAATGTCAGGTGGCTTCTAAATATTATTCAGGTTTTCCAGCAAGCTCAGGTCGATGGTCTAGTGCTTTCTCTGGATGCAGAGAAGGCCTTTGACCGAGTTGAATGGTCATACCTGTTCTACTGTTTGGCTAAATTTGGCTTGGGCCTCTATAGTTATCCTCAAGCTGCCATTATGGCAAATGGAGTCAGATCAGACAGCTTCCCAGTACATAGAGGAACAAGGCAAGGATGCCCCTTATCTCCCCTCTTATTTGCCATGGTTATTGAACCATTGGCAGAGGCCATTAGACCAGCCCCCTCTAAGGCTTGCAAGTTGATGGGATACATCATAAGATAAGCCTTTATGCGGATGATGTCCTAATTCATATTTCAAGTCCTGATACATCAGTACCTGCGTTACTTAATGTTATTGATTTGTTTAGCAAATTTTCTGGTTACAAAATTAACTTGACAAAATCAGAGGCCATGCCGATTGGGAGTCTAAATTCAATACCTAAAGCACTGCCCTTTTTACCCTTTAAGTGGTCTCCAGTAGGCTTTACCTATTTAGGTATATTTATAACCCCTACATTTAAGCAAATGTATAAAGCTAATTTTATTCCCTTATTTGAGAAAGTGAGACAAGATTTGGAGCGCTGGAATTCTCTGCCCGTCTCCTGGCTAGGACGTATAGCCCTCATTAAGATGAATATATTGCCTAGAGTACTTTATCATATCCAAATGATCCCTATTTTATTTTCTAATGGAGTTGTGAAATAACTAAATGGCTGGCTTAGTTTTTTTATATGGAGCAAACGCAAACCAAAGCTAAAGATACTACTTAGCTACTTAGCTACTTTACAGCTGCCAAGCGCTGAGGGAGGTTTAGACTTACCAAATTTCAGAAAGTATCAGCTATGTGCTCATATGCGATTTATTTATGATTGGATCTTAAATGATAAAACTTGTACTTGGTTGGATCATGAAATCTCCCTATCAAAATATCCATTGAGAGACCTGTTGTTTATTAAGAATTTTAGAACTATCAGGCTGTGCTGTGATAACCCTGTTACGCTCAACACAATTAAGGCATGGCGATTAATGCGTAGACTTGAGGGTAGGTCCAAACTAACATCAGTTTTCACTCCTATTCTTAACAATCCCGATTTCCAACCAGGGCTGCTTGACACTGGCTTTAGACAGTGGGGTAGCTCTGGCATTAACGTATTGAAAGATTTATTTTCTGATAATTCTTTAATGTCATTTGATCAGATAGTTGAGAAATACAATATCCCCAGACGTGATTTGTTTCGTTTCTTGCAAATAAGACACTATATAGTGCAAAGCACAACCCTAATTAGTAATACTGAGGTATCTCCCCTTGAGAAAGTGCTGTTTGGAACAGTTGGGAAAATGTCCATTAGGGTACGTTCAGACTAAGCGTCTTTTCTCAGCTGCCGGCGTCCGTTTTACATTATAACCCTATGGAGTAGACCATTCTTTTAAAACGCGACTGCAACCGTCTTTTTCTGCAGCTCAGAAGTTGAGAAATGTTCAGAAAGAGCTTTCTGTTACAATTCATGATAATGAGTGGGAATACATATGGACCTATGCTAGATCAATTTCAGTATGTAACCGTGCCAAGTCAATACAATTTAAGATTTTGCATAGAATGCATATATCCCCTAACCGCAGACACAATTTCAATCCCACTTTATCACCAATGTGTCTTAAATGTAAAACAGAAATTTGAACATTAATTCATTGTCTCTGGTCATGCCATAAGTTACAAAGATATTGGTCTAACACATACCTGTCAACACTCCCGTTTTTCCCGGGTTTCTCTCATATTTCAAGATCATCTCCCAGCACCCTCCCGTTTTGTTATTTCTCCCGGAAAACTCCCATCAAAACGCAATCAAACTTCATTTTAAAATCATTAATCCATTCAGGTTGCCATAGTGTGTATGAAATGCCCCCTATACATACACGATCACTTAGTTTCAATTTCAACCGTTTTGTCATAGGCTAAAACCTGGCAACCCAAAACCCAAATAAGGAAGCGGGTGCCGACTGCACAGCCTGAGTCTCGTCGTAAGCAAGCGGGCTAGTTGAATGGCCTACTCCAGAACTAGCTGTTGTGAATTGTTGGGAATTTAATTGATTAACATATCACATAAACTGTTATTGAGTGTTGTTGATACACTGAACTTGTGCCCTCGGAACCAAATCTGACAGCAAGCAGCTTTGGAGTTTTGGAAGTAGGCTGCAGGCAGACAGCTGGTGGATACATAACTGGCATGCGTAAGGTAATGGTAAGGTAAAAGCAACGACCGAAATGCAGTGTTGAAACACGTGTATGAAACGTATTAAATATGCAAACACAGATCCGGTATAAACACTGACCCCCCCCCCCCCCCGAAAAAAAAAATCTCCCGTTTTTGGAAAGCTAAATGTTGACAGGTATGGTCTAACATCTTAACTGAAATTGAAAGGATATTAGGACTGAAACTACAGATGGACCCAATGTTTCAAAGCTGCCACCATCATACCTGTGCCGAAGAAAACTGCTTCATCCTGCTTCAATGACTACCGCCCTGTGGCACTGACACCCATCATCATGAAGTGCTTTGAGCGGCTTGTCATATCAATGTCACATGTCATGTCACATCAAATCCATTCTCCCCCCCACCCTGGACCCCTTCCAGTTTGCATACCGAGCCAAACGGTCCACAGAGGATGCAATCTGCTCTGCCCTCCACCCAGCCCTCACCCACCTGGAAAAAAGAGACTCATGTGAGATTGCTGTTTATAGACTTCAGTTCTGCATTCAACACCATAATACCACAACAACTCATCTGCAAACTTGACAAACTGGGACTCAGTACCTACCTCTGCAACTGGCTACTGGACTTCCTCTGTCAGAGGCCTCAAGTAGTACGTGTTGGCAACAACATCTCAAGCAGCATCACACTGAGCACGGGGGCCCGCCAAGGCTGCGTGCTCAGTCCGCTGCTCTTCACCCTGCTGACGCATGACTGCACTGCAACCTACAGCAACAATCACATAGTGAAATTTGCTGACGACACAACTCTGGTGGGTCTCATCACCAAGGGCAACGAGACTCAATACAGGTTGCAGGTCGACCTTCTGACCACGTGGTGCAGGGACAACAACCTCCTGCTGAACGTCAGCAAGACCAAGGAGATTGTTGTTGACTTCCGGAGAGGTCACGCCCAACACCTGCCACTGACCATCGACGGTGCTGTGGTGGAGAGAGTGAGCAGCAACAAATTCCTGGGGGTGCACATCAGTGAAGACCTCTCCTGGACCACCAACACTGCATCACTGGCGAAGAAAGCTAGATATGTTTTGTTAACAAATCAGAGACTGTTTTGTATTCTTACATATGCAGTTAGGAAGAATATTTTATTGCAGTGGATAAATGATAGAGACCCAACTGTTAAAGGCTGGCATAAGGTGTTTTTTGAGTTGATACCCTTGGAATATTTAACATGTATGATACACTCCAAATCGATACAATTTTATAAAGTATGGGAACCTTACCTTGACCCGAATGTATCAGACATTTTGTTAAAAGGATTTCCTGAAAGGTCATAAAGGAAGGCATGCTGTTGTACATTTTCTATTTTTATTTCTTCCTCCATATGTGGAACTGTATATGTGTAGCTGAGCCGCTGTGTGTGTTTTTCTTTCTTTTGTTTGTATGTTTGTTTGTTTATGGCATTGCTTATTGGATATTTGTCTACTTGTTGTGAAATTGAAAATGAATCAACATATTCTTAAAAAAAAAGTGTTATGTATGGGTTGTTTTATAGCATAGATGTATTCTTTTATGTAGAATTTAGAGACTTAGAGATTATTCAACACTGATATGGTCAGATACTGCTTGGTCATGGTCAGTGGTAGGAGGGTCTTTGTTGGCTGTCCAGTTTCTCGCAGATGATTATAAAATGCTGGCCTGACCTGTAATGTGATGGCTCTTGTACCATAAGCACTTGCGATGCAGAGAAGAGCAGCTATGTTAAGAATGGACTCAGGATGGTGCACTGTTTGTAACGCTTTACACTTAGATGGTGTAATGACTATGTTATTGGCATGCAAACAGTAGAAATGTTTTCTATGGCCAAGTTGTCAAACTTTGATTGGTGAATGGAAAAAGTGTGGTTTATTAGCTCTATACATTGAACTTTTGTAGAGGCATACTGTATAAAATGTGAGCTATGGTAAACATACTACTACTACTGTCAGTTCTAGTTGGCCTCCCTGCATGTGTTGTAAAACCTTTGGAGATGATCCAGAATGCAGCAGCAGCATGTCTGATACTTTCTCAGCCTAAGAGGACACATGCTAGCCTGACGAGCCAGACCCACATTAAAATGTAGGGTCTGGGCACTCACCGTTGGCAGTGGTCAGTCCGAGGGGCGGGATAATCGGTTCAAATTCTTTCTGCATGCAGGACAGTGCTCACAGCGCCACGAGTCTCATGCGTTTTCCCACCAGCGGAGCTAGTTGGCTAGTTCAAACTTTTGCCAACTTAAAAAAAAGCTTAACGTGTCACGCTGTTTGTCAACAGGAACATCCATCCAACATCTTCTTTGTTTTCAAGTAGCAGGGAATTCAAGCCAAACCGTTGCAACTCTGCCATCAATCATTATGTTAAGCCCGCCTAACGTCTTTATACACGATTTGATTGGCCTGATAGAAGTTTAATTTTCCAGCTCACAAGCCAACGGAGAGTTGCTAGACTAGCCCTAGGGTGCGTCTAGATTTCTAGGCTAGGCACATGCTTCTTGTTGTCTGCATTGGCTTCCTATTGCAACCAGAATTAAATTCAAAACCCTGACATTGGCATATAGCTTTTACTGGATCAGCTCCATCTTATCGTAATAATATGATCCAGCCTTACATTCCTTCTAGACCACTGCGTTCCTCCAATAAACAACTTTTGTGTCGTTCAATAATTCAGTCTAGATATAGACTTTTTCTCCTTTGTGCTACCTCAGTGATGGAATGAGTTGTCTACTGGTACTTCCTCTGATAACAGTTTGGAGTCTTTAAAACAACAATTGAATCTGTTCTCTTTACCCGTTTAAGCTTCCAAGTTCCATCCTAGGTTATTTGTTGGCATTGTTATTTTATTTATTTTTTGGTTGTTTTGATGGTTTGTTGCTAACAGATCATCGAAAGCCACAGCAATGACGAGGACTGATCAATGATTTTATTGTTATGATTGTGCATCACAGACTTTATCTTTAACTGTTGCCATAGCAATTGAGCAATTTTGTATTAACATCTTTAGTTGTATCAACATTTATTCCACTGCTTGGTTGAATTTCCCATTGTCCTACGTAATTTAGAACGACCATTAACCGTATGTTATCTGCACACCTATGAAGTAGATCCATTTTTTTGGCTGTATCACACTTGTATATAAATTCGACGAACTCGTTGTGAAGTTGAAATGAACTGTCACATTGCATCCGAGCTGTAAAATGCAGACGTTCAGAACATTGCAACATTGTACAGTGTTTCCCCTACAGTGTATTTAACAGCGGCGCAGCGCCGCCGCTGGATTTTCAGCGCCGCTGCAACATAATATCACGAGATTCACTTAACACACTGTAAAAGCACAACGGCCAACGTCATCTCGAAATTGTTTTCTGAAAGTCTTGAGTAAGTTAAGCGCATCAAATCCGCACTTAGCCTCTCATTATTCAGGACATATATGCGGCATGATGTGTCAGGTGATTACAAGCCCAAAGACAAGTCTGCAGCCCATATGGCTAGCCTACGTTCTGAACACGGTTACATTGTTTAGCTATCCGACTGATGGGGTCTTGCTCCGCCACAGTGTAGCCTATGGTGTCATCGTTCACTTGTAGGTTACACAATAAATAGCCTACTTATAGGCCTGGTGACAATAAAAAATGATATTAGTTATATTTCATCACGAAGCTGTTTGTATGCCGTGAATTCGCTTGTAGCCTATGCCATATGTTAAGCTTGAGCAATTCCTCTGATCCAAAGCCTGCTTTGACACATTGACACTAATGTGAAACATGCATCCTCCTCTCCTAGCCTACATCAAATAAAAGAAACCAATTCATGATTACCGAAATGAATTTAACATGGGGGGGAAAAAGTTTGTTGCGATTTAGCCTACTGTTGTGATGCGGTTCTTTCTGCTGATTGGATTTACGTCCGGTGTCGTCAACTCTGAGAACTCTTGCTCCGGCTGACAATTTTATCCAGAGAGCTGATTTCCCAAAGATGAGCCTCCATCAACATTCAACGACAAATTATTAAAACGTAAGTAATGCAATAGAGTACACCAATGTGCTACAAGGTGTATGGTCTTAACGTTAATTGTAGCCTAGACTTGTAACGTTAGCGTAGGGCTACATGTAATGTTTGCATGGGAAAGCTAGGCGAACACAGTCTAGGCCTGTTTAAACTTTCTGATAGTGAAAGGAAATATGAGCATATGTTGGCATATACGTATAGCCTAAATTCTGTCCACTTAGCTATAATAGGCTATCACAAACAGACCTTTTCTACGTTTGCGGCATTAGACATAGGAGCCTACATTCTCTTATCAGAAAGACGTGTTCTCATAACTTCAGCGTTCTCTTGACGGTGAGACGAACGGTCGCACTTCAATCAAGTAGCCTAGGTCCTTTTCGAGTTAATTGTGAGTGAGTTGTATGGTAACTGTGGGAGTGATGTAGAAGAAAAGTGAGTATTTACTTTTTTATACGTGGGTTTGTTGTTTTGGGACTGAGAAATAGACTACAAGGAGAGCATCTGGCTACGTGCATGCGTGTCAGCATTAATGGCCCCCCAACAATTCAATTCAATTACCAAAGAGCCTTAGAGATGTTCTTTGAAAAGCCCAGAAAAATTAAGTGCTCGCAGATTGGGTGTGGCCTTTGCCATTAAGACAAATTTAAATAAATTGTAAATAATCTTTTTCTGGGTTGTGCCATTTCATTTTTCTTCTATCATTTTTAACCAATAATGTAAAAGAAAGCTGAAAATGTCCACAAAAGAAACACGAAGGTATGATATAAAAAAAAAAAAAATTAAAAAAATGCGCAACAACCCCCCCCCCCCCCCCAAGTAATAGCACCGCTGCTGGAAAAATTTCTAGGGGAAACACTGTTGTAGCATATGACGGAGGTGGCTTTTAGCTAGATGGATGACAGCAGGCTAAGTAAAAGCGATGTTTCAAAGCTAAAGTTCATCAGAATCTTGGGATACGCCCGCTTGACAACGGGAGAGATAGAACTAACGACTGGCCTTTGGCCGTAGCAACCATCCATTTAGAACTAGTAACGGCAGTTTGTCCTGTGAGTTGAGAAATTAGTTATGTGTCGGAAGAAATTAGTTCTACAAACAAGACAGTTTTAGCTATTAAAACGTTTAAATTGTAACAGGAAATGAACACAACGCAAGTGGCAACAGTGGAATAAGCGGGATAATGAACTCCACGGTGGTCTGTTCACAGAAGTTAATGCACTACGAGGTTTAAACGGCCCTCCGCTTCGCGTCGGGGCCGTTTTACAACCTCGACCGTGCATTAACTTCTGTGAACAGACCACCGTGTCGTCCATTATCCCTTACGTATTCTTTACTATTATTATAATTATTATAATTTTACATTAATTCGTGTTATTATATGTTTGGAAGTGTCTGCCAAATACCATAACAAATGTGAATGATTGCATGTTTTTATAGAAGTGGAAAGACATTGTCAATTACACTGGGTTTTTGTTGCAACAGTTGAATGGTCAAACAACCATGGTATCATTACATGACTGACTAATGTGTTTTGTTGTAGATGCCAACTACCACCAAGAGGAGCTTCGCTGAGTCAGGACAGACTACAGTGGACCAAGATACCGAGGTTTTGCCACCGCTACCCCGTAAAAATAAAGCAAGTGCAGAGGTTTTGCCACCGCTACCTCGTAAAAAAAAAGCAAGTGCAGAGGTTTTGCCAGCGCTACCTCGTTAAAAAAAAGGCCAGTGCACCGCAGTCTTCGGACGCCAACTTTGCTCACGTTTTGTCAAGTACTGCTCAAACTCTGCTCAAACTCTGCCAAACTCTGACTCTGAATATGTGCCATGACTCTGCAAACCCACTGTCAAAAACTTTGACTTCTAATGCTACTAATGATTGTTTGATTGAATCTGTTGACTTCCCAGAGAGATCTGTGCTGATGGGGTCCTTTCATCAAGGCGATTCACGGTTTGGAAATGTGCGCAACAAGCAGTGTGGTGCCATCAGTTTGACTGCTGTTTTCAAGTCCAAGATGAAGAATGTGTGGAGTTGGGAAACTCGAGATCTTGATGAGGTTTTGATTAAGGGAACTGTTCTTTACAGGTCAATGAGTGCACAGGGTAAAAAAGAGACCAAGGAAGGGGTTACATTGCTGTGTCTGAATTGCCTAGACAATATGAAGTTTGGAATTGTGATTTCTCAATAAACTTTGCTGAATCTTACGCTGGATTTATTCAGGTTGATGACTATGACTATGCTTCATGTGATGTTGCCATGCCTTTTGATGTAGCACTGCAGCGGGCGCTGTTTAGCAATGATGCTAGTTTGTTAACCATCTTTGCAAACACATGTGCTGTAGTGAATGCAGGAACAAGGTTTGCGTTTGTTGATTCACACGCAAACAGAAATGTCAACCAGAAAGGTGAGAGGACAAGTTGTGTTGCATACTTCAGCTCTATAAACTCCCTGTTCACATTTGTTTAAGACTTTGCAAGATCTTTTGGCATAAGCACACCAAGGTTTGAGGTAACTGGAGTCACAGTAACTAGATGTACCGCATAACGGTACAAAATATGACCGCCGCTCAGTCCTGTACATCCGTTCCGCGAAAATAAATCACACTTCAATTTGTCTCCATATTTTACTCCATCCTCCACTCTTGAAACTTTTGTGTATGCTTGTTTGGCATGCCTGAGTGTGTGTGTGCGGCTGCACAGAAAGTAGCCTACTGGTGCTGAAAAGGTGAATAGATTGTAGAATAGCCAAAGAAGATGTAGCATTGTTATAAAACCTTTAAAATCTCTAAACAATCACAAGTAGGGCAGTTCATCACAGTTCATCCATTGCAACTGGATTGATGAAAGGTCACTTACACCTGTAGGCTACATTGTATTTGGGAAAAGCAAAAGGTATCAGCATAATGTTATTTATTTATTTATTTATTTATGTATTTTTTATGTATTTTTAAACAAAAACATCTCTGTCAGTTCCATGCCGTTTTCAACAGCTATCAAAAACAAAGGTCATTTTTGGATGGATGGATTTTTTGTGAATGTTTCTTCTTCTACATAAGATTTTAGTCATCTTTAGTTCATGTAATACTTTATTGTCAATGCACAAATTAAGTAACAGTAGTCTGAAACGTTATTGTTAATGCACAAATTAAGTAACAGTAGCCTAGTCTGAAACGAAATGCTGTTTTACATCTAACCAGTGGTGCAAATAACTGACATGTCCAAATGGGCCTTGATGAAATGGTCGCTAGACTGTTCATACACATTTTAACGGGCCAAAGTTGAAGAGCTTTTGTCCGTTATTGTTAGTGCAAATATAGGCTGATTCATGTTCCCTTGCATTGTTTAACTGAGGTCCATGGCTAGTCTGGCTTTCATCAAAACAAGCTCAATCTTTTAAGAAATCAAAAAATAAATAGCGGGCAGACCAGGCTGGGTTCACCCAGCCTAGTCTATAGGCACCCGATATTGTTTAATTTTCCGATTGAGATATACACGCTCTGGCTATTCTAAATGCAAAAATGCATCAGGGAGTTATGACAAAACGGTAACTAACAAACTAGATCCTAATAGAAAGCTGTTAGCTTCCCTAAGCTACAGGTAGGATTATAAGGTAGGCCTATTTACAACATAAATTGTCAATAGGCTATGCTGGCGACACAAATAAAATCTCCTTTGGAAACCAATGGCTTACGCCTTACAGTATCAAGCGGCCTTAAACTGTCATATCGTGGCGAAAAGTTGTAATAACATTCACGCAGCTCCATGAGTCAAGGAAAGCGCGAATGAAGTAGCCACTTCTAAATGGGACCCACTACACAGTAGCTTAAGGTGTTTTGCTAAAGCAGCCATAATGAAATGAAGGTGTCATTGTTTGGATACTTCAGACACACGTGCTTTTTAATTTCACAGACTACAACTACCAAGCTGTAATCAAAGCACATTGATTCCCCTCTCACACCCTGCACGCACTTAAAACAAAATAAACAGGCGTCTCAGTCTCACGCATGTATAGGCAAAACTGTATCAGACCGGTGTAACGTTGGTAAATCTTCCATTGCACAGAATGATTTTGTAGCACGTGCAATAAATGACAGTCGAAAGATACAAACAGTGCTGCTATACATTTGCTTGGTATAACCGCATTTATAGTTTTCTACAAATGCAATAAATCAAATGCCTCCATCACTCAACCAACGCTAACGGTAACATTACCTAGGTCCTTATTGATATTACAAGATTAACGTACCTGCAGTAAAAACCAAGCATGTCCGATAAACATCCTCAGATTTATTTCGGCTTCAAGAAGAAATGGGAATTACACTTCATGTGAACATCGTCCTATCCTTATTAGATGTTCGCTGCGGTAAATTACAGTCCTTGTATGAAGCGTCCATTGTTTTTTCCAACCCACTTTTAACTTCCAACAAAATTACGTCTCACTGCAACTATGCGCCATCTAGTGGACAAACGACTACTTCTCGCCAATACTGAAAATGCAGCCATGATGATGATGATGAATATTTATTTTGGCTTTCTTTTAATCCTACTGAATTTGTAATTATGTATCGGCCGTTCTAATACCGATAGTATGTGGGTGCCTGTGTGTGTGCATGTGTATATGTGTGCACCGCCATTTACAGGCCAATGAGTGTACAGTCATTAAATGTACACATAACCTAATTTTTTTAGACCCCCCCCATGGATGAAATTCTACGAAACTTGGAAGAATGCCAGGTCAATCATACACATAAAATTTGGTGCAGTTCTGAACATCTTAACTGAAGATAGGGGCAATTAAAGCAGAATAATATTGCATTTTCATTTTTTACCGGGGGGTGGGGGTGCAAATCACAAATGAGTGATTATGAGCCAGGTTGATGTGGGCCCTTGAGACCAACATACCATAAAAGATTCTTCATCCTCAGTGCCACGGTTCAGGTAGTTATTTAGGAAAGACTGTTTTTTTTTTTTGCGGTTCAGGGGGCCCAGCACGGGGGGTGGGTTGGTGGTGGTCCCCGGGGACGAAATGAAATTTTTCCGTAAAAGTCTAGTGGGGCTACATACCCACCAAATTTCATGTACCCCGGTGGTTCGGTGTCCCGGGTATCAATGACCAAAAATTCAGGGAGTAGATGACGGGAAAAATTCTTGAATTGTGTGCGTGTACAAATTTATGTTTATGTGTGTGGGTGTGTGTGTGTATGTGCGTGCTTGTGTGTTTGCCTGCGTATGTGTGTTTGTGCATGTGCATGCATGCGTACATATGTCTACTGTGTGAGTATGTGTCATACGTATGATTACTGTAAATGTATGTGTGTGCGTGTGTATCTGTTTATGCACATGTGTGCACATGGAATGGGTTAACATGACCCTTGGAGGCAAACATACGGAAAAAATTGGTCATCCTAGGCCCTACAGTTCTCAAGATATTCACAGAGAACTGTGTCTGCCCTACCCTCCTTTCGGGGGGTCCAGTCCAGCGGGGGGGCTACAGATCAAAACGAAAAATGACGGTTCCATGCTATCCATGTGGGGGTACATGCCCACCAAGTTTTGTGTACCCCGGTCTTTCAGTGTCCCGGGAATCCTTGTTGGTGTACGTCACTAAATGTACACATAAATTATTTTATTGTAAGGCCCCCCATGAACGAAAGTACACAAAACTTGGCATGCATTCGGAGGGTGTCATAATGATCCTACACTTTTAATTTCGTGCAGTTTTGACCTTGTCAGCCAGAGATATTGTGATGAAAACACCTAATGTTTTGCTTTTTAATTTTTAACTAGGTGGCGCTATACATGAAATAAGTGGTAATGGGATGGGTTGACATGCCCCCTTAAGACCAACATACATAAAAAAGGTGGACCTCCTAGGCCCTACTGTTCTCGAGATATTCACAGAAAACTGTCTCCGGCCACCTACAGGCCAGTTGGTGTATAGTAACATAAATTAATTTATTGTGTGGCCCCCCATGAACGGAATTCCACAAAACTTGGCGTGCATACAGAGGGTGTCATAATGATCCTACACTTCCAATTTCGTGCAGTTTTGACTATGTTAGGTCACAGATACCTTCAATTACAACACCTCATTTTTACTTTTTTGTGTTTAACTAGGTGGCGCTATACATGAAATGAGTGGTTATGGAATAGGTTGACATGGCCCCTTGAGATCAACGTACAAAAAAAAAATGGTCCTCCTAAACCCTACGGTTTTCGAGATATTCACAGAAAACTGTGTCTGCCCTACCCTCCTTTCGGGGGATCCAGTCCAGCGGGGGGGCTACAGATCAAAACGAAAAACGATGGTTCCATGCTATCCATGTGGGGTTACATGCCCACCAAGTTTCGTGTACCCCGGTCTTTCAGTGTCCCGGGAATCATTGACGGAAATTTGGGCATGCGAAAAAGAAAAAAAAAAAAAAAAAAATCTGACTAAACCTATATGACCGCCGCTTCGCTGCGCGGCGGTCATAATAATTGATGCCGATGCCCAGATGGACGATTCATCCAGCTGTTCAACGAGCTCTGCAAGTTGCCGCCCACTCTACAGCGATGTGCTAAAGTGTAAGCCTAAAGTGTGTGAACAAGTTGTAAGTGGGTTGTCTACAGTTGCAGCAAATTTCACAAGTGGCACAGAATGTTCACAGACCATACCAGACACAAATGCTTGTTCTATTGTAAACAGTAGACCACTCTACAGTGACATTTTAAGACGAGTTCCCAGTAAGGGTGTTAAGCGAAACAAAATTGCAACAGACAATGTCATTCTTATTGATGCAGGTGCGCACGAACAGTCTTTTCAACCTTTAAAGTGTGATGTGCAGGCAAATGATGATGTAATTTTAAGTGATGTAAGATTTCACAAACAGGCTTTTAAACCTTTAACTCGTCAAGATGCACTGTGCACGCGTTTAGAGCTTCAAAATGAAAATGTTGATATAGGCTTAATGGCAACCACTGATCTCGATGACATGGGATGTCCCTGTAAGATAAAACAGGGAAACATTGATTTGGCTATTTATCATTTTCGTCAGGAGGTCAGCCGTGGTCCTGAGTATGCTCAGTCTGTCATCGTTTAACCGGAAGCAGGTGGTTGAGTAAAAGACATATGAAAGCAAAGGAGCAAAAGTGGCTGCATTGGCTAATAGATGCATAACATTGCAATATTTACACGTGTGTGATGTTGAATGTGAACAGAAATGTCATTTGTCTGATAGTCCATATGAATTTGCCATACATGTCATCGTAAACTTACTTGGAGGAAAACTTTTCGAAGAGAGTGTCACCAACAACATGCATTTGGATGATATTCCAGCGGAACTTAAATGTCTGAACTCTTTGGAACATCTCATTGCACGTCACATTCCCTTTATGAAGCTGTTGTGTTTGCCTCGAGGCCGCCAGAGAGCTTGCCATGGTCCTTGCGTCTCTGTTCCTGTTAATAACGCAAATGTGACAAATATACTCCCAAGAAATGAATATGATGACAAGATTACAGTATGAGAGTGAAACTAAAACGCAAGTTGACATATAAAGGTCATTACGAGCACATGTATGTCCACACTGATCGTGTCAGAAATGCACTGAGGTATTTAATGGCAAACAATAAAGTCAAAGTCTGCTTTATTGTCAATTTCTTCACATGTCAAGACATACAAAGAGATCGAAATTACGTTTCCCACTATCCCACGGTGGAGACAAGACATATTTTACCAATTAGGTCCACACAGACAAACATAACATTCAAGTAAACAATATAAAAAGTAAAAATAAGAAGGCACATACAATGAAGAAAATAAGAGCAGCAAAATTTGAGTTGAAAATGTGCAATTGTGCATACAGTAGACAGTCAATATAATAGTGCAAAAGTCAGGCCAATAAATGGCTGAGGTAGTTCTGTTTGACCTAAGTATGCAAGTGGCATAGTGGTGCAAGTTATGTAAGAGCAGCAGAAGTGTTTTCAGAAGTGTTTTCAGGACAACAGGACAACAACAACAAGTTGCAAAGTGTACAAGTGGAGTAGTGCAAGGCAGCCATTGTGGGTCCAAAGTCCAGGATGTTATGTAGCTGAGGGTGGAGGGGGGAGAGAGTTCAGCATCCTAACAGCCTGGTGTATGAAGCTGTTGGTGAGTCTGGTGGTGCGGGAGCGCAGGCTTCTGTACCTCTTCCCAGAGGGCAGTTGATCAAACAAATTGTGAGCGGGGTGACTTGCATCACTCACAATTGTGGTCGCCTTGCGGGTGAGGTGGGAGGTGTAAATGTCCTTCAGGGAGGGGAGTGAAGCACCAATAATCCTTCCAGCTGTGTTCACTATGCGCTGCAGGGCTTTCCTGTTGTATTCAGTGCAGCTTCCACCCCACACAGCGATACAGCTGGAGAGGATGCTTTTAATATGCTTTCATATTCATAGAGGATGCTTTCAATATGCTTTCAATAAATGGTACGGTGATGTGACAATGAATGACGAATGGGTAAACTCTCTCAATGGCACTGACCAGCATGAGGAAAGTACCAAACAGGAAACACCTGATAACAGTGATGATGAAAATGTTCCTGAGGAGCAAGCAGAGGAAGACGTAACTTCAATCAAAGACCAGAATGGGCTTTTGTCAGATACATCATTACAACCTGTCGATCTGGGTTCAGAGATCATTGATCAGAATTTTCAGGATATACTTAATGTGGTGAATGTAACAGGTGAAGGTAACAGTCCAGTGAGGTTGCTGTCCGATAAAACCAATGAGGCAAAATGTTTCCCTGTTTTGTATCCATCTGGTGGACCTACATTCCATGATGGAAGAGAGTCCAAAATGACTCTGTCACGGTACCTGAATACACACATTCTGAATGCAGATGGGCGTTTTGCACAGAACACAGACTTCTTTTTTTACGCACAATACATCAAGTTGTACTGTATCTGGTGTATCAGTGGAATTTCGCAAAGGTGGCGGCAACTCCTCTCTAAAAGAAGCATCACCAGACATGTTGTTGAACTCAGTCGTTGGGTAAAATATTGCGCAATGATGAAGGATACAAGTTCTTATGAGGAATTCATGGCACACCTCCATACTGGATGTCAGTTCAGAAAGATTTATTTGCCATAAGACAACTCTCCATACCCACATTCTTTGCATCTTCTAGCTCTGCAGATTTGAGATGGCCTGACATGCTGAACTCTATTCTAAGAATAGAAGGTAAACAAACGTCCGTTGACGATCTTGACTGGTCTGACAAATGTGGACTCATACGTCGAAACCCTGTGACAGTGGCAAGAATGTTTGATCACAGATGGCATTGCTTTCTCCGTGATGTAATCATGTCGCCAGCAGAACCCATAGGGAAAATAAAGGACTACTTTTATCGTGTTGAATTTCAACAGAGTGGTTCTCCTCATGTCCACTGTCTTTTTTGGGTTGAAAGTGCTCCCAAGATTGATAAAGAGAGTGAAGATGAAGTGGCACAGTTCATAGATACATACATCACCTGTGAGGATGCTTTCAATATGCTTTCATATTCATAGAGGATGCTTTCAATATGCTTTCAATAAATGGTACGGTGATGTGACAATGAATGACGAATGGGTAAACTCTCTCAATGGCACTGACCAGCATGAGGAAAGTACCAAACAGGAAACACCTGCTAACAGTGATGATGAAAATGTTCCTGAGGAGCAAGCAGAGGAAGACGTTGTGGGACACAAGCTACATGGATGAAGGCACACCACCTCCAGCTGAACCTCTCAAAGACTGAACTGCTGGTCATCCCAGCTAAACCTACCATACACCACGACATCAACATCAAATTTGACTCCCTGTCTGTTTCACCGACCAGGACTGCAAGAAATCTAGGAGTTGTTCTTGACAACCAACTAAACTTCTCAGATCATGTTGCCTCAGTCGCCCGGTCATGCCGTTTTGCACTCTACAACATACGGAAAATCAGGACTTACTTGACCCAAGATGCTACCCAACTTCTGGTTCAGGCAATAGTCATCTCACGACTCGACTACCGCAATGCCCTCCTGACAGGTCTCCCAGCCTGCGCAGTGAAACCACTTCAGATGATCCAGAACGCGGCGGCGCGCCTGGTCTACAACCAACCCAAAAGGGCACATGTTACCCCGCTGTTCATCCAGCTACACTGGCTACCTATGGCGGCCCGCATCAAATTCAAGTCTCTAACGCTTGCCTACAAAGTAGTCTCCGGTTCTGCTCCCACCTACTTGAATGCCCTCATACAGACTTACACTACCTCCAGACCGCTGCGCTCCTCTGACGAACGACGTCTAGCTCTACCACCGGTACGCTCAAGCCAATCCAAACTTTTCTCATCTGTTGTTCCTCGTTGGTGGAACACACTGCCAGTTCCTACAAGGGCAGGGACATCCTTTTCCACTTTCAAAAAACTCCTGAAGACCCAGCTCTTTAGAGAACATCTACTCTCATAGCAACACTTACAACAAGTCTTACTGATCCTAGCACTCACCAGCCGTTTTAAACTGACAAGTAACTGTTAAAAACAGCACTCACCGACGCACTTATTCTTACTGTACTCTAATGTTTTTTAAACTGTCCTAAAATTGTGAGAATTGTTCTAAAACTTACTGTTTACCATGTTGTTAGTCGCTTTGGTTAAAAAGCGTCAGCCAAATGTAATGCAATGTAATGTAATGACACCGTGACCGTGGGACACAGTGGGAAGCAAGCAGAGGAAGACGTAACTTCAATCAAAGACCAGAATGGGCTTTTGTCAGATACATCATTACAACCTGTCGATCTGGGTTCAGAGATCATTGATCAGAATTTTCAGGATATACTTAATGTGGTGAATGTAACAGGTGAAGGTAACAGTCCAGTGAGGTTGCTGTCCGATAAAACCAATGAGGCAAAATGTTTCCCTGTTTTGTATCCATCTGGTGGACCTACATTCCATGATGAAAGAGAGTCCAAAATAAATCTGTCACGGTACCTGAATACACACATTCTGAATGCAGATGGGCGTTTTGCACAGAACACAGACTTCTTTTTTTACGCACAATACATCAAGTTGTACTGTATCTGGTGTATCAGTGGAATTTTGCAAAGGTGGCGGCAACTCCTCTCTAAAAGAAGCATCACCAGACATGTTGTTGAACTCTGAGTCGTTGGGTAAAATATTGCGCAATGACGAAGGATACAAGTTCTTATGAGGAATTCATGGCACACCTCCATACTGGATGTCAGTTCAGAAAGATTTATTTGCCATAAGACAACTCTCCATACCCACGTTCTTTGCATCTTCTAGCTCTGCAGATTTGAGATGGCCTGACATGCTGAACTCTATTCTAAGAATAGAAGGTAAACAAACGTCTGTTGACGATCTTGACTGGTCTGACAAATGTGGACTCATACGTCGAAACCCTGTGACAGTGGCAAGAATGTTTGATCACAGATGGCATTGCTTTCTCCGTGATGTAATCATGTCGCCAGCAGAACCCATAGGGAAAATAAAGGACTACTTTTATCGTGTTGAATTTCAACAGAGTGGTTCTCCTCATGTCCACTGTCTTTTTTGGGTTGAAAGTGCTCCCAAGATTGATAAAGAGAGTGAAGATGAAGTGGCACAGTTCATAGATACATACATCACCTGTGAAATTCCACCAGAAACAGATGCAGAGCTTTATGAGGTTGTGAGCAGCGTACAAAGGCTCAGCACGAAAAACACAGTGTGCAGGTTCAACTTCCCACGGCCACCATCAAGCTGTACTTTCATCACAAGAGGCGGTAACTGTGAGGACTTGAATGGCAATGATGACAATATAAATGCGAGTGCAATACTGCCCTACAAAGCCAAAGAGCAGTATCTGCAAAAATGCCAAACTGAGAAAAACGGCTTTTTGTGTTTTTCTTACACCAAGTATAAGCATCAAATTATATTCAACAACAAGGGGTATAATTAGATAGATCAAAGTGAGGTGAATATTAAACATTTTGTTTTTTGACATTTAGGCAAAATTGGGTAGTTTTATAGGCTATACTGCACTTTGCCTTTGCATTACTGCTTATACTTACATGGCCATACAATAACATTTTGCAGTAAGTGTAGCAAGTGATCATAATCACTCAGTTTTTATATTATTTGAGGAGGTACTTACTACATTTTTAGTGAAGATATGCTGCTTGATGCCTTAACAATGGCAACTCTGTCATTTATAAACATTTATGTTAAAATGGAACAAAATCAATCGGGTATTCTTGTAGACTTTCATGTCAAGCAATATTGCATTGCTGCACACCAAAACCTAACCTTTGACACCTTTGCACACTGCTACTTATATTTATTAAAGTAAATGTTAATTACTTTTTGTAAAAAAGACTAACTATTTTGAATATGATACTTTCACTGGCATTTAATATTGTGAGACTGTATCATGATAGACACCTAATGTGTGTGTGAGTGTGAGCCTTTTTAGAAGAAAGTCCAGGGCCTCTTTTTTAGTCCCAGTCTGTCCCTGTGCACACACACACACACACACACACACACACACACACACACACACACACACCCTATTAGAGTAAGGGCAAGTGAAACAAAGGCAGAATGCAGTAATGGCAATTGAAATCAAGGCAGTAAGGGCAGATACTGCACTCTGCCTTGGTTTTACTCTACTTTTCTATACAAACTGCAAACTAAAAATGTAAATTTAGCTAAGAAATGTATTAGGTAGCCATAAGAAATTTTAACAGATTGAAGAGCAGATCATGTACTTCTTATTTGTGCAAAACAATTTTTTTTGAAAAAGTGCAGATACTGCTCTTAGCCTTTGTAGGGCAGAATAATAAAGAATGTTAAAACTGCGTTGACCATGCCTGACATGAATTTTGATACAGCCGATGCATTTTTTGAGTCTCTTGGGATAGATCAAGGTTTGTTTGAAAAGGCGTACAACATATGTTCCAAAAAGAAAATCATTGTCCTGAAACGAAATCCTGGAGACATTTGGGCGAACCAGTACAACAAAGACTTACTCCGTGCTTGGCAAGGCAATATGGATATCCAGTACTGTATGTCACAGATGCCTTTTCAGTTGTGGTCTACATATTGTCGTACATCACAAAAGCAGAACAAGAAATGGGTTTGCTCTTACAACGTGCCCAAGACGAGTCAATGAATGGCAACCTTGATGCAAAAGCAGCATTCAAAAAGCTTGGAAGCGTATACATACACAACAGAGAGGTCTCAGCCCAAGAGGCAGTGTATCGATTAACACACATGCACTTGAAGGAATGCTTGTGACGTACAGTTCATTCCAGTTGGTGATAATCCTGTTAGGAGTTTACCCTTGCACGTCCTCCAAAATAAAGCTCAGCTCCAACAGTGTAATGACAAAAGCAGCATTTGGATGACCAATGTGATTAAGAGGTATAAGAACAGACCCCAGAATGAACAATTTGAGGATTTATGCCTGGCCAGTTTTTGTTCTGAATACAGAGTTCTATCAAAGTCACAGGTTCCGACTGAAATAGATTCACATGACATTGTACAGCTCAATAACAACTGTGGCTTTGTGAAACGAAGGACCCGAACTGAACCTGCTGTTGTGAGGTATCCCAGATTTTCTCCAACAAAAAATCCTGAAAAGTACTTCCATTCGTTGCTGCAACTGTTTCTGCCTTACTATGAAGACTGTCACCTCAAACCGCCACAGTTTGATACATATGAACATTTCTATAAAAATGGTGCAGTGAAATGTGGTGTTGATGTTCAAAGAGGGCAGTCGATTGTGGATACCAACAAAGCTTTATTTGAAAAAGAAAGTGATGAGATTAACAGAGCTAAACAGTTGCTGGAAGACAACATTGATTTAGAAGATGCCTGGGCTCAGATATGTTCTGAAACAGAAAGGGAGCGTCTTCGTTGTTTGGATCTGATGAAAGAAAAAGTTGTAGATGATGAAGGTGATTATGATGACAAACTCATTCCTGACCTGACAGCAAACCCACAGACTACATGCACTTTGGAAACAAATCATGTGTCAATGCCCAGACAGGATGCATTGCATTTATTGCGATCATTAAATGAAGAACAGTCTGCCATATTCTGTTCGTAAGTGGTGTTTGCAGAAACTGTTTGGACAAAATCCTGAACCGTTGCGATTATTCATGTGTAACTGGTGGAGCAGGAACGGGGAAAAGCCAGTTAATCAAAGCGATACATTACGAATTCCCTTCGACTCGTACTTCGAAATGTGGTTAACTTCACTAAAAGAGGAAGAAATTCAGAGCTGTATTTGCCATAGTTGTTTGTCATTAAAATCTGAGAGAGGCTAAAACATAGGTTCTCAAAGTGCGGCCCGCGGAAACATTTTTGGTGGCCCGCAATAACATCTGTAAAACTGTACAACTACTGTGTGCTTTGAAAAGTATGAATCTCCGTTTAGTGGTGTTTAGTGGCCGTCAGGTTTTTCTGTGGTGCTTTGGTAGCTGGAATTGGCCCTGAATAAGGCCTATGCTGATAAGAAGCAAGGCACACTGAGACTGTTCTAAATAAGTTTGTACTTGAAATGGACTGCAACCAGAACAGTTATATCTCAAAGAAATAGAGGGTAGAGAACCCCAGGTATTGTGTGTGCATTGCAATTTTTCTTAAGATTTTCACAAGTTTTGCCAGGTTTAGCCTCAGTTATGAATTAAAATGTGTTTAATGCAATACATATAAACTGTAGAGATGCAACCTGGTCATTAAAATGATTTCAAGGGATTTTTTCCAGTTTTTTTTTCTTCTTCTTTTTCTCCCCCCGCCCCTTTGGCGGCCATCAGTTAATGTTGGGTTCCTGAATTGGCCCTCACCAATCAAAACTTTGAGAACCCCTGGGCTAAAAACTCACTACTCTGTCTAGAGCGGAGGGAAGATCAACTACCCTATGCTTTTGGGAGCTTTGTCAAATTGAAATTAAGTTCTTGTAACATAAGAACTTCAATTGACCACAACGGATCTATAACAATTTAGATTCTATCCGTAAATACACTTGTATTTATGAGACAGATTTCCGTATCCTCGCTTGGGTGTGTGATGTGCATTTAGACCACAACAGGTCCTAGACTTTAGCTTCACAAACAATTTGACGCGCCAATAAATTTGCTAACAAACCTTTTTGGTTTTTTGTCTGCCCTGGAGCATAGGACTTTCCTTCCCTATGCCTGGCTGAGTTCGCTACTCCTGTGTATGTCAGTGCAGTATATTTTTTGCCCATATACAGTGTCTTAGAAAGTAGCCCTCCAACGGACACCTTACTTACCCGGAGCGAAGTCAAATCTTTGGAGGAGAGGCCCTATTGCAAAGCATCCGGGGTTCTCAGCAACACAGGAGAGGCAGAAAAATATGAGAAAAACGCTAGATGGTCTTTTTACAAACCCCTAATCAAAGGTTAGGATTTTGACTTTTATTAAATACAAATGATAAATACAAAGAAAGAAAACTGTCTAGGTCTAAAGGCTAAATGCTCGATCCAAAGAAAAATGAAAAGGAAAAAGAAGAACCCAGATGAAGGGGCCGTTCTCTTTTTATACCCCTCTCGGTCAGGCAGGACATGTCCTAGTTTGGTATTTTGTCTCACCATGAAATATTGGTTCTGCTTTTTTGTTTTGCTTAGTTGCCAGTCAGCTTTTTGTTTTGCTGACAAACAGTTTCTTACAGCTGGTACATTATGTTCTTACATTCTGTCTTTACATTTTGTTCAAAGCACATCTCATTTAGCTCAACACATTTTAATTCTAACACAAACTTTTTATATCTAAGCAAACACATTTTATGTAAATATTAGCAAACACTTTAAGTTTTATAAGCAAACCTTGTTATATGTTCAAGAAAAACACTACATTTAAGCAAAATCATAACAGGTTATTCTAGCAAAAACAATTTATGTTTTTATTTAAGAAAACACACTTCAATTCTAAGCTTCTAAGTTTTTAAACATTATAAGTCTAACTTGTTTCACACTGGTTGTCTATCATTATCTTGCCGCATTTGCACATTTTTATTTGTTTTAGAGCAAGCTGGATTTAAGCAGTAATATGACTAAAAAAATTTAATAGCAAATTATGATTCTGATTATTAATTATCACATCTTCATATTGTAAAGTCACGCTACAGAGTCTACACGGCTGTTGTCACAGATTGCTGAAAATCCTGAGGACCTCACTGTGCTTCTAACAGCCTACAGGAGTGGCTGCATATAACATTGGCGCTGCAACAATTCACAATACATTCTCCATTGGTACAAATGTCAAACTGCCATATTAACCACTAGGTGATGAGAAAGTCAATTCTTTGCGAACCAAAATGGGTAGCTTGCAAATTCTGATCATTGATGAAGTGTCCGTGGTCGACCACCGTCTTTTGGCCTACATTCATGGTAGACTGCGTCAAATCAAGCAGACTGGTGATTATTCCTTGTTTGCAAAAGTTTCCCTGATTTGTGTGGGTGATTTTTTTCAACTCAAGCCTGTGAAAGGCACACCTCTTTTTGCTGAAAACAAAGGAGCCAACCTGTGGGACACCACTTTGAGGTTGCAGAACTGACCAAAGTTGTTAGACAAGAAAATGCAACATTTGCGGAAATGCTTAATCGACCCAGAGTCGAACGAACCTCTCACCGACCGTGATATTCTCACAGTGAGGCAGCGTGAAACTGGTGAGGAATCTACGGACATTCATGTGTATGCTACAAATGCAGAGGTTGATGAATATAACGTGAAGAGACTGCAAGAGACCTGCCCAGACGCAATCAGCATACGTGCTCAAGACTTAGTCCGAAATCCCAAAACTGGAAAAAGGGAACGGAAAGTTGGCTTTCACACAAAAGTTTTCAACTCTTGTTTGCCAAAATGTGTTTCGTTGGGTGTTGGAGCAAGGGTCATGTTGAAGAAAAACATAGATGTGTCTGATGGCCTTGTCAACAGAGCATGTGGCACAGTCGTGGAAAGCATTGAAAGTCAACAAGACGATGACATGCCTTCAGCTATCCATGTGGAGTTTGAAGACCCTAATGTAGGAAAGATCCAGATGTAACAGGACAAGAACAGGCATCACACGAAAGAGCTTTTTCTCAGCTTTTAAACAATGTTGGCCGCAATTTGTTGTGGTAAACGGTTCGCGAGAAAAGTAACTTTAATTATAGTGGATGGAATCCACTATCTTGAAATCTCCTGGCTTCTTCTTCTTATTATAACCTTTTCTTTTTACCTTTTCAAGAATTAATGCGACTCTAACCGCTTAACGTACAGACATGTTGAAATAACCGTTCTGAAGGTCTGGAGTGGGGCAAGAGAGTTATTTTTTCAGATTTTTAAAAAAGTTTATACTTTTTGAGAAATAAGGGATTAAAAATGGTAAAAAGCTCATTTTTTCCCCATAGACTTCAAAGGCTGTGATGTCATAATGGCCTAAAGGCAGCTGCGCTTGTTAAAGGTCCAGTATGTAGGAAATAATGGAAAATAAACTGTAACCATTCCAAAAATGATCACCATATGTTGTCAGAGAGTGAGGAAACACGATGAATTGAAGTAATGGCTTATTTGACAACATTACTCTAACCCGTGAAACCCCGTAAAACCCATGAAAAAAAAATCAGTTACGGGGCGGAATCTCTTGGAATTTTCGTTTATGTTTTGAACGATTAATTCTAGAATAGCGTATTAATAATGGGCTAGCGTGTCCTCCTATTTGGGTTGACAAATTAGCAAAGGCCAACTGTCAACAGCTGTCAGTCATGAACGCCTACAAGAGGCAGGCAAATTTCCAAAATTAAAACAAGAAACAAATTAAGTGGACATCGGAGGAGCTTCCTGAGATGGTGACGTCTTCGTCAAAAGAAGAATATCAAGTCTGACGCAGAGCTGGCCATATTTCTCCACAACAGGTAGCCTATGCTAAACTTCATCTGCATCGCTAACTTCAGCTACATATGTTACGTTGGTTAGAGAGGTATTTTTTGTTTTCACTGTTTCCGTAATGTGTTGCTGGGTCATGGTTGGAGAAACGTTAAAGCAGCTGCAGGTCAACTAACGTTAGCTAAGGGCTAGTCCACACATACGAAACCGATCTTTTTTTCCTCCGTCTTCCCTGAAAGCGCATCAAGAATATTTGCGTCCAAACGGATCCATCTCAACACGACTCAACACGTTACTTCATACCCCAGACCTATAGGTGGCACTGTTTCTTTACAGAAATTGACCAAAGACAAACAGACAGAATAGGCTATGACAAAATGGCTAGTGTAAGGAAACCAGAATTGTTTGTGTGGACTGATGGTGAACTGTCAACTGTAGTCAACTGTAAAACTAATAAACTTTATTTTACGGTTTGTGAAGGGTGCAGTCCCGTCCTTTATTTGGCTAACGCAGGTAGGCCTACTAATCACCTTTACTTTCTTTGGTTGTAGGATAGTCCGTGATTCACATTAGTTTTGGCTATCACCGCAATTAGGCTACTAAACGCAAGGCTTACCCAAGTTCTAGGCTATTCTGTCACCATATTTATAATATTGCTATAAAACCTTCGTTAGTAACAGTCAATACGTTTGCCTGCATCAAATCGCGCATTTGCATTCAGTGTGCTACCATCGGCTTAACGTGAGTTTTATCGTCTTTGTATGCTTATATCTGATTTCACTCGACTGAATGCATGTATATATGTTGTAAGACATGTAAAATAAATGAATGACACTGGCACTACGCACAAATTAATGTAGCCTAAACTTACACCGCACTTTCCTAAAAACTTAAGTTCTCTCGCGTCACTGACAGTAGCTAGAATGCATTAAAAAACACCGGGAAAAAACAGTGTTAGTCCACCAAGTCATAAGCTATCGGCGCTGCGCAGCACCAGTTGTGATATTTATCTTACGGAGTGTAATCGTAGGTAATGTCGTGTATGAAAACTAGTATTGTTAGGCAATACTATAAGTGCAAGTCCAGGGCAGCTGAGGTGTGGCGATGACATCATGGCCGACAGAACGTTCGGTAACAATCCTACAAATCACACCTTTAAGCTCCCAGAGAAGTTCCCGGGCTAATTAGAACACTGGCACAGGTGTCACCTGTGAATTCAATGGTCTCAGCTTCTAATGCATACAATCTGGTGCTCCCTAAAACTACACATCCCGTAATTAACTTGTGCGCATGCGCAGTAGCGTTTTCCTTGCCTCATTTATTCCTACCGATTCTACAGGCACTGCTGCTGTCAAGCATCCTCTTGAAGAAAGTTTACGTTCTTGTTGTCTGGTTCGTCCAACAAACGACGACGTTTGACGTTTTCCTACCACACCCAATGTAAGTTACAATTATTTTGTGCTTTGTATTTGAATGGAGTGTGTGAAGTCTGTTGAAAACGACTCGGCTAATCAAGTAAGCAAGCAAGCTGGCGTAAGCTTTAAACTTGTAGCTTAGTAACATAGTAAGTTCATGTTTCTAGGTTCGCGGTTGTGTGCAGTGGAGGCGGTAGCAGCTAGCTAAGCACTCAAATTGCCAGCCAGCCGCCTTTCGTAGCGATAGCTGGCCTGACGAGGGAAATGGCAAACAATCACTGGCTGAAACTTAGCCTTCGTTTTGAACTACGTTTGTATGAGTGGCTCAATGAGTTAAATCTCCAGTTACAAGGCTAAGACAAGCACCTACCTCACCTAGCAGATCTAAGATTACTGCATTCACCAAAAAACTTGAGGTATGGGACAGGCGCCTCGATCACGACAGTATTATGCTTTTGAGAATCTGAGTGAAATCACTGAAACGTCTGATTCGGGAGCCACTGTAGGCCTAGCTGCTACATCACATCCCTGCAAAGTTTATTTCAAAAATATTTCCCAACCAGCAGTGATCCATTTAATGCAGCATGTTGGTATTTCATTGAATATATTGTACAATGCTGTAAAATATTGGCCTATGCTTCCTAATATGTTGCTGGAAAACAGAAATATGTGTGTTTAATTTACAATGGCACATTATGTATTTATTTATTATATCTGCAGCACCAGCTGATTTTAACGCTGCCGAGGATATATTTGGAACTTGTCATTATTTCAATAAATTTGACAATTTTAAGTTTGACCTACCACTTTCTTAGAGCGATGAGGGACAGGTGGGGTTTAAAAATGCCCTCTTGATCTAAGTGGGGAATAAAAGAAAAGGTTTGATAACCACTGGCGTAAAATAACTTGATTGTAGGCTTAGCTGTTAGTTTGTTGCTCAGTTGAACATATTTATCTAACAGCGTTCCCCCCCCCCCTTCTATTTCTGTTAGGTGCCGCTTCACTCTGCTACTGAAGGATCAGGCTGACTGCAACTGCTATGGATGGCAGGAAAAGATGAAGAGTGAATAAATGCACTTGCTTAACTGATAACAAGTTGTCAATGGTTATTTATGCAAGCTTGTGTAGCCTAAACAACACATACCTAGGCCTAGCCAAATTTATCCTGGCTGTAGATAAAGCAGGATATGAATTTCCCAATATTTTGCCAGATTAGGCTAATAGTGGTTTACTGAGGTTTAATATCAATTGAAATAGCACTGAAATCACGTTGATCTTTAGTTTGGTTGTAATTTCAACATTGTTTCAATATTCATTTTAGTGGAAATCCCATTGAAATCCCATTGATCTGTAGTTAGAATTTCAACGTTGCTTTAATATTAATGAAGGGTGCAAAAGTGATGTAGAATAAATGTTGCAGTGCGACGTTGATTCAATTATTTTAACGTTGACAAAGTAATTGTTAGCTGCTGCAGAATTAGCAGTCATCAACACCAACTGAAAGCCCCGTTTTGCAGGTACAGTAGTCTTGCATTGCATACTCTGAATTACATTTTCCAAAGGCCAGCTTTCATGCTTGTGTCACAACTTCAGAACGGCTTGACGCACATGCTTCAAATTTGGTGTGAACATTTGTATGGACTCAAATGATGAAGTCAAATGTCAAGGCCAAACCCACCTTGAGTGTGATATCTCAAGAATGCCTGACGCACAAGGTTTTTTGGTACAAGGGTTTGTATGAACGCAAAGATTAAGTGATTCAATGTTTTTTTTTCAGGAATCTCCCCACCAACATTAACCCAGCAGCTTTCCATCCACTATTGTAATTCCTCTGGCATTACATTTCTAGTTTATCATGTTACATTCTGCGCCCATCTCCCTACCCATTCATCTCGGTGGAATACTTCACGAATTTTTCCCGAACACATGACAAACCATATATTAGAAGAAACAGCAGACCTTACCGAATACAAAGGTGTAAAGCATTCCCCTGTACAGTTATAACCATTCCAGAGTAATCCGGTTTTACATTTGCAGCAATGTCTAAATGTATGTCTCCAACTTTGGGCTTCAGGTTTCACAGTGTGTTTAAATTGTCCAATACATGATTTCATAACAGGCCAAATACAAAATAAATGTTACAAATATCGCCTAGATATCTGTAAATATTAAAATCAGCTGACTAAGAGTTTGTCAAAGTAGCCTTAATGCACAAAATGCTAAGCATGCATGTAGACTATTTGAGTTTCTTAAAGCTGAACTGTGCTTTAATTGTTTAATACATGATTTCATAACAGGCCACATAGAAAATAAATGTTAAATATAGCCTAGATATCTGTAAATATTAAAATCAGGGCTATGATTAACAGTTCTATGTAATATGTCATGTTTGCTATTAGATACGGGTTTTAAGGTGAAAAGTAAGGCATTTGTAGGTGAAACTGAGCGGTGGTGGTGGGGGGAGGGGGGGTATTAATTTTGCCCACCCCAAATTTCTATTTGCCCCCCCAATCTGAGCAGCCTAGATCCGGGCCTGATGTGCTGTGTATGTAGGGGGGGGGGGGGCAGTGTGCAGCAAGTATGTAGAGGAGGCTTACTGTAGCAAGCAGTGTGCTGTATGTATGTGAGGTGATGACAGTGATGATGTAAGTGTGTGTGTTTTGTGTGTGTGTGTTGGGGATGGGGGTGGGGTGGGGGGTGGCAGAAAGGCTAGGCAATCAAGGACATGGGTAGATAGATGGAGGAGAAATCAAAAATAATAAATAAAAAGTTCTATGGAGATGTGAAAAAGTTGGAGAAAGTCAGATATGTGTGTGTGTGTGTGTGTGTGTGTGTGTTTTGACGTGTGATGAAATAAGAAAATAAATAAAAGGTCTGTAGCATAGGGAGAGGGATGTAAAAGTGCTAAAAGTCATGTAGGTGTGTGTGTGTGTGGGGGGGGGTCTCTCAGTTCTGGCTTTGTGACTACATAGGCGTCTTCTTGATTTCAGCGGTAGGAATAATCCATTGTTAGGATGAGAAGAGTCCTTCAGAATCTTTTGGGCTCTTAGGAGTACTCTTCTGGAATAGATATCTTGTAGAGCAGGGAGTTGAGTTCTTATAGTACGTTCAGCTGAGCGCACTACTCTCTGCAGAGTACTACAATCTCTAACTGTGGAGTTCCCATACCAGGTGATGATGCTACCAGTTAGAACACTCTCAACCGCTGAAGTGTAAAAGGCCTTCATGATGGATGTAGAAACTTTGAATTTCCTTAGCTGACGAAGGAAATAGAGTCGTTGTCTGGACTTCTTCAGAACATATTGAGTGTTAACAGTCCATGTTAAGTCTTCAGTAATGTGGACACTAAGGTATTTAAAACTTGTGACTCTCTCTACAGGTTGCCCGCTGATTATTAGTGGGGTGTAACTGTAGTTCTGCTGCTTCCTTCTGTAATCCACTACCATTTCCTTGGTTTTATTGATATTCAGTGTCAAGCTGTTAGAATGACACCACTGTGCCACCTCATCAACCTGATCCAAGTAGAGCTGTTCGCTGTTGTTACTAATCAGGCCCAAGATCACTGTGTCATCTGCAAACTTGATGATGGAGGTATGAGTACTGTTGGCTTTGCAGTCATGTGTGTAGATGTTGCAGCAGTTTTACAGCAGTGGACTCAAAACACAGCCTTGGGGAGCACCAGTGCTGATGGTTAATGAGGCAGATGTCAGACCCCCCACTCTAACCACTTGTGAACGGTTGGTGAGGAAGTCAAATATCCAGTGACACAGGGTGGTGTTTAGTCCTAAGGCCTTCATCTTTGTGACCAAGGTGAGAGGTACTATCGTGTTGAATGCTGAACTAAAGTCAATGAACAGCATCCTCACATAATTCCCATTCCCCTCCTCCAGGTGAGTTAAGGTGGTGTGCATGAGGTTTGAGATGGCATCCTCTGTAGACCTGTTGGCTCTGTAAGCAAATTGGAGGGGGTCGAAGGAGGCAGGGAGGGATGAGCAGATAATGTTTTTCACAAGCTTCTCAAAACACTTCATCACTGTAGATGTCAGGGCTACTGGGCGGTAGTCATTCAGACATGATGGACTTTTGTTTTTCGGTACTGGAACAATAACAGACTGCTTGGTCTAGGAACTGTCTCTTGAGCCAATGATGTGTTAAAGATATAAGTGAACACAGGAGCTAACTGAGCAGCGCAGGATTTCAAAACCATGTTAGAAATTCCATCCGGTCCAGCAGCTTTTCTACAATTAACCCTTCTAAAGACATTGCTCACATCGACCTCAGAGACACAGAAAGGTGCATCCTCATTTGCTTCACATGCTGCAGCTAGTGCAAGATAGTCTGTGTTTTTCATGTCAAAGCGAGCATAAAAAGCATTAAGTTCATCATGGAGGGCTTTACTCACATTCATCATAGGAGGGGACTTTCTTTCAAACCCAGTGATGGTTCGGAGTCCTTTCCACACTCGTGCTGGATCACCCTCCAAAAAATCAGCTTCAACTTTGTCTCTATATAGCCGCTTAGCATCTTTAATAGCTCTACGTAAACTATAAGATGCTGCTTTGTAATCCGTCATATCCCCTGAAATAAGCCTATAAGTCATGGTGCGTGTCTTTAATGCCGTTCTCACTTCTCTATCCACCCATGGCTTCTGGTTAGGGAAGCTTCGGATCTTTACAGTTGGGATGATGGAATCAGTTAGCATATTGATGTAACTCAATGATAGTGACAAGACAATGACAAGTGTTTTAGTTAAGGGTGGCTTCACAATATTATGCCTGAACTTTTAGTCAAGCAGACTCACATGTAGGCATGGGTTATCAATATATGATTGAATAAACAGAAAATGAATTCATTTTCTTGTTTTTATTCAAAATCAAAATTTGTGAAATGTGACTGGGACAGTCACACCATATGAGCTTTTTCTGGTTTGGCTGAAAATTGTGAAAAAATGGAAGATTAATCCCATGAATGCTCTGTATGTTCATATAAAACAGCATTTTCTGAACAATATCACCACAGTTTTTGATATATTTTTTTATAATTTACCTATCTTTGACACATTGGACCAAAAAAGGCCATGTCATGTCAACCACCCACACACACACACAGGCACACACATACCATCAGTATCGGCAATTACAACGGGCGATACATAATTACAAATTCAGTAGGATTAAAGGAAAACCAAATATTCATCATAATAATTTGGCTGCATTTCCAGTATTGGTGTCACATAGTCGTTTGTCCACCAGATGGCGCATCATTGCAGTGAGATGTAATTTGGTTGGAAGTTAATCTAAAGTAGCCTGGGTGTTCCCATGCTGTCTTGCGCGCGATTTGATTCACGCTGCTAAGGCAGCCTGGAGACCATGGAGCAAATTTTCGCCTGAGATAGGGAACCAATCACAGAACAGGGGGGAAAGCAAGACGATGATGAGCTATGCACAGACGCATTTGATAGACATCCGTGGCACCCAATAAACGGATCTGGGCATTTTTTTCAAATACGAGAAAATGAACGTTTGGTTCCCAGACTACGTCTCATTGAGAAGTGGTGGCGCTAGCCAGGCTAAATCTAAAGTGGGTTGGAAAGACACTACGCTTCCTACAAGGACAAGACTGTAGTTTACCGCAGAGAACGTCTAATAAGGGTAGGAGGATTTCTGCATGACATGTAATTCCCATTTCTTCTTGAAGCCGAAATAAATCTGAGAATGTTTATCGGACATGCTTGGTTTTTACTGCAGGTAGGCTACGTTAATATTAAGTTATATCAATAGCCTAGAGTAGGTAAAATAATGTTACCGTTAGCATTGGTTGAGTGATGGAGGCCAATTTGATTATTGATGTATTTGTAGAAAACCATAAATGCAGTTATAGGCTACCAAGAAAACAGCACTAATTGCATCTTTCGACTGTCATCTCATTTGCTTATGACCATAACCTAGGCTACTAACAGGAGCTAAGTGAGTTAGCCACAACACGTTCGCTACGTGATGGTTTTGTAATGGAAAATATATAGGCTACCTGAAAGATAACCTGTCTATGATGAATCCTAAACACCGGGCTGGGACATTTAGCTCAAAGTCTCAAAAAGCATCTGAGTCAACGTTCATTCCCAAACACCCATAGCCTATAGGCTACTTCAATCCTCTATTTTCAAAGGTGATTCAAGTAAGGAAGAGCATGGCTCAAAGTAAAGTAACTAGGACTGAAACTACATAAATTCGTCAAAGTGAATCATTTGTGTCAACTCGCCGCAATGTAGATTTATTAACGCACCCGTGATCTACATCTCCATTTAAACCAAATGTTTTAGAGTGCATGTTGAGAGATGTATCCAGGGCAGGGCTGTACCTACACATATTTGTTGCACGTGCTACAAAAATCATTCTTTGCGATGGATGATTTAGTACCAACGTTACACCGGTCCAATACAGTTTTGCCTATGGCTATACCGTGAGACTGAGACGTTTTTTGTTTGTTCGAAGTGCGTGTTTAGGGTGTGAGAGGGGAGTCGATGTGCTTTGATTCCAGCTTGGTAGTAGTAGTCTATGCGATTAAAAAACACGTGTGTGTGAAGTATCCAAACAATGATAACGCTTTCATTATGCCACAGATGAAGTATCCAAACAATGATAACGCTTTCATTAGCCACAGACCTTGAGCTACTGTACAGTGGGTTGGGTTCCATTTAGAAGTGTCGCTTTCCGTGATTCACACAGCTGCGTGAAATGTATTACTACTGATATGCAGAACTATTAACTTTTCGCCAAGAGGTGGCAGCTTAAGTCCGCTTGATACTGTAAGCCATTTTTCATCATGTGGCTGAATTAGTGCAGGCGTATAATAACACCCCCCCTTCTACGGGCTACAGCCCTTACTATTTGATGTTTGGTCGACATGCTAAACTGCCGTTAGATGTAATGTTGGGCAATGGGGATGGGTTTGCAGGGACTACTGGCAGCTGGGTGCATCACCACCATAAGAGGTTGGCTACTGCTTATAAGCATGCCCAAAAACAGATTACTAAAGCCCAGGCCTCTCAGAAGAGAGGTTTTGATCGTAGGGTTAGAGGGGAGCCCTTGTTGCCAGGTCAGAGGGTGATTGTGTTGAATACAAGATCTAGAGCACGGAGGAAATTGGAGGGTACAGGTGTATCTTTCATCAGTCCAGTTGCAATGGATGGACTGTGATGAACTGCCCTACTTGTGATTGTTTAGAGATTTTAAAGGTTTTATAACAGTGCTACAAATCTATTCACCTTTGCAGCGCCAGTAGGCTACTTTGTGTGCGGCCAGCAAACACACATTCCAAACAAGCATACACAAAGGTTTCAAGAGTGGGGGATGGAGTAGAAGATGGAGACAAATTCATTAATATGAACAATAATTCTAAATAAATGTCATACTATCATACTATATCTAGGAGGTTAGTTTTCAGGATATTTGTTTGCATAACATCATGCAATGTATACCTCTTCAATTGGAACACTTATTGTTAATAATGTTTTGATAACAAACCAGAATAATTCAGAAAATATGTTTAGATGTTAATATATTAAGCATAGAAAAGATGTGATGATGTGAATCACATGACAACAAGTTTGACAATTTTGATCACAAGACATGTTTAAAGATGGTTTTGTCTACCACAGAGTTGTAGCAGATTATCAATGACAGCAGTAATGACTTTTAGTCCATAAATAGCCTGAAAGTTAACAGACTAACTAACAGATTAACTAGCCTACATTTTGAGATTGTAAGATTGTAAAATCTATGTAAAACTGAATTACACATCACTAGTTATGCTATGATGAAATTGTGATTAATAAAGTACAAATGTTGTTTTGCCTTACATTTCTTTATTCAAAAAAGACTGAGTACTCAGTGATTTTTTTAAATGAATATACAAATAAATACATCAAGTTTTACATTCTTATACATAAACTGTTATCAAACTAAATTGCATTGACATCAAACATTGCCACATGTCAGCCAAAGGACCTTTTTCAATAGCCAGTAAGGTTTAAATGAAAACACATGAAGACTTACAAAATGCATTTCTGCAAATTGCAGTGCCATCTATAGGTCAAAGGTCATCAAATTTCTTGAGCCTTCGGCCTTTGGTTTTGATACATGAAAGGGTTGCTAAGATATAAGCTGACTTCCCGTTTGATTGGCAGTGTTGGGCAAACGGTTCCGAATATGGCTTCAAAAATCAAGACATATGTAAGGCTCAGTCTGAAGATTGTCTGTGCCAACTTCACAAGTCACAAAATCTGTGACCTGTGAAAATGTTTTCGTGTTTTGAACAAAATCTGAGATGGTGGCAAGATCAGTTATGTTGAGGACACAAGTTGGTATGTGTTGGCCTTAGGAACTCCAAGAGTACTAACACTTTGAATGCCGCGCTGTTTTCAGAAGCTTTGGCTCAGAGTGCCAACAAGAGAGCCACAGCACATTCTATGTTATAACTATGGACAAATGCTATGGCCCGTTTGAAAGGCAAGACATTAAGCTCTTAGTGGGTACAAGCAGTTTATTTCTGCATGCTTCAGTTCCTGAGAAATCCCAAGCTAAACAGTGGCTAGTGGAGATATAGCGTCATAATGAAATACGTAGTGTTGCCAGAAAAGTTTCCAGGAAGTGACCTAGCGAGACCTGGCGAGACTGCCACCTAGTGATGAACCCACGAAAATGGCCTGGTTTTGACCTGACGTGCATGAGTCACTGATTCGACCCAAAGCGGCAAACATCAAAAGCAGAGTTTTAAGTTAATGTCCAGATAAATTGTCCAGATCATGCATTTTCATGAGTTTTTGATCGTCATATATTTCAGTTCTATTCATCATAGAGTTTCCAAAATAACACATAAGGTGTTTGTGTGTCTATTTTCGGAATTAAAAAAAGAAATTGCTTTTTGGTACTCAATGTGTTAATAGACATTCCTAGTAAGTCGTAATTCCAAACACATCAATATATCGACAAAATGCATTTTTGCTAATTGCAATTAATAAATTAATTAATAAATGGTCACCACATTTCTTGAGCATCCTTCTAACTGGGTCCTTAGTCCATGTACCAAGATTTTTTTGATACCTGAAAGGGTTGCTAAGATATCAGCTCACTTCCGGTTTGGTGGCTTCACCACCAATGTCGATTGGCTGTTACTGGCGAATGCTTTCGTCAATTGTTCCAGAAAGTAATGTATTGATAAGGCATGGTCTGAAGATGGTCTGCCAATTTTGGTGAAGATCAGATGAGATTTGTGACCTGCGAAAACTTGTTTGTGATTTTGATTAAATCCAATATGGCGGCCGAATCAATTACGTTGATGTCACAAGTTGTCCTCTGTCGACCTCAGGGCCTTCCTCAGTATTGTCAGACACCATTAGTGCGTTTTAATTCTAAGCACAACAGCAGCTCCAGGCCAAAAGGCATGTTTCCTAATTGCAGCGCCCCCCAGAGGTCAAATGAATAGTGTGTCCTCAGGATGTAGTCCTAAGTCCACATACCAAGTTTGGTTGTGATAGGTGAAAGTGTTGCTAATTATAGTGCCCCTAGTGGTCAAACATCACCAAATTGATTGTGGGTCCTTAGGATGGAGTCTCGACTCCATATACCAAGTTTGGTTTCGATACATAAAGGCGTTGCTGAGATATGAGCTAATTTCCTGTATCTCTAGCGCCCCCTAGAGGTCAAAGGTCACCAAATTTATTGTGTGTCCTCAGGATGGGGTCCCAAGGCCATATACCAGGTTTGGTTTCTATATGTGAAAGCATTGCTGAAATATGAGCCTACTTCCTGCGATTATAGCGCCCCCTAGTGGTCAAAAGACTCCAAATGTATTGTGCATCCTCAGGACGGGGTCTCAAGTCCATGTACCAAGTTTGGTTTCGATTCGGTGATGATCGGACAAAATTTGTGACCTTTGAAGAATTAGTTTCACTTTCACTAAAATCCAAAATGGCGGAAAATCCATCATGGCGGAAAATTACGTCATAGCGTGCGTTGAACTCTGCTTGGTCCAAGGATTCCAAAGATACCTAATTTTTGACAATCGGGTCAACAGGTCAAAAGTTACATGTGTGAACGCATGTCCAACTTTGGCCTGTTGGTGGCGCTAGAGTGCTCGAGGTGCCACCTTGAAACTTGGTGAAATTAATCATGGGACTGTGCCTAATTAGTGTGCCAAATTTCACAACTTTTCCCCAGACGGTTCTATGGGCTGCCATTGACTCCCATGCCAGAGGAATAATAATAAGAAAACTAACAAACACAATGGGTGCCTTCGCAGCTTCGCTGCTTGGCCCCCAATAATAATAATAATAATAATAAGAAATCATAGAAACACAATGGGTGCCTTCGCAGCTTCGCTGCTTGGCCCCCAAATATAGCTGCAAGCAGCAATGTGGGGGTCAAGCAGTTGAATCGGAGTTGGGATTGGGATTGGTATTGCATTGGACTGGTCCGGACTTGACTGGACTGGCTTGGATTGGATTGGATTGGGATTGCAGAGATATGAGCCTACTTCATGTGATTGTTGATTGGGTTGGATTGGCTTGAATTGGGTTGGACTGGACTGGACTGGACTGGACTGGATTGGATTGGACTGGATTGGATTTGATTGGGCTGGATTGGGATTGCAGAGATATGAGCCTACTTCATGTGATTGTTGATTGGATTGGATTGGGATCATAGGCGCCGATACCGGGGGTGCTCCGTCGCTCGAGCACCCACGGAAAATATTGAGCACCCACATGTGCCAGCTTAAAGTCCCGGCTAAATTTACATTATTTTAAAATCAAACATTGCAGTCATGGGCGGATTATGAACTTTCGGGCCCCTGGGCCCAGATGTATTAAGGGCCCCCCACTATTGTTGTATATGTGAGAGGAGGGGGTTGGGGTCCTCCCCCAGAACATTTTTAATTTGTTTGATGTGATTTCCTGTATTCTGGTGCATTTTGGGGATGGCCAATACTAAATTCAATCAGATTCATAGCCTACATCCTGATTTGTTGATATTGAGGCAATGATTCCATGTAGGACTTGGGCTTCAGGGCCCCCTGACCCCTTGGGCCCCTGGGCCCGGTAGGCCCGTGCAGTAATCCATCCCTGATTGCAGTTAAATTCAGCATCTCTCATAATGTGATTGGCTATGTTGCTGTCAATCCCCTACTCCATATCCTAACCACCAATGAAAATTCCTGACACTTCTCACCTGAAGAATTAACGCAAGGCCTTGTCGGGTCTTCAGCCCCGAATGTTTAAAATGTATAGGCTATATCCCTGAATATCATTTTAAAAGTAGTCTGACAAAGCTTATTGTTTTGTGACACAGCTAAACACTGGTACCTCATAGAACGTCTATAACATAGCCTAGGTGGTCGCAACTCGCAAAAGTAAAGCAGATAGAAAGAACTCACGCAAATCTAGCCTATATCACGCAGACAGCTTCATGCGCAGGCAGGGGCGCCTTAATACCACCTGAGGCCCCAGGGCTACATGTCTTTAAGCCCCCCCCCCCCCCCCCCCCCCAAACCGCAAATATTAATTATGATTAAATGATACCCGGCCCTAGCCTGGCTAGCGCCACCACTTCTCAATGAGACGTGGTCTGGGAACCAAACGTTCATTTTCTCGTATTTGAAAAAAATGCCCAGATCCGTTTATTGGGTGCCACGGATGTCTATCAAATGCGTCTGTGCATAGCTCATCATCGTCTTGCTTTCCCCCCTGTTCTGTGATTGGTTCCCTATCTCAGGCGAAAATTTGCTCCATGGTCTCCAGGCTGCCTTAGCAGCGTGAATCAAATCGCGCGCAAGGCAGCATGGGAACACCCAGGCTAACCCGGCCCGCGATCTGACCCGCCTATTTACATAACGTGCACTTTTGGTTAATAAAGCCTAACATGCAGTGTAGCCCTCCTTAATCACGTCATCTACCCATGACATCGCTTATCAAAAAGGCTTCAAACGTGCATGTGTTTGTCGTGTCGGGGGGTTCCCCAGGAGTTTTTTTTTTTAATTCTGTCTACATAACACACCATTTTTTAAACGCAGTTTGGGAGGGACAGAAATACTTTTAGCCTACAGAACAAGCAGCTGGCTCATGTGACGTGAACATTGGCTAGGCCTACCTTATGCATCATCACTAGGCCTACCCTACATGGAGACATATCTCACGTTAACAATGGAGAAAACATAACGAATGGGTTAGCACAAACTTAGCTTTTGATGAACGGAGATGTAGATCACTAATGCGCAACAGCAACTTTGCGCAACAGCCCATGTTCTGCGTTCACTCCAATGAGACAAGTGAAATACATGTTTTTAAAGCCGTTTCATTGCCAGGCATTTGCTACAATATTTACCTGCTATATGCCTTCTGTTTTAATGGACAGTTACAGGAATCCACGTCATTCGTTATCGTTGCTTCAATCCAGAGTTATCTCCAGAGTTTGTAAGTTTGTCAGTCAGTTTCAGCCTCCCCTCTAGCTCCTCTACACAGAACACCCGTTGGGATTTATTAAATTTGTTACATTTTGTTACACTTTAGAAGAGAAGACAAAGGGGGTCTCTGCAAGGATGTCATTGTCATTGTGCGATGTAGAGTAGGCTAATGACTGACGGCGCGAATACGGACACGGCCGTTTATTATTATTGATTATCATTCTTATTATTAGGAGGCCCCTCATTGGTCGAGGCCCCTGGGCTGAAGCCCAGGTAAGCCCCTGCATTAAGGCGCCAGTGTGCGCACTCAGCTGAACGTACTATAAGAACTGAACTCCCACCTCTACAAGATATCTATTCCAGAAGAGTATACTCCTAAGAGCCCAAAAGATTCTGAAGGACTCTTCTCATCCTAACAATGGATTATTCCTACCGCTGAAATCAAGAAGACGCCTATGTAGTCACAAAGCCAGAACTGAGAGACTCAGGAGAAGTTTTTATCCCCAGGCCATCCGAACTCTGAACTCACACTATACTGACTTTGCACTCATTCACTCCTCAGCACTCATGACCATCCCCCCCCCCCCCCACACACACACACCTACAAGACTTTTAGCACTTTTACATCCCTCTCCCTATGCTACAGACCTTTTATTAGGGCCCGAGCACCGAAGGGCGCAAGGCCCTATTGTTTTTTTAGGGCCCGAGCACCGAAGGGCGCAAGGCCCTATTGTTTTTGTAAGGATTATTATTATTATCGAGTATTATTATTGTTATTCTACTTTTTTGCTTTCCTGTTTTTGAGGTGGTTAACATGGTCGAAAACTCTTGAAATTTGGCACACACGTCAGGTGTCACACATCGCAGTTACGTACAAGAGCTTGACCCCGGGCGTGGCCCAGGGACTCGCTAGCGCCCCCTTAGGTGACTGATCCCGTTGTTGGCAAATATTTTGAGGTGGTTAACACAATCGAAAAGTCTTGAAATTTGGCACACACATCAGGTGTCACACAAAGCAGCTAGGTAAAAAAGCTTGGCCCCGGGTATGGCCCAGAGACTCGCTAGCGCCCCCTTACACCCCCTTGGATGACTGATCCCGTGGTGGGCATATACTTTCAGCTACACACACCCAATTTGGTAGTTGTCTGTATCTCCCCAAGATGAACAACTTTCGTATGTGCAATGCATTAGCCACGCCCAACAGGAAGTGAGGTATTTGGGATTTTGTGCAGACTAATATGTGATGAAATATGTGATGAATCATGATGCCAAAAGAGGTGCTTCCCATGGGTGAAAACACATGAAATTTGGCACACACATCAAGTGATACAGTGAATAGACAGGGATAAAAGCTTGGCACCGGGCGTTGCCCAGGAACTCCATAGCGCCCCCTTATGTCACTGTGACTTGTGGTTGGCATATAGTTTTAGATACACACACCAAATTTGGTGGGTGTATGTAACTCCCAAAAACAAACAACTTTTGTATTAACATGCCATTAGCCACGCCCACAGGAAGTGAGGTAATTGAGATTTTGTGCGTTGTGTACATGATCAATTTTAACGTACTCCTCCTAGACGGTTGATCCGATTCATGTCAAAGTTGGTATACATGACGCCGAGATGTTCCTGATTATAAATTGTGAAGCTTTTTTTTGATATGTTGTAATTTGATGAAATGGCGAAATTATTCATTTTAATACCCTTCCACATAAACAATAAATGTGTCATAATTCACCATGCATGGCTTGAAATGTTTTAAATTTCACAGGTCATTGAAGACCATGTTAATGATAATATTCACATGCCCATAATGCATGTTTGCCATAGCGCCACCAACTGGCAACAGAAAGAATGACAATTATGCTGATGCTATATGATCAATTTGAACATACTCCTCCTAGACGGTTTGTCAGATTCATTTGAAATTTGGCAAATATTATGCCAAGGTGTCGCTGATGTTAAATTGTGAAGGGATTTTTGATAACTTATATATTTGATATGATTTTAATATCTCACCACATCAACAGGAAATGTGTCATAAATCACAGTGCATTGAATGAATGGTCTGAAACTTCTCAGGTTAATAGATATCATGATTATGATGATATCCAGACACCCAATGGGCCTGCCTGACATAGCGCCACCACCTGGCCAAGCAGGAAATGTGCCAGAAATGGACAATGCCTTAAGTGATTGATCTGAAACTTTATAAAATATCAGACATCATTATTGTGATGATATTCACATTCGTAATTCACAGGCCTAGCATAGCGCCACCATCTGGCCAAGCAGGAAATGTGCCAGAAATGCTCTATGCTTTGCATAAATGGTCTGAAACTTCTCATGTTAATAGATATTATAATTATGATGATATCCAGACATCCAATGGGCCTGCCTGGCATAGCGCCACCACCTGGTCAAGCAGGAAATGTGCCAGAAAATGGACAATGCCTTAACTGATTGATCTGAACGTTTACAAAAAATGTGGATATCATTATTGTGATGATATTCACATGTGTAATTTCCATGCCTAACATAGCACCACCATCTGGCCAACCAAAAAGTGTATCAGAAATGTTCTTTGCTTAAAATGAATGGTCTGAAATTTCTCAGGTTAATATATATTATGATGACACCCAATGGGCCTGCCTTGCATTGCGCCCCCACCTGGCCAAGCAAGTACATGTGGCAGAAAATCAAATACAAAAACAAATAGCACACGCATCAAATATGTACATTTCACAAACGCACCACGTCGGTGCTTTGTTGGTTTCCGACATGTCACGGGTTGCGGCCCGCAGGTGCTCGGGCCCGCCATTGCCACTTGCGGCTATATTTATTCATTATTTTTGATTTCTCCTCCATCTACCCATGTCCTTGATTGCCTAGCCTTTCTGCCACTTACTTACCATATATAGATAGATAGCCGAGTAAAAGAAAACAAGTTGCCTACGTGCCTGCATGCGTATTGTGTCTCCTGCTCAAACAAAATGTGTGCGCGTTAATTTTGATAAGTGTTCACTAAGTTACGTAATAGAAAATTGTAAATAGCCTGATGGCAGCTAATGGGATAAGCCTACTGTGCATAGTTGGGAAGGTATGGTGGGCCAATTTGGTGTGAATACACATTACACACACACAGGGAAATTTTCTCTCGTTGTTGAGCCTGGTACACACAGTGCGTACGGACGTACACTATCCCATCTCCCCTGTCATCCCCCCAACACACACACCAAGACCCCTGGCAGTTGGGTGAGCCTCTTGAGCCGTGGAGCTGCCCAAGGTTTCTTCCTTGGTAAGGGAGTTTTTCCTTGCCCCTGTTGCTCTTGGGTGCTCCTTGTTGGTGCCCCCCCCCCCCAATCCCAATCCTCCCCCACCTTTCTTATGCAGCATTTGCCACTTAATCTACTAAACCCCTCTTCTACTGCACTTTTTACCCCCCTGCTCTGACCTGAAAAAAGGGCACGGGCTATATGAAGGACTGAGAATAACAGGGTCTTTATTAAAATATATATACACTTCTATATACAAGTAAAACACTGAAATACAGCACTCAATCACCTTAACTAATAACACAGAAAAACATGCGAGTCATGAAAATCCCTACATCAATATCCTATCAAGTCACTGATAGGTTTCTCCAAATGTGGGCTCATCATCTGACCAATTACATATTATTGTTATTGCCATTATCATTATTATTTTAATGCACACTAGTGGTATTTATGTTCTGCTCAGGCAAGCTCTTTGAAATGATAGCCTATGTTTTTTTAGATTACAATTATTTAGCATGCAGCTCTTTAACCCTGTACTTTCTAGCATGGTCCTCTCATCTCATATTTGGTGATCATCACTTAGGCCTACCTGCCCTATGTCATCCTGGTCCACATTTTCCTCACATGTTCTGGAGGCTTGTGACTGCTCATCTTAAATGTAATGTAATTATGAAACATTGCCATAGTAGGCTAAAATATGAGTCTGATTAATTAATCAATTCGCTTATACAGTGAAATGTCATCTTTATCACAGAAAGTTTCTGTCTCACCTGCTGGTTGGCTTTTTCGCAGCCAACCCTGCAGTGATGTGCTGCCCTTTGCTGCCTCCCTGAATTGTCTCCCTCTCCTGAATCCGCCTCTTTTTAGTGGGCATCTTGGCTTCAAACAATCCCTAAAATAGTGGATAGGATTTAGGCATTTAACCATTTTGAATAAAATAATTAATGTGATGCATTACTTCCATCATTCATTCTACTTGCTAAAACAAAATGTGAGAAACTAACTATCAGCATATGTAGCGTAGTTTGCCTAATGCAGGGGTGGGCAAACATTTTGGCTCAAGGGCCACATTGGGTTTTGGAAATTGGCCGGCGGGCCGCGCAGTAGTAGCATAATGTTTTTAGTTCTGCTGCAAAGGAGATAACTAAGAGTAGGCCTATCATCTCTATTTAACATGATGTTTTTTGACATTGTAAACGTTCTCTAAGAGTGAAAAGCAGTTTGCGGTAAAGCTAACCAATGTCGTCTCTTGTCACAGGAAAAAAAATAGCGAGCAGTCTGATAACCAAATTAAATGCTCGGCGGGCCGGATGAAAGTGCTTGGTGCACGGGCCGCAGTTTGCCTACCCCTGGCCTAATGCCTACCAAAACTGTGGTAATGGGCTGCTTGTCTGCGAGCTATCTATTTAGGCTAAACGTGGCAAACTCAGCCTGGATTTATGAAGATTTGAATTCATTTCATAAAACTTGATGATGATGATCGTTCGTTTGTTATAGGCCTACATCACAAACTCACTTTTTCCGACAACGTCTCCTCCTTCTAGGCCGCTCATGCAGTCTCACGGTACCGATCCACTTGCACGACACTTCATTTTGTCGTGCCGCATTCCACTCTAGTCCTATGGGTGACGTCAAGCGACTTTAACGCGCCCGCAAAGCATTCCGGGAAGGCAGCGCTGCATTTGAAAATATGTCGCGCGTCAAAAAGCTGGGCGAAGCCCATCTTTATGCAAATTAATCCGTTGAACGCTATGCGACTCTCCAATGAAAGGATGAGGTTGTAGTCAAGTCGGCTTTTATTGTCAATTTCTTTACATGCACTGGTCATACAAAGAATTGAAATTTCGTTTCTTACTTTCCCATGCAGACATAGACATGCTTTAAATACAGACATAGACATACTATAGACATAGCCATAGACAATAAACATTAAATTAAAGTGCAAGACTGAAATATAGAACATGTATGTATCAAAATAGAAATATAGGACATATATATAAAAAAAATAGAGGTAGTTGTGTTGTATATTTATATAGTCTTAACAGTTACATGAAGTTTAAACTTGTGCTTGTGTGACCTGTATATTTACATTGATATGCAGTATGCAGTAATTTCAAGTATATCAGGCTTGATGTGAAGCAGCAACACGTTAGGCTGCGCAGTCACAGTGCAGTTCCACAGGGCGGTGTTGGGGGGGGGGGGGGGGGGGGGGGGTAGACAGGATCCTAGTTTCCTAGGTTCCTGGCTGGCTGGTGGGGGGGGGGGGGGGCTGTCAGTGATGGGAGAGTGGGTAGAGTGTTCAGCATCCTGATTGCTTGGTGGATGAAGCTACTTGCCAGTCTGGTGGTGCGGGAGCGGAGGCTCCTGTACCGCTTTCCAGAGGGCAGGAGGCTGAACAGTTCATGTGCAGGGTGGGTTGTATCCTTGTAGGTCCTTTGTTCTACCAGAACGGTGCCTGTGAAACTTTGGTTCTGCTTACAAGACAAATAATGTTTTAACGATCTCTTCCACGACCACCTAGTAGTCCATAAAACAAACGAAACTAGGATTTGGATGAATATATTGACTGTTGGTGTTTCTGGTGAGGATTTGAGATTGCATTGAGTAGTTTAAATAAAACAAGATTTCCAAATGGCTTGCATAGTTTGTTTAGGCTATTAATGTGTTGTATACTGTTAAGTACATGCCTAAAATTGTGGTCCATTTGTGGAAAAACACTTAAGATACGTTAAAACGAACTGAGTATGAGCTGGTAACTGACATTTTAAACAAAACGCCCACACATGACTGAACGTGGGGAGGCAGCGCGACATCTATGCGACACGACAAAATGAAGTGTCGTGCAAGTGGATCGGTACCGTCAGCCCGGGTCGCGTGCAGCGCTGCAGCCGGAGTTTGCCCTTCCCCTACTCACTTTCGGTGCCCGAATGGAAGTGAATGAGGCTTTGCGATTTTTTTTAATCTAGGCCTACGTGGAATTCTGCATCCATTGTACGATTTATTTATTTATTTTCAGGGAAGGGCAACGTGAGTCGAGAAGGGCATGGGCAGTTGCCCGGGCGACCTGAGCAACCCCCCTGTGCACGTCCCTGCTTGTATCCTTGTATCCTTGTATAGTGGAATACTCATGTTGCTGTATCAGCAGATGAGAAGGACCTGAGAGTGCCACTGATGACGTGACTGCTCCATAGGCACAGGTTGGTGAAGGAGAAGCTAAATCTAGCTGAGCCCAGTGACTATGCTTTTGTGAGAAGGCACACCATTCATAGGCCTAAGAATATCCCTGGCAGACCTTTACAAATAATATGATACCATACACGCCTTTTACACCAGTGTAGGATATGGCAAAGTTTGAGAACCACTGCCTCCACTTACTGTCGGCTAAGCGCGCTTCTGGATGGATAGGCTATATCTCGTTCGATGTCAACACGAAATATAATTTCTGTTTATAAAAACAAAGCAGTGTTTTTCCTTTTAGTTTGGGTAAACGCAATTAACCTTCTGAGTTATGTAAACTGTTCAGGAGTCAAACGACGGATCATGCGTGATTTAGGCGTAGTGTAGGTGACTGAAAGTGCACAAAAATTGTGCCTTTGCTTAACAGCATTTAAGAAATGTCCTCGACCTCGGGGGTGACGCCCATAGACTCCCGCAAACTGTATTGGCGTTTTGTGTGTCGGCCGCTGTTGATTTCCTAAAATGTTGAAATCAACACCGCATGGCAACAATACACATGGGCGTTGGTACCAGGCATTTAATTGTTTGAGCACCCACCGACGGAAACATAAATCGGCGCCTATGAACAGGGTTTCCACCTCAGGTTGCCTAGCGCAGATTTGGTTGCTTTATGCTTTATTACTGAAGCAGACAGCCTAGAACAGGGATGACAGGGGGCCAGATTTTTTTCAAATGAGACCTCAGGGGGCCGGATTACAATTTTGGACTGAAAATGCCAAACACATGGATAGGTAGGTAGGTAGGCTATTTGAAATTATTCATGCGCACACATCAAAAAGAAATTCCATTAGCGCCAAAATAGCCTCACAATGAGCCCTACAATTACATAACCTAAAGCAGGAGACAGTTACCCTCTAAAAACATTTTCCTATCCATGCAAGTAGCCTACATTTATAAATTAGAAATGCAACAAAATAGACTAGGTGCCAACAAAACACATTTCCTATAAATAACACAAGTGTTTATTATATTTACTGAAGGCTTGCACATGAAAACACGTAAATGATTAATTAGGCCAATTAAAAGAAAGCCAGGCCAAGTAGCCTCGGCCTAAACGAGTCACAGAAAGTAAGCGCAAGAATAAAGTAGTCCAACAATAGGCCATATGATTGAATATCCAGTAGGAATTAGTAAAACAAAGACACTTTTTAACTTTCACCAGCTTGTCCATATCGGGGGGCAGTTTCTGGGCAGTGGCTATTGGGGAGAACTGGTACAATTGTAACAGCGGTAAAAATGGGACATAACATCATTCAGATGTTCGTGCGTCAGGCGATTTCGCACTTTCGATTTATTAATATTCATCACGGAAAAGGCCTGCTCACATAAATATGTTGTCCCAAACATGCATCTACACTACTAAGTATTTTACCTGCAAAGGCCGTGAGCAATGGTTACTGTGGTGGCAAGGATTGATCAAATGATTCGATTGCAACAGATACATATTGTAGGCTAATCCTTCGACGGTGCACAACACTGTAGTTTCATCAGTTCCATTTTGATCGCCTCTGGGTCAATCGTGAATGGAGAGCAAAAGTCTTTTTCCAGTCCTTTTTCCTTTGTCAAACTCATGCCTGAATCCGGAAAGCAAGTTTGCGTAGCCTACCTGTCCATACTCGATTAACAGGCTGAGATTTTCGACAGGGGAAGTGGGCTGCATTGCGCTTGGAGAGCTGCGTCTTCCATAACGCCAGTTTACTTTGAAAAGCACGAACACTATCATAATACTCTGTAACGAGTTTGATAACATTTCGATAGCGACTAGTCTACCGTCAGCACTACCGGCGCTGCTGCAGCTGAGGCAATCAGCAGCAACAGACCAACTGACGGATTCCACCGAAAATTAAATAATAATAAAAAAATCGACCTATGTTCTCCTCTTATCACCCGCGGGCCGGATGTGACAGGCAGTCGGGCCGTAACCCTGTCTTCACTGGCCTAGAACGATGTACTGAATTTCTTGAATTTCCCCTGGGGATCAATAAAGTATCTATCTATCTATCTACTGCGTGGAAAACCTGTGGACCTTATTAGGTGATGATCACTGGTTGTTTTGCTGTCGATCATCGCCATGCAAGATGATCCGTTTAAACTACTTGTTGCAGCAGTGCGATTTTATCCAATGCTCATTTCTCTATCAGTCTCTTACGATGAGGAGAAGCCTGTGAACAGGTGAGATTGCTATCGGAGCGGAGGATGGGAGGAGTACTACTTTATCTAAACCTATTGGCTTGTCTCCGGAAACTTGTTTGGGGCAGGTACATCGTCCAGTTAGAACTTAAAAGGGTAGCTTATAGCTGTTGGGAAAGTTGTCTATTACCTGGCACGGTGGCTTACAGGTTAGCTGAAAAGGTAAGACAAAGATCAATTTAATTATGGGTAATATTCATTAAGCCACACTGGGGTTTTATTTCGTTGTCCTGTTAATTTTCTTTGACTATAGTCTAACGTCTTAATTTTCAACAAATACTTTGACTTATTGCGCTAGATAGGCCTATTTGGTTTGACATAATAATAATAATAATAATAATAATAATAATAATACACGATAATCGTATAAAACTTTGTTCACTCATTCACTCATGTTTTCATTTTTTTCTTAAATATTAGATGCAGTCCTTTTATCTGATTAGCGTCCTTGCATACTTCCTTCCTGTCGCTTTAGGCGATGATCCTAGTATTGGTAAGTTCAAAACAAAAATATATATATTTTTAAATTTCACTCTGCGGGTTTGTGTTAGTAGGCTAGTAGGTTTTGATGATAGGGCTATTGATTTATTATCTGTTGGTGTGGTGGGCATAGACTTGTTTTTCTTGCCATTATCTTTGTGTTTCTAACCATTATCTTCAAATCCCTTACAGCTTGGTGTTATCATGATCCTTTGTGCAGTAAGTGGAATTTTTATTTGCATAGCCTATAACATAGACTACATTGTAAGCACGCAAAATGTAAAAAAAAAAATGTAACTGACAGGACACAGACCACAATGACTTGTTATCTAGCACTCCATATTATTATTATTATTGTTATTATTATTATTATTATTATTATTGTTAATAATAGTTGAGGGCTAAATAAAAAAATAAAAATAAAATATGAATCGGCAAATCGGTCTGGGCAATTTCATTGTCATCAAGTTCATCTTCAGTGCACAGTACACCAGTGGTGTAGCCTAGTTAGCTGCCTGTAGTGGATTTACTATGATGTATGTTAGCTGTAGTATCCTTGCATATTTTAAGTGGGTACACTGAAATGGTGATGCTTTTTAAGTAGGTATACAGCATAGTCCTGCGTATCACGTAGACTACACCACTGCAGTACACTATGATAGCATTTGTTCTCTCTTTTCTCTCTCTCTCTCTCTCTCAAACAGATGACACAACTTGGCACAGAATTTCTACAGATTTCTGCAACGGCACTCGCCAGTCTCCCATTAACATTGTGAGTGCCCGTGCCGTGGCTGATTCCAGTCTAGGGCCTTTCACTTTCACTGGCTTCGATGACAAAACTGCTATGTCCACTATCAACAACACGGGCAAAACTGGTAATTGAACAAACACGGAACATTCCATTTGTCTCCACTTTCTCTCAGGGCCGGAGTGGGGCCACTTTTCAGCCCTGGAGTTTCAGGCCCAAGACCGGCCCACTTTTTTAGTGGTGGTGGAAATTGGATAAATAAGGCAACATTTCAGCTCTTATCCTGTAGTTTTTATTATAGGCTACCAATATTCCACTATTCCACAAGGATAGGTTGATAAGTTAACAAAAACAGGAAGGAAGAAATAAGGCATTTCAAATGTATCCCACAACTCCACTAAGAGGCATATTGAACTACTGTATTGTTTACATGTTTTTTCTGCATGGGTCAGAGCTATCATGTTGTTGTTTGGTGATTTGCTCCTTTACTACACCCACTTCTTTGCAAACAAGGCATATAGGTTGATCATGTAGCCTACTGCTGTCATATAGCGAACTGTTCTTTCTTACATAAAATAACTTTAATTCATGGTTAACTAATTTCGGGCTCATCATTTTCAGCGGGGGACTGGCTGATCTGCTGCTCAGAGGCTACTTTTGTTATTAGGCCTAGGCTACTGCATACACAGATGACAGAGACTTGCAATATTTGCAAAGTCTATGAATCACCATATTGGATGATACAAAAAGGCAAATATTTTAATTAATTTAATATGTCGCTTGCGAATAGGTTGACAACGCTACAACGTCCAGTATTAGTCCAATAATTACGCCACTGTGTGCCGCATGGCTATCTCTCTTTACCAGTTGCCATTTATGTCTGCCAAAAAATCTGGAAGCTTGACACATTTGACAGCATTTTCCTCCAATACTTTTCGTCTTTTTTACCTGGCCTTTTCAGTCCCTCATGGCCTGATTCTCCCGATTACCCACTCCGGGCCTGCTTTCTCTATTATCCTCTAGCTTTACTCTTTACTGCAATTCTGTACATGTGATGCATATTATGACCTCTCTCCCCCCCCCCCACCCCCCCACCCCTCTCTCTCTTTCTGCATTTCAGTGAAGATCAAGTTTAAGACTGGAAAGCTTAGTGTGAGTGGAGGGGGCCTCTCTGACAACTATGACACCATGCAGTTCCATTTGCACTGGGGAAATGGCAGTTCTATCCCTGGCTCTGAGCACACCTTGGATGGCACACGTTACCCCATGGAGGTAGCCATTCTTCATACAGATGTGCTTTGGTGTAACACTACCATGGACTGAAAACCAAATTCACATTCTTTGTAATTCTGTGATTTCCTTCTGAAACACTCAATATATACAATAAAGTAATATCCAAGATCCTTGCATATACGAGATAATATATCAGGCACTAATATCTTACTGTCCCCTTTCAGTTGCACATTGTGAATGGCAAAAGCATTTACAATGCGAACTTAACTGAGATTGTAGCAGACGGTAATGGACTGGCTGCTCTTGGCTTCTTCGTCGAGGTATGTGGGCTGTGTTACTGTAACTCATCCTAATAATCTAAGTATCGCATACGAGTTAAATATCAGATATGAGTTAAATATGGGAAACCCTGAATGTATTTTCTAACTGAGGATTTGTTCTCCGTCATGTCCCACAGGTTGATTCGGGAACAACTGACCAGCCAGCAAGCTGGAAAAGACTTACATCTCATCTTGCCAACATCACAGAGAAGGGTGAGGGGGCATTTTGTGAAACAAATCTTCAGTCACTATGAATGAATGCTGTTCCAGTTATACACCTGAGGCCTTGCTCTAGGCTACCCTGGAAATCCAGAGTTCTCACGGGAGCACAATTTGAATTAGCTCAGCGAGTCACTCTGGTAATGAGTAATGATGCTCATTTCATATTCCCTTGTAGCAAGGTGCACCAATCACATTGGTGTATCTGATGTAGGCTGGGCAGAGGCAAACTAAACAGTCGTAGTGTTATCCAATTGCATGCAGTGAGATTTTAAAAGTATAAGTATAAGTATAAGTATATATACTCTTTTGATCCCGTGAGGGAAATTTGGTCTCTGCATTTATCCCAATCCGTGAATTAGTGAAACACACTGCACACAGTGACCACACAGTGAGGTGAAGCACACACTAATCCCGGCGCAGTGAGCTGCCTGCAACAACAGCGGCGCTCGGGGAGCAGTGAGGGGTTAGGTGCCTTGCTCAAGGGCACTTCAGCCATGCCTACTGGTCGGGGTTCTAACCGGCAACCCTCCGGTTACAAGTCTGAAGCGCTAACCAGTAGGCCATGGCTGCCCAAAATGGGTGCTTGGTGAAGCCCCTCGAGTTGTGCCATTACATTAGCCATGGCCAGACCCTTAATCTTTTTAGATTTCCAGGGTCTGAATTTCCAGGCTAGCTCCTGGCAGCAGGATTAGGGAAATGGGCTTAGTCTAGAAAATTACTGAAATGCTGTTTTTTCTGTTTTCATCAGATTCTGTGTAGTTTTGAAATCTATGGTTGATTGATCCTGTTGCTTTTTATCCTCATTTCTTCATTCCTCACTAACACATTTCAATGAACTTGAAGTATTTATTTTGAAATGACATAGTGATTTGTATGTTATATGCAGATGCATATGTCAACATCACTGATATCTCCATGAATGACCTAATCAGTGGAGTGGACCCTACGTCGTACTACAGATACCTTGGCTCCTTGACCACTCCCAAATGCAACGAGGCTGTGATTTGGACAGTCTTTAAGGACACCATCAAAGTCAGCCAAAATTTGGTATGTTAGTATTGGCCCTGCATCTGTTCTGATTTTATATATTGGTTCTACAACTGTAATTATCTTACATGAGAAGCCAGTGAAACACGTTTCTTAATATTTTAAGCCACCAACATTGTCTTCAAGGTATTGCATAACATAAATGACATTTCATCAGCTATGTAGTTCATCCTTAATGTCTCTGAATTTCAGATTGACCTCTTCAGCAACACCGTGCTTGTTAAAAATAACAGCACACTGCTTTTGACCAACGCGTACCGCAATGTGCAGCCGCTCAATGGCAGAGAAGTGAGAACCACGACCAGCTCCACGACCAGCTCTGCAGCCAGCTTGGCAACCACATCTCTACTGGCCCTCGGACTTGCAGCACTACATGCTCTCCTGCGCCTCGGCTAGGGGTCAGGAAGATGGTGACCATACAAGAGGCTCTGGCCTCATTAAGGTTGGATAGGAATGTTAAGCTTTGGTGATTCTAGCTGTAGGTTGAATGTGAAAGGAGTGGCCATCCTACTTTGTACTCTACCACCTTATTTTTTCGAGGGAAAAGAAAACTGCTCATTGAAAATGCTGCTTTTTTTTACCACATTCTGAGATCATAGAGATTGGCCATCATGACCTACACACTCAGGGGTGTGCTTCCCTTCTTTTTTCTCAGTGCATATATACTATTTATACACTGTAAATAAAACAAACTTGTAAGTTATGATTTTATATAATATCTTTAGTCTGATCTAGTGATCCAGTCTGTTTTCCTCTGTGGGTTTACAGTTTGAATGAAGGCCTGTGATTAACAGGAACCTTAAAGTCATGATGATGCTACTGTATTGTTTATTTTGTTAAGTATAACAACAGATGAGGAGGTATGAAGGAAACAATTTGTCAGAAGTTAATGTATTTAATGAAGATGTTCTATATTAATTAAGTAATTTAGTAATGTTCTAACATTTGCTTAATGCCAATAAAAATCATTATTTGAGAGTATCCTGTCCTGTCCAGTGTTGTATAAAGTACTAGAAAGCAATAATTGAGTAAAAGTACAAGTATCGTACTAAAAAAAGACTTTGGTAGAAGTGAAAGTTACCTTTTAGAATATTACTTAAGTAAAAGTCTTAAAGTATCTGATATATACTGTACTTAAGTATCAAAAGTAATTTTCTGATATTTAATGTACTTAAGTATTTGAAGTAAAAAAATAGTAAAAAGCAAGCGGTTTTATTTTGAACTTTTATTGTGAACTTTATTTTGGCTTTCTTATAGTAAAGCATAAAGCATATTCAGGGTTCCCATATCTTCTTAATCTCACTCATCAAATAAAAATCACATTCTTTTCTAGGACTTTTCAGGCACAATTCTCTTAAGTTCAAAGAACAAACAGCATATTTTTAGAGCTGACATCAAAGAAAAAAACAGAAACAGAAATGTCACTTTTGTATGAACTTCAGGTAAAAATGAAAAATAAATAACTTATTTCTTTAAAAAAAAAATGACCTGAACATTTTGGTCATGTGGTACTGTATGATCATTTCTAGGGCTTACTCCCCAGGTCACCATCTCACTCTCACACACACACACATGCCACCTATGTCCAGCAGCTACTAATATGCCAGTCATTAGTTGAAACTGAAAAGGTGTCTGTTCATCTTCAAAAGAAGCTGGTTTTCAAAGTTGCCAAAATTCAGTGCCCGGGAGTTTCAGGCCCAAGACCGGCCCAAGTTTTCCATAGTGGTGGAAATTGGATAAATGAAGCAACATTTCAGCTCTTACTATCCTGTAGTTTTTATTAGTACCATGGTTCAACAAATGTGTAAATGTTATATAATAATTCACTTCAACTGAGAAGTTAACAAAAAATATTCCACTAATCCACAAGTTAACAAAAACAGAAAGAAAGAAAGCCTTTGAAATGTAGCTTATCCCACGCTTCCACAAAGAGGCATATTGAACTAATGTTTAGGCTACATGTTTTTTGCATGGGTAGGCTATATTGTTGTTTGGTGATTTAGCCTACTCCTTTAGCCTACTACACCCTCTTCTCTTCTGAGCAAACAAGGCATATAGGTTTATCATGTAGGGTAACTGCTCTTTCTTACATTAAAAAACTTTAATTTATCTTCTCTACTTGTCCCTGTAGTCATGGCCTCCTCATCACTAATTTCGGGATCATCATTTTCAGTGGTCGACTGGTTGATCTGCTGCTCAGTCTCACCTGGCCTCTTTCTACCATCCATCCTTCCTGACGCTTGTGTCTACTGTAGGGCCGGCTATCCGTATCTGAGAAAACTCTTTTTGGGAGGGGAGAACTCCCTCACGTAGGCTACAACCCATGCAGAGTCATTGCATTGGTGTCATGCACAGAATGCGGAAAGTGTCCTACTTTAAGGAAAGATAGACGTGACCAATGTCAATATTTTTTCCCTCGACCGACCCAAAAATGAAGCGGCCCACCGTGAATTCTTCCGATTACCCACCCCGGGCCTGATTCAGTCTTACTCTTCTTGGACTAAGGACAAGTCCTGCGATGCTAAATAGCCTTTCACAGGCCGCTGAGGCAGGTAGCGGAGTGTTCAGCTTCACAGAAGCTGCCAACGTACAGAAACATTTTTTGCAAATACGGCCACGGGTGTATGACGTTATCTTCACCCCTACCCTGTTCGCCGAGTTCACCACTATCGTCGGGGTGGTCATCTATGATAACGGGAGGTCCTCCAGTAGTTGCTCGTGCTCATGGCGGTTTCAGTTGTGCGTCCTCCTCCTTTAGCAACAAACAGCGCTGAAATAGAGTGCGCAGCGTGCGTAATGCTATCTAGGAGCAGTGATTCGCCAAACCTCCCTTATTGCTGTCGCACACATTACTTCTAGTTTTATGTTTTAGTAACGAGTAACGAAGATGCTTAGTGGAAATATAACGGAGTAAAAGTATACATTTTATCTAGGAAATGTAGTGGAGTAAAAGTGAAAGTTGGCATAAATTTAAATAGCGAAGTAAAGTACAGATACGTGAAATTTCTACTTAAGTACAGTAACGAAGTATTTGTACTCCGTTACATTACAACACTGGTCCTGTCCTGACATGTTATGTTCGTAGGCTATGAAACTGAAAGGGAGGGAGTGAAGGAGATTGTTCACTTCAGTCGTACACTGCAAAAAATAAAATCTAATCAAGTTAATCTTATATTAATATCAAAAAATGTATTTGGTATTGTTTTTAGTATAAATAGACTTACTCTCTCACATAAGATCATTTTGACTTATTTTATTTAATTAGAATTTGACTTTTAAGGAGTTATCCAGACAAATGTGCTCAATGCACTGACAGCCAAATTTGCTTGTTTTCATGATAAGATGTCTTAAAATAAGCCAAACTGTTATTAATTAAGTCAAATAATTGAACAAGAAAACGCTAGGCAAGTCTCTATACTGAAAACAATACTAACTAGATTTTTTTTATCTTTATATAATATGATTGATAACAATCATGAGGAGCCATTTGTCAGACAGAGGAATGGTCAGACAGAGATACAAACATATCATGGTTCATGCATGACTTGTCAAGCATTCTGATCATTATTATGATTGTTCTCCTTGGAGATGGTGATACAAGCCTGAGTCACCATTACACTGTAGCAGGTTGTTTCGCTACGTAAAGCACTCTGTATCCAGTGCCAGATGACAGAAGAATGCAATATAAGTTAAGTTTAATATTTGTTATTTTAAGCACAAAGGCCTCAACTGATTATATAGGCTACAAATACAACAAGAGCCCCAAAGCAACTGCACTTGCTCTGGATTTACTCAAGAAAAGAACAGCTTAAGGAGCTCTGCCAGCTCTAATAACAATTGAGTCTGATAGTAGATTACTAGCCTCCTAAACCTTTCTCATTGTTAAGTAATAGTGGGCGGAGAAAGTATTAGTTGAGCGAGTTTTGTGTCTTTTCATGGCTGCACAGGAAAATGCAGTGATGAATTACAGTTTGAGCAATGCACTTAACCCCTCGCTGCAGTGCGGCTGTAGCAGGCAGCTCACTGCGTCGGATTAGTGTGTGCTTCACTTCACTGTGTGTTCACTGTAAGTGTGAGTGTGTTTCACTAATTCACAGATTGGGATAAATGCAGAGACCAAATTTCCCTCCCGTGATCAAAAGAGTATATATACTTAATATATAATCTTTTCTATTTCAAAAGAACAAAGTTACATGTTATTGTGTGTAGAGGGGGTTGATTGCAAGATAGTGGATATGTTTCAAAGTTTATAGTTAATGTGCCAAAAGCAACTGAGACACCAGTCCAATGCCCCTACCCTCCTTTAAACTCTTTGTGCATTTGTCCCAGTGGAGAGTTCTTTCTCTAGTCTTGATGATTTCTATAGTCCTAGTGGTAAAAGGCTCAGATAAAATCATTCAGCTGTGTGATATAACACGTCAGTAACATCACATGATCGCTAAGAGAGTACGTCTTTAACAAGACTGACAGAAATGTTAGAGTAGTTTCATGAATAGTATTTCATATCATATACCCACCAGCTAAATGCAACAGGGGTCTCAAGTGGATTAGACTTTGTATTTGAGATATATAGAAAACGTATAGATATACAAATAAAAAAAACTTGTCCTGTCCCAAACACTTCTTTGTTATTAATGATTTTTATAAATTGTTGTTAACATTGTTCTTATCATGCACAGATGTAATTCTTTAAAAATCAGTTGGCAACATTTGAGACAGGTGTTCTTGTTATCATTTTCTGTGTCACTTTACTTTTAGTAGAGACAGATGGAAGTCAAGTGGCTACACTTGAATATTGGGCCTGATTATGTATCAGTGTAATACATCAAAACATGTTGGAGGGATACCCACCTGTCAAACAAAAGGTATATTGGGCACTGTAAACAGAAACCTAATTGACAGCAGAGCTGAAGTAATATTTTGCTGGAAACACATTTTAGAACAACATGATGCAGTTTCCCATTTATCTTGCTAGGCCTATCTCAGCTATTCCTGGCATTCTCTCTTTATGATGGTATGAACAGATAGCTGTATTGTAAATCACATACAGTATGGATGAAAGAAGATGAATGACAGGGAGACACGTGGAAGTTTGAAAGGACATCAAGGAGCTCAACATGATTTATGAGCGTCCTGGCAGGTCATATAATTAAAGTCAACCCATAAAAGCAAACATACTAAACTTTTTACTTTTAGATAACAACATAGTATAGTTTTTTGGAAAACATTCGGTTCTCAATGTCTATTTCATTCACCATTCTGTCTATGCTGTCTATGTGGTGTATGTATGGTTGTCTGTAATTGTTGTTTCAAGTCATAGCTAATTTTTTGGGGAAATGAAAGTACCAACTTCTTAACAACTGTCTTTAAGCAAGTTTAGAAGAATGCTCATTGTAGGCTGTATGCTCATGAACAACAAAAATAGCCTATGTTTGAACATATGATACATCTATTGATGTATGATACATGTATTGATGTAACATACATCTTTATATATCTTACATATAATTTGACCTCACAATGGTTGTTGCACAACCTCTGATGAATGGACTTCATGGTAGGCCTACAACTGTCCTCACCAATGGCAGCGGTTGACCACTTGATCCACATCTCCATCTAGTGGTCCAATCAAACAATGCGCACATCTGACAACAAAAACACCATAGCAAGCCATAAAGCTGTATTAAATGAGCATAACACAACTGACTGTGATAGCTAGCTAGCTGTATAGGGATGCAAACAGGTGAGGGGTTAAAAAGGTGAGTTCATACTGTATGTAAAACATACTGTAAAAGGAATCTATAGATGTGGGGAACATCAACAACACACAAGAGAAAACGTGTGGAAATGCAGCTTCTTTATTCATTCAAGCAATGACCAAATTATTAAATAAAAAGGGAAAGAATATTCTATAATAATGTTTACCCCCCCCCCCAAAAGAAAATAATAATAATAATAATAATAATAATAATAATAATAATAATAATGCAGTATGCATCACATCCCCTGAGTGCTATGGGTTTTACATATGTTTTTTGGTGTTTTATGCCCCCAACGTTGTCTTCAAGGCAGCACTGCTTGGAAGGCATTAGGGTTAAGCATGGGTTAAGGTTAGGGTTAGGGTTGGGGTTAGGTTTAGGATTAGGTGCCTTTAAGTCAGCGGTGGACGACGTTTGGGGCATAAAACACCATCGAGCGTTTACATATATGCCTTCCTGACATCCAGTCCTCCTCAAAATTAATAAGAGTCTGGCCTATCTGTCAGGTGCTAATAACAGTTATAGAATAGTTGTTTATGCTCAGTTCAGAAGACATTTTTTTTCCGTATCGACATGTTCTAAAATCAGAGAGGTATCTGCAGTATTTGTATTGTCAATTAACTTTTTAATCGAGTTAGAAGTGAAAGTGTACATCTCTAAAACGTTTCTGTGAATAGCCTTAAGAATGGTATCTATTGAGTTAGAGGTAAAAGTTTCTGTTCTGCTTGAAGGGGAAATGTGGCAACTGAATACAACGAAGTTGTGACATTGCTGCCTCAAAATATTTTCGCATGAGTTCCTAATTCCTAATATAGAACTGTGTATGAAGTCTCATTAAATGGAAATTAATTGGAAACACATTCATTGTAATGCATTCTTTTGTAACACTTTATCACTCTGCACACTGTACATATTGTTGAAGTAAATAATACAACTTAAAAAAAACATAGAATAACTTAAAGGCACAGAGTACTTCAACATAATTATTGCAAAGAAAAAAACCCTCATATTATCAATGATGTCTGTAAAAAGGCCATGGTGAGGGTCAGTAAGATCCATTGGCTACTTCTCACGGACGGAATTTCAGAGGCCCCACTTATACCACAACTGCAGTCTCCTTTCCCCGGACGGGATGTTGGTACATCCTTCGGCTGACACTTCATCCACTCAATAGCTGTGGATTTAGAAGTGACCACATCCTGACCTAGCTTTCCGTTTTCTACTATCCAAAAGGAGTTGTCCTTGAAGAAATATGTGTTTCCTGTGTACAGAGAGACCATGCATGTCAAATAATACATCCTGACAGTCTCTGACAATAAACATAAATAAACAAACATAAACAAACATTATTTACAGTTGCCTTACCCTCTGGACTGGTGATGATGTCATCTGGATTACTGGGCGCCCCCGTCCACAGTGACGCCGGTTTGGGGTAGCCCTCGTCTGGATTTGGCCTCTCCAAATCCTTGCCATTGGAGAAGCCCCAGAACTCTTTGCCACTAAAGAGGAAAGTCCGTCCATTGTGAGCCCAGACGAACGCCGCTTCAACCGTGGTCACGGGCTGATCGTTGCTGTGTTTCATCCCCCACTCGGTTATGGGCCGTGGGTAGCCAGGGAGCACCTTGTTGTCCTTAAACACCCAGTAGGACTGGCCTGGTGGTGGAGAGGAGGCAGAAGCAGAGTCTTTTTGTAAATACCTTAGGGTGATGATCGACAATGTTGCCGGGCAAGGTGTCTGAACCATGTTGTTTGGGCACTTTTCCAGTGGTATTGGGCAATGAATTTTATCTGGAGATTTTTAATCATCAGTGGGCTGCTTGTTGTAAGTGTCCAATCAGAACATCAGGAACTGGTTATGTGATTGCCATGCAACATTTCTCAAAAATCCAAAACATCATCATCTTTACTGAAGTGGGAGAATAATCTGAAGTGCCCTAAATTCAAGTAGTTAGCTTAACTATCACAAATACAAGAGAGACAGAGAAGGAGAGGGAGATTTTAAGACCACTAAAATGTTAAAAAATGAGTTAAAAAATCTGCTGTAAAAAACAAACTGCAAATTGGGTTACGGCAGTACCTTACTGACATATAAAGGATATTGCATTGGGTCAACACATTGAGTAATATTGATTAACAACTCTACTGACTGGTCATTCAGTCCACTTACCACTGAAGAAGACGATTCTACTGTCACTGCGCTCGTATGCTGCGTCAATCTTTTCAATCTCTATATTATTTTGATCATGGAGGCCAAACCAGAAGTTCTTGATGAGTGCTGGTGCATTAGAGAGCAGGGCTGTCTGCACTCTCCGCCAGAAGAATTTACCTGAAAAAGAACAATGGTATTAAACATCAGAAGGCAACATCATTGGGACTGTTGGAGATCATGACATATTTAAACTTGAGACACAAGTAATCAATGCATTCATCATACTTTTTTATCATGTCTTTTATACTTGTTATTGAGACAAGGTTATAGGAAGGGACCAGAAGGGACTGAGTCTGCAGCCACGATGTGTAAAGGGTGTGGGCATGTATGGTTGAATGCATGCGTGTGTGTAGGTCAGTTAAATGTCACCTAATATGAAAAAATGCACTTTTTCGGTGTCTTTACGCATGTATTTGGGATGGCTACCAGTGCAAAAACATTGAAATAACAAAACCCAGTCGTATGCTTATAAACTGCCTTGGTCTGGAAATGTGACGAGAATGAGACACATCCATACTCCAGGGTGCAGAAGACATACATATTCAGTAAATGTATAGTCAAATATTAACGGATGATTTATAAAAATGTGTCTTCAGCATTACTTTAAATCACACTGAATGGCTTACATGCCAATCATAATTAAGCAACAAATTGTTTACAAATCTTTTTAAAATAAAAACTTCACCATTGACTAATATTTTAAAAATGATGTCCAAATTACTTAAGGAGTAATATAGCATTTCTTAATAATTTACAAACATATCTAAATATTTTGTTGATAATTAGTTCATAATTAACCTAATAAGAAACTGGGCATTTTTTGTCTTTTCCCCCCGAAATTGCACTGTGCATACTTCAGAGGGCACTGTTCCCACCTCTTTTGGCCTACCATCAAATGCTTGACCCCTTTGGAAAGCTCAGACCCTGTAGAACAGTGTTTCCCAAACTTTTATTCTGACAGACCATCGCGACCCATTTCACTTCAAATCTACCCTGCAACCACCAATATTGTTTTAGGCCACAGGTTCTCCAACTTTTCTATGCCTTCCCCAACCATACATTGCTATAGGATCTGGATAGATAGACATAGCATTTTGAGCACCAACAGCGTGAAAAGTTGGAAATGACTACTGAAAAGATATGTTTTACATGTAATGTGCATCCGAGAGTTTGGGGAAATTCTCGCATTGTTGCGCAGTCGTCATTCGTCAGCATAGTAAGCCCGTCCTGTATTTCTAAAAAAAATGTTGTAGGCTACGTTGCGTTGCAGACAAATGGGTCCATAACACTGTGGACGTCAATTCCGATGTAAACAGCAAATAACTTAAGTCGTTGTATTGTATTGTTGTATTATATTATATTGTATAGTCGTTATATCAGAACAAAAAGCTTTTGCGCAATAGCCAGAAGAATGCGCCTTTACTTTGGAGTTAGCGAGGTAGAAAACGAGAGGAATAGTGTTTAAAATGTTTTCGTGCAAGGTGAAGAGATCTACGGTAGCCTTGCCGTATCTCTCCCAGATCTGACTGACAACTTGGGGATGGAGTCTCCATTCTCCGTAAAGGGGGTTTCCCCTTGATAGAAGGTCTGCCCCGGTGTTCATGATTCCTGGAACGTGCGTTGCTCGTAGCGAGCTGATCCAGGTGCTGCTCCAAAGAATCAGTCTGCGTGCAAGCTTGTTTAGTTGAAGGGAGTGAGTCCCTCCCTGGCGATTGATATAAGCCACTACGGTTGTATTGTCCGTCCTGATTAGGACATGGAAGCCGTGCAGGTATTGGAGAAAATGTTCCAGCGCTAGGAACACTGCCAGCCATGCTGGCCAGGTCCCGTTGGCAGATCTGCCCTCGTGGACTGCACCCCATCCCGTGAGGGATGCATCCGTCATGACTACCTTTCTCTCATACACAACTCCCAGGGGAGAGCCTGTTCTGAGTGTCTGCGGGTTTTTCCACCAGTTGAGTGCTGTGAGGCACACCGGTGATATTTTCACTATGCGTCTGAGATGTCTCCGGGGCTCTCTGTTGAGCAGCGGCAAACGCAGGTCGTGTCGCTGGCTTTCGGGCAGACACACATCGAAAGCTTCGCCCTCTTTTTTCTGTGTGTCGCGTCTCTTTCGCATGCTTTCAATAGCCGGTCCAAAGAGTTCTTTGGTGTCGACGGGGGCGTCGAGATAGGAGATCTTCTCCCTGTCGCTCAGGCTAGACAGGTTTAGCCATAGAGACCAAGTTCTTCTGATATCTAGCATGGCAAATTCACACGATGTGAAAAGGGTTTGTCCCAGTAGCGTGTGACCTCTTTCAGGCATGCAGGCAAAACTGGCAGCAGATGTTTGGCAGGAGGCAGGCACGAGGGAAGCCTCTTGCCGTCGTAGAGATCCCTCTCCGCCCCAAGGGCTCCTGGGGAAGCTGGCCATTCCACTCCTAGCTTAGCCGCGGCCCGCTTACAAATTTCAACGAAGGCAAAATCCGTTGAAGTTTGAGGTTCGCCACCCTGAGAGCTAGCCGGGCGGGAGGTTTCAGTGTGGAGAAAAGTCCCCTCCTCGTCCTCCTCTTGGTCATCGCGGAGGATGTTGGAGATCATGTCTTCATCCTCCTCCTCATCTATGTCGGTTGCTGCTGCACCGGCGTCCTCCAGCAGTTGGTCTTCGAATGCCAGCGGTGGCTGCGCACTAGGAGGTTTCATCTCCATAAACTCGCCCCAGTCTCGAATTGGAGGCTGTTGGGTGGTTTTTCCAGCGTTTTCTCCCGCTTAGGAGTGGGCGTTAAGAGGAGGGTTGCCCTTTGAGGTAGCTGCAACACAGAGGCGACGTCCCAGAACATTCGTGGACATGCCGCAGCAGTGGTCGCAACTGTCTGGATCCGCCAGTGATGCCTGGGCATGTTTAGTGCCCATGCACACGATGCACATAGCATGTGGATCTCTTCCTGAAATCATGGCTCCACAGGCGGCGAGGCAGGGGCATGATAAAACATCCTTAGCCTGATCCGCCATTCCACTGGTGGAGGCAGCCATATCTACCGAGCACCGTAAGGATCGTTCTCGGTTCAAATTTTGTTTTTTTTTGCTCGCCTTAATGCGTTAGCAAGTCCAGCAACGAAGCTGACTTAGTAGGTGCTAATGAAAGCGCTCAGCAAGTAGCAATCCTACACCCGGGGACAGAACCATGACGGCCTATCGATGGACAGTTCAGTAGGAAGTAGATGCTGAGGAAGATTGTGGTCTTCATGGGGAAGAAAGCGAGAATGAGTGAAGAGAGTTGCGCAGCCGGTTATAAAGGGGTGACGTGGGCTGCAACTGGTCTGTCTATAGACAGACGTGGTGCAATAGGTGCTTCCGTGGTTGGTCACGCCAGAGGGCGCTTCCCATAGTAAGATACCGAACGAATGTTCGACAGAGAACTATCTCTCCTCTACCCTTAAGTGAAGCGTTGAACAGTTCAATCAGTGCCGGTTCAGACCTCCATTGGGCCCTAAGCAAAATCCTGCTAAGGGGCCCTCCTACCTGAACTCTGAGCGCCAAAATTAAGCAATTTTTTTACAGTATCATCTGATCTCAGTGCTCCCAATACAATCATCCCACCTCATTTTGGATGTCTATGGAAGTTACCAAATATAGTGTTTTTCCATAAAAGGTCTGGGCTGTTTGCTTTTGATGCTTGCTGTACATCCCCTTGCAAAAAATAACTGCAGTTTTTTCAAAGTAGCCTACAGTTCAGTTATACTACAGTAGGCTACAGTGCAGTATAGTATTTTCATGTCCAAAATACTGCATTTCTGTAGTAAAGTAGCCTACACTATGCAGTACAATGCATTTTTTTGCGTCTAAAATACTGCATTCCCTGCATAAGAGCTGCAAATATTTTCATACTCTGCAGTTTGACACTTGAAGTAGCCTAATGCAGTTATTGGTTGTGCTAGTAGCCGACTGACTGTTCTTCACCTGTGTGTCTGTACTACTTTCCAAAGACATAGGCTATGAACTGGCTCCCCTGATTCTCTTATATATTATTTCAATATTTTTTCAAACGTAGACTATTTTAAAATCATTTTAATACGTCATATAGGCCTAATTTACGATGTGCATCTATTGTCCATGTAGCACAGCGAATCAAAGTTAATAGGCTACTTTCCATTTTGCATACGTTCAGTTGTGAAATATTGTAAAACAATTTAGTTCTTTTAAAAATGTATGGGAAGAGTGAAATCACCTATTAGTTTAGACGGGTCCATGCATGTTTTTGCTGAAAAACTGCTAGTTTCATCCTGAGCCGCACGTTTTTAGAATGCATTTAAAGCAGGGCTCCGAACCGGTTAAAGGAACGAAAACGAAAACCGAAAACGAACGGAAGTTTACGGAATTTTACGAGGAGCGGAAACGGAAACGAAAACAAAATGGTCTTCAACTGTTCCGGAACAGAAACGTTATTCTAAAATCCACAAAACCGGTTAATAACGTTTTTTTTTCGTTCTCTAACGTAGCCTCGTAGCCTAATAATTTGATTTCTGCAGTTTGAAAAAAAAAACGAATAAATGGACCTTTGGTCCAAATGTGTATATTTTGTCTTGCTGTTGTAATGTAACCTATCCGTCTGCCACTTCGGATCTTAGGCCAGCTCGTAGCGTAGGCTACTGAAACTGATTTGGAAATTGTTTATAGCCTATGCGTAATAGCCTATTTTGCCTGTCCACGCCTTGTCGTTTTAAAGTCGGGATTTGAAATGTTTGCGCAATTATAGCCTATTCTATGTAGAAGAGTTAAACGGGAAATTTGAGATAGGCCTTGTCAGCAACAGACAGGTTCGTTTATAAACAGGGTTGGAATTATAGCGCAAGCCTTTAAAGATCTCCATATGGATAAAACTTAGGCTACAACCAGGTAAGGAGTTTAGCACGTATCCAGAAATATTTTTGATAAGAAATTATTTATAGGCATAGGTTAGGCCTACAGTAAGTCTGTAGGCTATGGGATGGATAGCCCATCTGAATGTTTTTGGATGCCGCTTGTGATTTATTATTTTTGGGCATAGCTACGGTATAGGCTAAATCAAGGGGAAATAATGAGTACGTCTATTCTAAGATAAAGTCCACAAAAATAGACTTGATAGGCCCGCCAAACACTGCCGGAACTTTAGGAACGAACGATATTTTGCGTTCCGAACCGGTTCAGGACCGATATGTTGGTGGCGGAACGCATGCAAGAACGAAAACGTTAAAAACATAGGCCTACCTGAACCGTTTGGAACTGAACATTTGAAAAATTATTTAAATTATTGCGAAGTACTGTGACTGGGAAAGGCTGGCAAGCAAGCCGCAGACAGATCAGGGGATTCACTTCCCTGTTAGGTAGGCCTAGGCTAGGCCAGCAAGCAACACGTGCTGGAGAGATGCATGTTGACATCAAACCATGGAATGAACGCTAGTTTACCCGACTGCTGTTCCCGCTGTTCATTCTCCTGATGTTTCTTCCGTTTTTCATGCCCTGAATGGTAATTCGTTTCATGTTCATCTTCTTAATGTATGAGGCACTGTCGCTATAACTGTATACTTGTCTGTCACTATAGCTTGACTCAAGGGGAGACAGGGGAGGGGGCCTTCATTAACTTGCGGGGCCCTACGCAACTTGCGTAGTGTGCGTATAGGGAGAACCGGCCCTGAGTTCAATGGCCCTGGGGACAAATGACTTCCTCAGTCTATCAGTTGTGCATGACAGTGAGCAAAGTCTCCAGCTGATCAGGCTCTTCTGCTTTATAATAGTGCTATGGAGTGGATGACATTCATTGTCCAAGATGCAGATCAGTGTGATATTTGTCTGATATTGAAGTGATGCACTCCACTGTGTAGGAGATAAGTGATGGCGTCGTCCACACCCACTTTCTCCTGATATGCAAACTGTAGCGGGTCTAGTGCATGGCGTACCTGGGGTCTGAGTATGCGCAGGACCAGTCTCTCCATTGTCTTCATCACATGTGGACGCTAAATTGGATTTGGTACCAGTTCTTGGTGCCTGCATGACTGAGCTAGTATTACTGAATGTGCATATGCTATATTTACACGTGGGTGTCCACGTGTGCTATTGAGATTCAATCTTAAGGTTGTGGGTGGTTTCAGCAAAGAGGATCAAATTGGGTAAGATTACTCCATGTTGCTGCAACACTTGTGATGTGATGCAAATATGTAAGGCAATGCCTTGAGAGCCAATTGCTACCGTTTTCTCTGGAAGACAGCAGACTAAAAAGAAAAACGGACACACACACACACTTTCAAAATGATCTGACATATTATGGCCTGGACCTGCCCTTGTATGGAGACATACCGGTAAGCCTGCTAGATCTTTCTACAGTTAAAGATGATTAAAACAGGAATACTGCAGAATTTCAAACCAGAAAATACTTTTAAAATCATCCGCACAACACACTCTTAAAACAAATGTGATGCCCCTATTTGGACACAGGAATGTGTTAAAAAAACAATGCAAGTGTTATTTTCAACACATATTGTGTAACAAATAAAAAAAGGAAACAACACAAACTGCTGTCCCTATCTGGACACAGAGATGTGTTAAAAACAATGCAAATTGTGTTACATTCATTTTAAGAGTGCAAACGCTGTTCCCCAATAGTTTTTAGTACTGTACAACTTTTTGTGTGACATTTTGGGGCCCAAGCCCAGTGGTAAAAATTAAATCTACTCAGGAGCAGTTTGTGGTGTGCAGACTTTACGTTTTTTTTTTATACTTTTTTTGCTGGACTTTTTTTTGTCAAGCAACTTTTCGGCAAAACCAGAAAACATTTCCAGTTTATAAAAGTTACAGTTTATAAACTGTTAATGTAAAGTGTAGTCAGACCAGAGTATATCTTACTAACCTTTGAAGAAGAAAACATCTCCTCTGATGTTGGCCACTGCGTCAAAGCCTCCCACACAGCGATTTGGGACAGATGGGTCTGGCCTGAGAAAAAAAGAACAGGTATAATTGCTAAAAAAAAACAGAATAAATTGTGCAATTTAATGCCTATACAGTATTTACAGTATGTTATATATAACCTCATACATATATAACCTCATAAATGCTCTCAAAAGCTATTCTTTTGGTGATATGTTTTGCCTGCAAATGTTGATTTGTTAGTGATTTTGTTTGACTGACTGTGTCTGACTGCAAAAAGGCTTGGTTGTTGATAAGCCACGGTGTGAAATCTCTATAGCACTAGCAATTTAACATCTCTCCTTGTGTATATTTGAAAAATATTTTGTGTATGTGCTCACCTTGGTGTTCTGTGTGGTGGAAGTGGATCAGGCAGGTCAGGAAGAGGAGGTGTGACGGGAAGTGTTGGGTTTTTCTTGTTGGGCCCTGAGGGGGAAAGGTCCAGAAAAAAGATGTCATTAGTGGCCATTAAGTAAATATGTCATGCTGGATTATATGCCAAAATCAATTAAGCACTCAAAAGCCAGGTGCAGGGGCCCTCCAGTCATTCTCAAAAGATAACATCAAGGTAGAAAAAAACAGCATGTCATTAAGCCTTTGAAATGTGAAGTTTTTTTGTAAGTCATTCTAGAATCATACTGTGCAGATCTAGAATTTACATTAGCTTTTTCTAAAGGTATATATATATGTTTAGGAGTTTGCTTTTACATAGATATTTACATAGACAGTTGAGACTGACAGGAAGTGAGAGGGAGAAAAAGAGATGAGGTGGGAAAGAATCATGGCTCAGATTTGACCCTGGATCCCTGTGGGCACATGAACCCAAATGTGGTACATAATGCTGCCCCATTACACTGACCATTGACTGAGATTTAAAACAGGCTCTTGAGTTCATTATTACATGGACTGATATGGACATTCTAATCACATATTGTGTTTTCACTCTGTGTACCTACCATACACTTGCTGGATAGCTTGTTGGTCGTCGCGAGGCAAGCGGTAGGAGTGCATATCTCTCGCGGCAGGACCGCTGTAGTAGGGCGCCATGATGGAGCCAGTGTCAGCAGAGTGTCCCAAGCCCAGGGCATGACCGAACTCATGCACTGCCACCGTGAAGAGATCCGTGGTCCCGCCACTGAAGTCTGAGACAGCACAGACACAATGATAGAATTTGGATAGATACTAATAATCAGTCAGTCTATCAGGTCTGTCGAAATACATTGCTTGATTTGAATCTAAATCTGATCTCCTAGTCATAGTATTCAAGTTTTGCTTTAGGCTGGGACACTCTTGAAATGAGTTTGGCCCAGCAAACGCTCCGTCAGAGAAGTCATAGGGTGTGGTTTCAAAGAGGATGTGTGTGTGGTTGAAAAAAAATGTCTGTGATCAAAGAGTAGGGGGTTAACTAGATTGTAGTCTAGATGACCCTAGATTTTTATATGAATGAACACATAGATCATTCTTGACCTAAAGTCACAGTGTGCTCCAAAAAAGGGGTTTCCCCATATCCAGCAAAGTTCAATGAGACTGTTTAACACAAGAACACCACTGATTCCACATGCTGACTATTATAAGTACAATATCATATTCAGTGGCCTACCTTCATAACCCCAATTCTCCTCATCATCAAAGTGAGTGTCTCCAGCGATCTCGGACTCCCCAGGGAAGAAAGCGTGAGCGAGCGTGCCCCCGGGCCCGTCAAACGGGTAGCCGTCGTCATGGTGGGTGCGTGTGAAAGACACCTCCACGTCAGCTTGACCTGGGCTCCTCTCAGAGAACTTCAAGGGGGTGACGTCACTCCAGGCTTTTAAGGCATTCATCATGATATTTCGAACTCTATCTTTTGTATCTATATTTTTGTTCAGCCTGGGCATGTTGTGGATGCTAGAGTTTTAAAAGGAAGATGAGAGGCAATGAACTCAAGTGGATACACGAAAAGCCCTATCACACTAGAGTTGTCTATGTGCGTGTCATGTAAGACCAAGGATAACATGTCCATATTTCTCACCTCCATGTTATTTCTCCCTTCTTCCAGCTTAAACCAGACAGAGCATATCTTTTCCGTCTCCTTCTTCTCATCCTGTCCTCAGAGCCCATGATGTCAGGTAAAGAGCACCTCGGCTTTGACATGAGCTTCAAGGTCTCGCTGTCTAGAAAGGGAAAACCACAAACCTCTATACTTTAACTTCTGTGCTTCAACTCTTTACCCCACCCAAACAGTTTCCGTCTCAGTGTAAAAAAAAAATGTACCGAATTTTCCAGTTTGTTTAATTCCTCCAAATCTCTGCATCTCTCGAATTGCTTTCTCTAAGCCTTCTTTAGTTTGGAGTTTTCCAATCTTGGGGTCCGGTGGAGACAGATATCCATAACGACCCAGCCAGTCCTTCAACAAAAGAGTTCTATGACATTATGGTCTTCATTCTGTATGATTGTAGTCTAATTTCAAGTGAAAAGCCCAAACACCCAGCAAGCAGTGATATTTAGACAGAGGAAGTTGGTTACTCATTTTAAATGTCTTCCAATTAATAATTTGGAACCATGCTTAATTTTAAGTAAAGGGAAAACACACTGAAGAGTATAGTGCAATTGTTAATTTAGGATGCTCTCATTGCTTTAGAGCTCTATTAGGAATGTGGCAGTAAAAAACAGTTCAGGTACTGCAAAGCTTAGGAAACTTAGGACCCACCCTCTGTAGTTACAAAACTACAATAAACTAAGAATATTTTGAATAGAATATTATAAAACCAATTAAGATCAATGTAGCAAACAAAACAAAAGAAAAACAGTAAGGACACTCACCACACCCCGAGAGTACTGATCCGGCTCTGCCTTAGAATCTATTAAGAAGGCCAACATGAGCACCATACCAGTAAGGCATCTTAACAGGATCCTCGATGGCATCCTCTGGTCGTCCGTGGAAAGGGAATTCGCAGCCTGAAGTTGTACGAAGACAAGAAAAGTCTAACCGTAACTATAACAAATATCAGCTCGTAACCACTGGCAATATTTTGCGAGTAAAGAAAAATTCAAGTAAAACAATTAGTCATATAAACCAATATATTGACTAGCCTATAGTTCATCAGTCATTGTCAAAAAGTAACCAATAACTGAGTTCAACTGGCAAACGATGCGCTTCAGAACTGAAGACATTCTGGCACGCCTTAGTAGGATAATAGCCTTCCTACCAGTGCTTTGTCTCTCTCCTCTTGCTCTTCGTTCTGACTAAGTAGAAGGGTTTGGGCGATCAATAGCTAAAAGAGATGCTCAGTCATCTATGCCGCTTTCTTCCGGCTGTCAGAAGGAACCGCCCGGAAATATGATCACATTTACGCGATTAGTGTTCTAATTTCTAGCGCTTGTTTGTGCTTCACGTATCATGCCATCCTGTGTATCAAATTAAATATCTTTGTCGAAGAGGTGCTCGGATTAGGATTATATACAGAATATCTTCCACTCAAGACCGAGAGCGGGGGGAATCTATCATATTATGCACAAGATAATGCAATTAGTGAAATCAGGCCCTACACTTCACTACAAAATGTTACACTACAAGCCACATATAGCCTACTTTCACACACTGTTGCGTTTTTTTCTGGTTTGTGTGACATTGATAAGAGGGCCATTCCATGCAAAGGTCATCCTTATCATGGAAAAAAAAATGTGCACACACAAATAGAACTGTTATTAAAATGTTCTTTTAGGTCTATATTTTATTGTTTGTAACTGATCTGCTTGAATTCCATGAAAAATTACACTCTTTTTACATCATAAATATGGTGCGCAACCATACAGAAACATCAATTTTCACATGGCAATATTATACATGTTACATCCATAACGTTTTATAGGAAAAGTTTGTGCTACACATACAGTGTTGATTTATATCAATGTGAAGTTTGATAAACAAATTGTGCCCCTTTCTTACTTTTAAAACCTTTAATGGTGTGTTATGGGTGTGACGTTATGGATGTGACATTATGGATGTCTAGTCTACTATTTACAAAGGTTTACAACACAATGTGCCAGCATTTGAAGTGTCAGATACTCTACTCTGTAGCTAATAGCCTACCCACAGAGATGAGTAACGGCAGCAATAAACTATAGCAGTACAAATGATGACAGCCCCTCAGTACTGCACATTCTCTCTACAAAAATATGTCACGCTTGTCAATTTGTCTCCATCTCCTACTCTTACAACTCATGTGCATGTAAATGAGTGTGCATGTGAGTTTGCTTTTCTGTATAAGTGTGTGTGTGTGTGTGTGTGTGTGTGTGTGTGTGTGTGTGTGTGTTAGGGGGCTAATGGTGTGTGTGTGCATTCGTGAGTGTGTGTGTGTGTGTGTGTGTGTGTGTTTATGTGTGTGTGTGCTTGCCTGTGTGTGTGTGTGTGTGTGTGTGTGTGTGTGTGTGTGTGTGTGTGCGTGCGTGTGTGTGTGTGTGTGTGTGTGCGTGCGTGTATGCATGTGTGTAAATCACAAATGAGTGGGTATGGGCTAGGTTGATGCGGGCTCTTGAGACTAACATACAGTACCATAAACATTTAGTCATCTTGGTACAACGGTTCAGGTAGTTATTGCATTTTTCGGGTTCTGGGGGGCCTAGTGCGGTGGGGGAGTGGCCACCAAGTTCCCTGGTGTAGCGCAACAGCAGGAAACAACTCAACTGAACAGGACACTCTTACTCAAAACATTCTTGCAGGCCTCTTTCTGTCATCATCTAGTTTTATAAGAACAGCCTCATATAATATATAGTAGGGGAGACCGGGTATGGTTGTAACACATTTTTCTTCAGCACCTAAAACTACCATTTCTTTTAAAGCTACAGTTCTGGAACTTTTTGGCAAAGTAACCACATTTGTCAACTACAAGTGGCAACCATTTAAATCTCTTCAACTATATTACAGAATTTGTGAGATTATGACAAATACAGTGTGTACCTTTGTTACAACCTACCCCACTACTGGGGTAGATTGTAACACCTATTGGGGTAGATTGTAACAGGTACAAAAAAATGCAGAAAAACAATGGAATTCCATTTGATATACTGATTTATTGCATAAACAGGGTACACAAGGTGTGAAAATAGATTCACCAACATATTGTATACCATACAATCCGTTCTTCACATAGAGAATGAAGATCATATTAACATTTTAAACTAAATATAAAAACCACAGCGTTTATACTTTTGTGTGTGTATGTATTTGTGTCTCTCATGGAAAGAGAGAGAGGGCTGAACAGTCACACACACAAAGATGAAATTAAACAGACATTAAATGGGTCTACTAGCCCCATTCCACAGGTTGTAACATATTCAAAAATTGTGTTACAACCTACCCCACCACTGTCATCCATTGTTTAGCTAGCTGTATTAGCATGGTGCTTTGACATTAGCAAGAGAGAGCTACACCATTCTTTACTAGAGAAACTATAGTTTGACCTGATGTAACTCATACAACTGTATCTACAATGGTAAAAGCACTAGAAAAAATAATTTAAAAAAAAAAGTTACTTTCTTACCTCAGATGTTGAATTTTTCTCCTTACTCCGGGATAAATGGCACTAACAACTTGAAAATGTCCATGTGTGATCGTTAAGGAAGTCTGAGCAGTCAGAAACTGTCACATGGCTCATATCTTATCCCTGATTGGTGGAATTGGTGATGTTACAACTCTCCCCATGTTACAACCATACCCGGTCTCCCCTAATAGTATAATAATTATACTACTATTCATACTAATATACTGCCCTACAAAGCCAAAAGGCAGTAACTGACCAGAGTGTCAAACTGAGAAAAATTGCTTTAAAGTTTTTTGTTTTGTCTACACAAATGTATTATAGGTAGAGCAATGAAAATCTGGTGACTTGTTGCCCTGATGAAGAAATGTGTGTATATAAAAAAAACTTGTGCTCAAAGTTGACCTTTGACCCTTATTTGTCAGATACTGTACTCTGCCTTTGTATTATGTACTAAAAATAATGAGTCGTGCAAAGGCAAAAGGCAGTAACTGACATATAATCAATATTTGCTATCAAAGGCAGAGTATGGTAACTGTACTTGTGCGTCGAAGAACAAAGCCAAAGAACAGTAACTGCAGTTGTGGTTCTCTGCCATGGTTGCTTGTATGGTTTTGGGAGTTACGGTGAACACAACCCTCTATTTTTTCAAAAAAAACCCCAGTCAAATTGAGTATAGATATTTATCCACATGATAAAGGAAGTCTTTAATATCCCAAAAATGACATTAACTCATTTTCAACCAAAAATGCAGTTACTGCTTTTGCCTTTGTAGGGCAGTATAATAATAATAATAATAATAATAATAATAATAATAATAATAATAATAGTCCTATATTGTATTTCCAATGTATTGCAATGCATTTATTTTCATGGTACACCTATGCATTAAGTTGAAATAGGTAGTGCAACTTCAATGTCAACATTCAAATTCATATACACCTGATCCACTATTGCTACTCTAAAATATAGCTGCAAGCAGCAATGTGGGGGCCTAGCAGTGCGCTATAGCAGGAATGGCGTTGTCATGGCATGAGCAAGCACTCACAGAGAGTTTGATGGCAATTGGATAAAGAATGGCTGAGAAATAAGCTCATTTACTTTGTTACAGCGCCCCTAGAGGCCAAATTGCACCAATGTCCTTGTGCGTTCTCACAATCAGCTACCATGTCCCTCTACCAAGTTTGGACTTCATACACCAAAGTGTTGCTGAGATGTGAGCTCACTTTCTTTATTACAGCACCCCTAGAGGCCAAATGAGACCACTTTCCTTGCATGTCCTCACAATCAGCTAATATGTCCCTGTATCAAGTTTGGACTTCATACATTGAAGCGTCTCCGAGATGTTAGTCAACTTCCTGTTTTGCGGCTTCATCGTCATATTTTGATTGGCTGTCATGGGCCAATAAAGTGGAATTTGACAAATCTGCCAAGTATCATTTGTGCACGTCGGTCTGAAGATCTCTCCGCCAAGTTCCGTGAAAATCGGATGACATTTGTGACCACTGAAACTTTCCATAGCGTTTGGACCAAATCCAATATGGCAGAGGTCCAATATGGCGGAAAGTGACGTAATAGGAGTCATTGAACTCAGGTCGGCCCAGGGATTCCAACAGTGCTTGATTTGTGAAAATCAAATGCACCGTTCAATGGTCACATGCGTGAATGCAATCCAGTTTCAACCGATTGGTGGCACTAGAGTGTTGGGCATAGAGTTCTGTAAATTGGTGAGAGTGATCATGGGACGGTCCTGAATCAGTGCGCCGAATGTCATAACTTTAGACCCAACGGTTCAATTTTCGGCCAAATTTTGACCCGTTGGTGGCGCTAGACGGCTGGGTTTAGAGATCTGTAAATTAGCGTGAGTGGTCAGTGGAGTGTCCCGAAACGTTCTGCCAAATTTCAGCACTTTTTAGCCAGGCGTTCTATGGGCTGCCATAGACTCCAATGGCAGATAAATAATAATAGGAAAAGCTAGTAACTCAATGGGGGCCTTCGCAGCTTCGCTGCTAGGCCCCCAATGACACTGAGAAGCTTACAGGCCATTAGGCCTGAGTAGACAAAGAAGACGGCCGTCTTTAACATGAACATAACAATAAACCTGAACCTGTCCCTTCACTATGGAGCAATAAATAAATGAACGTAAGGACAATGCCATGTCTTCACGTGTTATGTCTTCCTGAAAATAAGATCTTGTGCCACGAGACCAGGGAGGCCATGCGTGACGCTTGACTGAAGATGTTTGTGACAAGCAGGAATCAGGAACTAGGGAGAAATTGGGTTAAATACTCACAGAGTAACAAAGTAAGAAACAAAAAGGATGTCATAGGATGTGTGTACACTGCAAACACAGAGTTACTGCCTTAAAGTACATATCATAGACCAAGCAAGTGTGGTATGATATCTAGTACAGTACATAAACTATCTTTAATTGCGACACGCATTGCACTTCACGTGAAAAACCACATGACGCAGAGGGTAGCCCTCAGTGGGCCTCAGTCACATAGGGAATGTGGAAAGCTCTGTCATCAGTCAGATGAGACATGTCAGTAGTATTTCACAAGAAAAATCAAGGAAAATATAATTTGTCAGACTGATACCCTGGACTTGTTAGTTTAATTGTTTTTTAGACGTTATCAGACTGCTCTCATAGAAAATGTGCCATTAGAATGTTTGTGATAAATTAGCTTTGGTGGCTCCATTCCTTTTGTGCAGCTCTGCTCAAAACCTTGACTCAGCCTTCTTTGGGATGCTTTACCAGAGGTGTTATCAATATATAATGTGGCTGATGGGATAAAGCAATGAAGGCCAACAACAGGGAAATGATGTGAGACCTTGGTGCAGGATGACGAGGTTATACACAAGGGGAAATAAAGAGGATGTTATGAATCATGATTATTTTTAGAACAGTAAAACAGTTTCTAGTAAACTATATTTCTGAGACCTGATCGTCAGACTTCCTTGACAATTGAATTGACATTCAATTTTCATTCATTCTTTTTATCCGAAGGAAGAAAGAAGAATTACTCTTTATGAAGAATCACTCTGGCCTTGTGCTCACTTTTTGTGACGGATTGAGGTCTGGACTCTGGCTGGGCCACTCTAAAATATTGATATTGTTCTCTATTAGACCATTTCTTGCCTTGTTTGGCTATGTTTTGTATCATTGAGTGGTTTAATGGAATGGAATCATGATTTTTTTTATAGTTTAAAGTTTCATTGTGCCATCTTGAAATGCTAAGCATATTGTAAACTAGATGTACCGTAGAGCGGTACAAAATATGACCGCCGCCCAGTCCAGCACATGTTTTCCACAAAAATAAGTCACGCTGAAAGGCATATATGATTCTAACTGTCTCATTGAATTGCATTATGCACACTCAATTCTCACTGGTATCTGCTAGACAACAAGTACCAAAACATGATTAGTTCATAGATTTCACATGTAATATACATTTTATACCACCCCACCCCCATCTTGCCTGTTCATAATTCTGAGAAATTCTTGAATTGTGTGCATGTGTGCGTGTACATGTTTATGTTTATGTGTGTGTGGGTGGGTGTGTGTGCGTGCATGTGTGTGTTTGCCTGTTTATGTGCCTGTGTGTGTGCATGTGCATGCATGCGTATATATATGTCTACTGTGTGAGTATGTGTCATACGTAGGATTACTGTGAATGTATGTGTGTGCGTGTGTATCTGTTTATGCACATGTGTGCATATGGAATGGGTTTACATGACCCCTGGAGGCAAACATACGCAAAAAATTGGTCATCCTAGGCCCTACGGTTCTCAAGATATTCACAGAAAACTGTGTCTGCCCTACCCTCCTTTCGGGGGGTCCAGTCCAGCGGATCAAAACAAAAAGCGATGGTTCCATGCTATCCATGTGGGGTTACATGCCCACCAAGTTTCGTGTACCCCGGTCTTTCAGTGTCCCGGGAATCCTTGTTGGTGTACGGTCACTCTCACTCGTGCTATATTGCTTAATTCTCAGTAAGTTGTTTCAGCCAAGTTGTTGCCACAGAACGTATTGTCAATATCCTGCTGGTGAGATCATTTCAGTTATTTTCAGCTGTAGGCTTTGGTCGGATGGTGCAACGGAATTGATGAGAAAATTATTATCACACAGTTTCATCTTTATTAAAGGGTTAGGTCCATCCACAAAATAGGTTCACTGTTGAAATACTAATGTATTTGTCTCACAAAACAAACACTAACATATTTATCTGATTTAGAAAGACACTTAGACAAAAATAAAGTGAATTGAAACAAGAACAACACCAAAAAGTATTTTTTTGTCACCAAATCTTGATTTTCCGATACGCAATATGGCAGCAAAATTAACCTTGTTCTTGTTTGTAGGTGCAATCTGTATCTGTAACATCCTTATTGTTTACTCTAATTCTCTCAATGCGCTGGTTTTCTCTGTCCCTTTCATAGTCCATCAGTGCAAAGATTTATCTATATTGACAGTATTTTGATGTACTTCTGCTGATGGAAGCCACTGCCTTAAACATTAAGGCTATTAACTTGGAAGATTTGTCCTCTGGGGCAGAGAGCTACACAACAATATCCAGACTTTTAAGTCAACGTTACCAAATAAATTGGCAAATTACAGTTAGCATTCTAGATAGGTCTGTGTCAATAGTGATGTTGTTTTTTACAAAACAGAGCAGAGCAAAGCAAGCCAAAGATAGCATATTTATCTTTGGTGTTTAATATGACCAAAATATGTCTCATTGTTTTGGGCCTTAAAATATTGGCCAATTAAGTATCAACCTGCAAAACAGTATTCAAAAAGCATTTTTCCAAGGTTTCCACAATGCAATCTAAAATACATTTCTTTATCCATTGTGTCCACAACCTCTTATGTGGAGTTGGTGTGCTCTGTTTACATACTGTAACTGGATAACTTGTTGACACCACAGATTGCACCTATATGTCACTGTTATCAAACCATCACTAAAAAAAGAAACGATGACGCACATTGTTGTGGTACAACCCCCATGCATATTGTATAGGGTTATGTGTAAATTAGAGCACTTTTGATTGTCATTGTTTATCCCTTTTCTACCTTTGATTGTCACTTGCTGGGTGTAGGCTATGCTTTTGGATTCCCGTTGGGCAAAGAGAGTAAGTGTTGATTGGCTGTGTCTTGGTCATGTCCCATTTGAAATTATGCAGTTTGTTACAGTACAGAGGCTACATTCCTGCTTTCTCATATGAAACATCTAGATTGTATATTACATATTTATACAATTCCATTAATGTTCTAAAGCTATCAAAATATTTCATTATGAGTTAGCTTCTTAAAGGATATCAATGAATTCACAGTATACTGTAGCTGAACTCTCAAACATAGAGAGAGTGAAAAAAAACAAGCTTTTCAGAGTGAAAATTAGCTTTTCATAGTGTCTTTTCCAGGGGATTTAAATTTCTGCACATCTTGTAAACTTTAAATGTCAGGAAGTCTGGAAGAGGAGATTCAGAGGACCTCCACATACCAAACCTGAACACTTCATCTCGCACAGCAAATTCCCTTTAAGTTCCTCTTCCTATCCCCACACATTTCTTGTTTTCTTGAGAAAAAGTCTTGGCGTTTGCTGTCTCAGGGCATCATTGCAGACGGGCCCAGTACTGACTGAGGTTCTGGTTCATGTTCTGCTCATTCCCCGGCACCTGCACAGGCACTGACACACCTGGGGAAATCAGACCTGTGAGAGAAAAAAAATCTTGGTAAACTAATTAGTAATCATTTATGTGTGTGTGTGTGTGCCTGGCCAAAAAAGGTCACCACCTGGATTTAACTAAGCAAATAGGTAAGAGCCCATTTGGGTTGCTGCAGTAGGTCAGGTCTAGGTTCATCAGCGTTATGTGCCCAAAGAATCAGCTGACTACCTGAATATACTGAATGACCAGGTTATTCCATCAATGGATTTTTTCCTCCTTGATGAACCAGCACATCATTTTCACACATGGATTGGCCACCACAGACCTTAACCCTTTATAGAATCTTTGGGATGTGCTGGAGAAGAATGGTCTGAATCTCCCATCATTAATACAAGATGTTGGCGATTAATGCAACACTGGACGGAAATAAATGTTGTGACATTGCAGAAGCTTGTAGAAATGATGCCACAGCGAATGCATTCCATAATCAAAGTAAAAGGCGGTCCAACAAAATATTAGAGTGTGTGACCTTTTTTTTGGCCCGGCAGTGTATAATCAAAGCATCTTGTTATAGCGTTTTACTGTATATTCCCATAATGCAAACAATGGTAGATGATTATGAAATAATTTATACTGAATAGCCTACGTTTTATATCATAATCCACCCATGCTCTCTTTTCGATGCAACCTCCACAACCTCTCCCCTGTCCATTTCACCTCTCTGCTCTTCCACTACCTAGCGCATTCTCCTCTCTTGAGGTTAATGATGCCACAGTCTCTCTGCTCTACACTAAGCTCCTGTCTGGATAGCCTGTGCCCTCTATCCACCAGATCTGCTTGTCCTAACCCAGTCACACACATGGTTGAACGATACCCTCCGAACTCTGCGCACTGGCTTCAGAGCTGCTGAGAGGAAATGGCAAAAACAAATACACCTACTGATCTTTCAAGCTACCGGTCGTTTCTGATCTCCATCTTATCCAGCGTCACTGCTGCAAAGAAGGCTTTTTACAATGATAAGATCCACAGTACCACTGACACCCAAAAACTCTTTTCCACCTTCAAATCTCTACTCTACTCTACGCTGACATATTCACTTCTTTCTTCACTGACATGGCAGCAGCCGTTAGTAGTCAGTTCTATGAACCAAGCACTCACAACCTACCTCTCGAGGCTAAGGGTGCAACATTTCCTTCATTCACCCCTCTCACTGAGAGTGAGGTGTCTAAAACTTGTAACATTTAGCCGCAACTCAGTGCTCAGTTCTCATTTTGCTTGACCTATCAGCTGCTTTTGACACAGTCAACGACCACATTCTACTATTTTACTCTCAAGCATGGGCATTTCAGGCAGGAACACTCTCCACTATTCATTGAGCTCCACTGGCTTCCCTTAGTCACCCGCATCAAATTCAAGTCACTAATGGTGGCATAGAAAGTGATTGCTGGGTCTGCATCCTCTTACTTGAGTGCTCTCATAAAGACTTATGGGTGAACCCAGCCTGATCTGCCGGCGATTTCTTTTTCGCCCTGCAGCTCAAAAAGCTTAAAAGATTGAGCTTGGTCTGGTGAAAGCCAGACTAAAAGGCTTATGTTACCCCTCGACCACTGCGCTCCTCCAAGGAACACCGTCTGGCACCACTGCCCCTACACCAATGGCCATTCAGACTTTTTCCCTCTGTGGTCCCCCGATGGTGGAATGATCTACCGTGTTCCATCAAAGCAGCGACGTCCCTCTCTATCTTCAAAAAAACTCTTGAAGACACAACTCTTCCAAGAATACCTCTTCTATAGCGCTTATGACTATCTCACACAATCAGGAATGTTGAAAGTATTTTCTGAGAGGGGGTGCGGATCATGTCAATGGGGTCCGCCCCCCCCCGCAAAAAATGAAATTATGAATGCTAAAACACCATTTTAACACAGTTTACAGAGGGACAGAAATACCAACAGAGAAAGCGGCGCCCGTCTTCTGTCTGACTCACGTGACGTGAATCACTTCACTGCTAGAAATTATGTTTTGTGAAATGGGTTCGCTAAACCATAGGTTTTGATGAACGGAGATACAGATCATCTCCCTAATCCATTTGTTTGCACAACAGCCCATGTTCTGCGTTCACTCCAACAAGAGTTAAATAAATGTTAGCCTGTGAATGTTGCCAATGAAGCCTACATCAATATATATAGAATAAAAAGTATTTTTGCAAAGGTTTGTGTTGCATATACCAGTTTAATTAGTGTCATTCCATGTTTTGGATTAAAGCCAGTCTCTATGCTGTTTTCTTGGACGGCAAGAATCCGCTTGGTTCGTTGTTTTAAATAGGCTAAAATTGTTTGTTGCTTCTACCCACATTATCTCCAGTGGTTCAGTTTTTCCTATATTATTATATATTATATATACTATAATACTTCCAGAATATTTCCTAATCTGGAAAATGTTACATTTCTGTTTCTTTCAGTCCACGGTTCCATAATAGGCTACTAACACTGCAGATCATAGAGAAAGCATGCTCTGGGAATAGAACACAGTGTGGCCATGGGTCTGACACGGAAAATGACAAGTGTCCGGTGCGGTCCGCACCCCCACTTGCAACGTCACTGCACCTAATAGGGGCTACACACTTACCACACTCTTCCCCCACTTCCTTCCTCCCTCTCCACTCCCCTCTCTACCTCCTCTTCTACCAACTGTCCTCCTAAATACTTAATATGTAGGCTCTCCAGATTTGACATATGTAGGCACTCCTATCTTGCAGTATATACTGATGAAGTGGTAATTCCTAGTAACTATAGTCATCTCGGCACTTTAGTTTAAACGTTAGTCTAATGCTGTAGCTGTAACATCGTTTAAATGCTTAAATATTAAAATGCTTAAATGGTAATAGTTTAAATAGTTATGATATTGGTCTACTTATAGCTCTTTAAATGTTAAAATGTTAAAGTATGACAGCTTGGATGGGAAAATCCTACCTTTGCCATATGACATAGCCTAGTTACTAACTCTAAAGAAGTGAAACAGTTGAATTTTGGTGGAATTTATAGCTATAGTGATATGTCCATTAAATATAATTTGTTTTACTGCCTGGTACATTAATAAAGTCAAATAACACCAAAGGCCACTATCTAGAATTCTAGATTTCCAACTGGACATTAAAGTACTATAACTTGTGCACACTACAAGCTTTAAACTTGGCAAGACTTATGCCGATAGATAGGGATACTGATTGATAGAGGTTTTTGGCTGCAAGCTGATATTCAACTTTATCTTTAAAAACTGGTTTTCTTTATAGGTGGAGATTGATTTTTACATGTTTTTCTCTTACACTGTAAAATACTGTTTGATTCTGACACTTCTGCAGACAGCTCATGAGTGTTAACTTTCATTTAATAGCATGTTTATGTATATACTGTAGACTAAAAAATATGTTGTCAGCTTGTACCCAAATATGTCCACAAAAGTCTTAACGGAAGCCCTTTTCAGAATTGGCCCCCTGACTAGATTCAAAGTTTTAATCCATTATCTGTTTCTGCATCTGCCTTTAAATGGTAATTCCGGTGTTTTGGAATTTGCGTGTGTGATGAGCCATTATTAGCCATATGTTTTTAGCATAAAATACATGAAGCGTGTAGTTAAGCGTGTAAGTGTTTTTAGACCATGTATGATCAGATAAAAATATGTAGTAGGTCTACTTCTTCTTTGTTACACCTCCATTTTTAGGCCATGATGAAAGACTGACTCACACTGTCCTACATTTATAGGTAATTATGGCATGTTTCCTCATAGTATGGCTATATGTTGCACTTTCCATTGCCAAGCGTTAACTTTCTTGAAGGTGAGTACTCTGTTGAAGTTTAAAACTATTGGATCTGCCCAGAGCCACTCTGGATCTGCCATAACCAATCACTAATGTTTGGTCGTGATGTATGTCTGGCTCAAACTAGCGCATGACCTCAATGTCATCGTTCTCAGCCACCCCCTCTGTTCACATTTGGACCTGCAGATTTTTGCAGGAGAAAACCCGCAAATATACTGCAGACCCAGACGACGTACTGAAGGGAAATGAAAATTGAGTGGAAGTACTTAAGAGGGCGGAGCCAGGCTAAGAAAGAGTAGGCCTGGTTTTTCAATTAGGGAGGTCACCTGATCACTTTAAATCCCTGTGGAGGGAGAAGGTGGGGGCCCTCTTGATTGCACATGTGAGTGGTTATTGTTCGGCTTATTATAGTCCAATGTGTGACTCTGCATTTCTTTGTATTTTGTCGAGTCTATGTGTCACTTTTTTTGTAATTAATATTGGTTATTTTTCAGGGGTGTTTTCAGATTATATAAATCAGGTAATAAACCTATTTTACACCAAAAACCTGTCTGTTTCATGGTGTGTAGCTACGTTGCATAGTGTGTAGCTAGCTCCGTGTAGGAACGCTACATGTTGTAATGTTAATTGTTGAGCGCAGGCTACACACACACACACACAAAAAAACAGACCAATTTCCATGTGAAATGCAAAACACCACTGCAACACACAAACCCACTACACAATCACCAAAACATTCACAGAAACAAGATGCCTTTTTTGCCTGTTTTTTTTTATTTGTTTGTTTGTCTGTATGCTTGTTTGCTTTTGGAAGGTGAATGTCCTTATTTCTGAGTTTCTCAGGCATTCCATTTAAGAGCAAGGTGTGCAACATCAAACAGCGCATTGGTATTTTGACAGTAAGCACATCTGAGGGAATCTGCTTGCATGCAAGGCCGTGTATGCAACACCAGGATTCCACTAAACCTTTACTAAACCATGTGTGTGACTAGCAGAATTTAGCCTGCCCTACATGCATCTGGACTCGCCTATTATTTGAACTCATCCAAACTGAAACTAACTTCGCCGTGGTCTCATAGGCAAAGAAAAAAAAAGTTTTACACTTAGTTGTTACTAAGTGGTTACAATCGAAAACATATTCGAATGACTGAATAAAAATCCTATGGATATTCATCCTGTGGATGAATCATTGCTTGGGACTTGTTGCTAAGGACTGATACATTTGGTGACAGTGTGCCTTCAAAATAGCTGTGCTTGTATGCGCGTTTAGCTTTAGACCAGGTTTGTCTTGGTCAGTGGCGTAATGATTGTTAGTCGATTTAAGATAGCGATTTTTGGATCATGCAACTGACCACGCCCATAGGCGCAATGTTCTATTGAACTGGAGCGCATGGCGAAAAATTAATCTCTGCCTTCGGGTTATTTCTATTTATTATCTTCATTAATGATGATTGGGCCCTTAGCTGGAGGAGTCAGGTTGAGAGAGTGGTTCGGAGACTGCTGAGGCTGACGTCTGGACAGACAATGGATAGAGGGCAAGAAAACGTAACTATTCGACTAGCTTTTGGGGAAGTGTTTCCCCCAGAGCCATATACAGTATGTACAATATCCTATCTGAGTTCCTATCTGAGTGTGCACCCTACTAGAAATCAGTGTGAACTTGTGAAGTGAAGTGGTGTTGAGCAGGACTCACCTGTGCTGCTGTTTGCTGGCGGGGGAGGGGGGAGGTGGGGGGAGGGATAGGAGGACGAGTCAAACGTGCGTGGAGCGGAGGGCATGCATGCATAAGAGGGGGTGGACTGAGGAGGGATGGACTGCGGGACACGAAACAAGGGAGAATGGGAGAGCCGGAAGAGGAGGAGGAGGAGGAGGAGGAAGAGAAATAAAGACAGGTATGAACGGCCTCAGGAGTGGAGGAGAGGAAAGTAGGGATGGAAAAGAGAGGAGGAAGATAGGAAGCATGGAGAAAAATAAGATAGAAAGACATTTGATTATGTGAATGCTATAAAGCCCAGAGAAAATGCAATGACAACTATATATAGCAAAGGTCATCTAAGAGGAGGTGTAGAATTGACTGCACAGGAAAAATAACTAAGAAGGTACGTTTCTACTCTACAATTCAGTCTTAAATCTCACAATTCAAATATCAAATATATAAGAGACATATTTATAAGAATACCATTATTTTCCTTTTTCTTTAAAAGCTTTTTTTTGTGCGTCACTACGACTGCATGGGTAACTTTAGTTATATCAAAGTGACCACAAGATGGCACTAGGCAGCCATGAGCTACTGGTAGATGAGAGAGCAATTACAGTATTTCAAATCAAGTGATAATGCTTATCTTAGATAGTGTAATAAAAAAAGTATCTCCAATATTTATTGCACAACTGTACCTAACAGATGAGTTAGTGTTATGCTGATATTGCTAGTTATGACATGTGTGAAAAAAGGTTAAATGATTTGAAGGTAACACCGCATAGAGATGAGGAAGACAAAGATGTGTTGATGATGATGATGATGATGGTGATTTTGATGGTGATGATGATGATGATGAACATAACCTCACCTGAACAGTGGAGTACACTGAGAGTGAGCTATAGCCAGAAAGGGATGAGTCACTCTGACTGAGCATGGAGCCTGCAACACACACACACACACACACACACACACACACACACACACACACACACACACATTAACAGTGTCATGTCAAAAGAATCTGGTAATCTGATCTGGTCACAGATAGTAAATTGTTCCCAGCATTTGCATGAATAGGCTCTTGTGTTTGGGTGTTTCCTGCGCCTGACCTGCACTGCTGCCATGCTGCTGCTGCTGCTGCTGGTACACTGCGTTAAAGGAAGTACTCAGTGGGGTCTGAGTACAGGAAGTCCCCACCCCGCTCCGTCTCTGGTTGCGCAGTTTCTCCTCTCTCCTCCACTTAGCTCTTCGGTTGGAGAACCACACCTGTCAATCAACAACAGACATGACCACAAATCCGTTGCTACATTCGTTACTACAAAGAGTAGTGACGTAAGAGCATTCACTTGTGTGTATGTGGTAATTTGATATCCATAGATGGAGGTCAGGTCAGGTTAATGGTGAAAGGGTTGAGTGGTTCTAAGTAATACCTGGATCCGTGCCTCTGGTAGGTCGATCTTGGTGGCCAATCTCTCCCTCGCAAACACATCTGGATAATGGGTTCTTTCAAATTCTGTGGAGACAAGGTTTGGATTAAGGCCAAGAAAAAAAACTTATGGGACAGAACACTCTTTTATAATGCATCTAATTGCCAAATGAGAACAGATACAGTCCTATGTTAGATGTTTGTGCTTCTTAGCAGATGTTTTTGTCCAAAATTACTTTTTAACAATTAGGGCTGTAACTAACAATTATTTTGATATTCAATTAATGTGGCATTTATTTATTTATTATTTTCTTTATTAAAGAATTGGTTGTTTGATTAACTAGATGTGCAAAGCGGTACAAAATCTGACTTGTGGCTAAAATGTGATGAGTTCTGATTGGCTGTTAGCTTTTTATCGTTTTTAAAATTGCTCTAAAAGTGATCCCCGACGATATTATTCTTCATGTCGTTAACGTTAACGTAGTTCATGGAGGACGGAGGATATTTTTTTATAGTTATCATTATAGTTATCATTCTTTATGTGAACGGCCTTTAAGAGGTTGCAATCAGAAAATGTTAAGGTATTTTCCTTAAAAACACAAACTGATTTCAAAAATAATTTGCTATTAATCAATAAATCATAATTCAATGTTAATAAACCTTGACTTCATACTGTATATGTGATGACCTTCTCACATTCAGCAGAATTTTATTGAGTTTATTAGGTCAGTCCTGTACAGATGCTTTGTGCTCCAAAACAATTATACTCTATAAGGTTATGATAAACATGGAAGCAAAATGGTTTCATTTGATGTAACAGTATACATTGGTATTCCAGAAGCTTGCAAGCAAAACTAACTTTTTTTTTTCTAGAAGTTTTTTTTGGGGGGCTTTTTATGCCTTTAATTATAGGACAGTGGAGAGTGACAGGAAGTGAATGGGAGAGAGAGTCGGGGTGGGATCCGGAAAGGACCACGGGGCGGGAATCGAACCCGGGTCGCCGGCGTACGGTGCAGGTGGCCCAGCCAGTTGTGCCACAGCTGGGGCCAAAACTAACTTTTTGGAATGATGGCAATAATAGGATTATATACAGCTAATCATGGAAAATCTTAAAATGCCAACTATATTAACATAATAAACAGGTACATTTTGTTTATGCACTGAAAAAAAACCCCCTGATAATCTGAACAGGGGTGATCTACCATCCTGGAAAATGCCGTTTTACCAAATGCTCATACCTCTTGAACTCTTAAACTGCTCCCACTGGTCAAATTCTTATTAACATATTAATTTCTGATCTCACAAGATAGAAAGATATGCCTCCCTCTACCCTTATACCTCTCACCCTATACTCTACTCATGAGCTAAAATTTTGGATGAAACACCTGAGAAGAATTTACAGTCACTGGAGATTCTCACGGACCAAAGAGAGATTTCCCAATTAAAGCCTGCTTTCAATTACCATCATGTTGGCACAAGGGAGTCCCAAGGCCAAATGTGTAAGACAAACTGATAATTTTTCTCGCAACAAAATAGCAACAACATTTACAACCTTAAATCATGCTAGTAAATAATCACAATCATTTACTCTATCTCTTCCATGAGTGAGCAGTTGAGTGAGCATGTTTCAAGTTGTTTATGTCGTTGTTTCATGATTATGAAAATGGTTTCACAATTGCTGTGAGAATTTAGCCTTAAAAAGACTACACTACTACACCCTGTCTGCCCTTTAAGGTCACTGGCTTTGTATTCTACAAGACTGCCCCCTACAGGCGACACAGGACACAGCAGCAGCAGCCGCAATGGTGGTGAGCTCCTGACCTTTCTCCAGGGCCTCGATCTGCTCCTGGGTGAAGCTGGTGCGGTTCCTCTGCAGCTTCCTCTTCAGCTGCAGCCTCAGCTGTGACTCCTCACCTTCATCCTTCTCAGCTTGCACTCCCCCTCCTCCTCCTCCTCTTCCTCCTCCACCTCCACCCCCTCTGCCTCCCATGGTACCTAAGCCTCCTCCTCCTACTCCTCCTCCTTGCATGACCCCTTCTGGGTCTGCCATGCACCCATCTGAAACTGGGTCATATGAAGAGAGAGGGAGGTCATATGTTTAAGAACAAAAATGTATCAACATCCGATCACATTAATTGGATCAGTTAACAGCAATGATGGAAACATAACCGGCTAAAATGTCAGTCTTGCTTTGTTAACACCATAATAAAAAAAATATACAACCAAAGTGAAATATCAGTGTTAATTTTTTTTAAATGAGCATGAAGACAAATGCATGTGGAATTTATAAATAAAACTGCAATAAATAGACTGTATGTTAGACAATTAAATGCCAGGGTAAGAATAGAATGTGCTATCTGTGCAGAACTATCAAATTCATATTTTAACAAGAGGAAAGCTACAATGTCTCAATGTGATTTTTGAATTAAAACAGAACTAACTTCTGAGCTAAACTGCTGTTGCTGTTGCAGATAGTACTGAACAGATTCTGTCAAAAAGAAATAATCATATAATCATCTCTTTCAAACACCTCTGAAATCCTGATCCACATAAATGTGAAACCAGTGGAGGGAATTGATCTTGCCAGACATCTAGCTGACACATGCAGCTGCCAAAGCCATATCAGAGCATGACAACTACACAATGTGATATTGCAATATGCTTTGAGAAATACAGGCACAAGTAACATTTTCTGTTACATGTATATAGATCTACACTTTAAATCCAATACTACACCCTTCCTAATATAGCTATGACTGAAAGCTTTCTTGTGAATATGCAGGTAATTTTGATTTGTTGATTTGTTTTGTTTACATTTCCCAATAATATTACAAACCATTCCAGGTATGTATTTCTGGTCCTATGAAATGAACCGTTCTTGCTCACCTGTGGTGTGCTGTGGTGGCATGTTGGCCTGCTGGTGGTACCAGTCGTTTGGCCCGTTCCAGTTTGATCCATTTTGTAGGTTCAGCATGGTCAGCTTTTCATACATTATTCACTACCCTCCCTCAACCTGTCACAGAGCAAAATATAAAACATGAACATGACTGTTATCTGTTAAGTTTAGTATCATGATTTGCACTCATAGTCCATTGATACTATCATATGATTATTGATTAAAATGAAACAGTGCTATAGACAGAATAACGGTAAACTATTAAGTTTGCAATAAGTTTCGAAGTCTTCTCAAATCATCATATGCTGACACTTCAGCTGAAGATTCACGGTGCCTTCTACGATGTCTCTCACACCTGAGAGGACCTTAATTATTTCACTTACGGTACAAATCATCCTATATATTTGCATACAATATTGATACATGTTGCAGTTTTCCTTACATACAGTGCGCCAATGCAAGGACATCTTGTTCAAATGTGCACGGTTTGGTGTATGTCTGAATTATAAAGTCTATCCATCTATCTGTCTATATATCTACAACAGTTACAGATCAGGAGAAATACCATTTGAGAGTGTTGAAAACACCAAACACTTTAGATAACAGGGACTCCACATACAATACACCTCTCTAAAGCCTAAGTACAAGGTGCCAAGGCCAAATACACAATCCACCTTACCAAAGAGTTCCTTGTTAAATCTCTCAGACACAAAGATGCCTAATGTACCTCCTTTTTCCAGTAAACCGTCAGTTCAGTTTTCCATTAATGTTTTTGTACCAGGACTCTATATAGCAGCATGTAAAACAGGTCATAGTGACACACAACTTAAACCATCCTTACATCGCAAGGTAGAAACATTTTCACTCAACCACTAACACTACACATGGAATTTAATCTAAAACCTTACATAACAGACAATACATTTGATTTTTGCATATAAAAACAATTCCAACACTGAATGTGTCTAGAAGATGTTATTCATTAAAATGAACAAATTGAACATTTATAAAATATTACAACATTTTTGACTCCTGAAGCATCAACATCTATGCCTCTGTGACCAATGACCAAGGCAGTGATGACTTAACTGATGACTTAATTGATGTAAATAAATGAGTGTGTGTGTGTGTGAGAGAGAGAGAGAGAGAGAGAGAGAGATAGAAAGAGAGAGAGCGCAGTAGGTTTCGAAGTAAAAGGAAGAGACAAGAGCATGGATTCACACATGGCTGGCATTGGAGTGGATTAGGCTCACCGTGACAGATGGAGGCGGAGTGGGTTACATGTACAGAGTAGTCACTCGCATGTTGTACATTTGTACACTGACTTGGACTACTGGGAGCTATGGAGTATCACTTCTTGTGGTATACGGGAGACCAAGACAGAAAGAGAAAGAAAGACCGAGAGAGGGATAGAGAGAAGGAGAGAGAGAGGAAAGAAAGGGATCCAGAGAAGCTATCATATGTAATGTCACTTTGTAACATAACTACAGTTGTTCTCATAGGCCTAGATTCCAATCCTGATAATAACGTGTTCCTGCAGGAGTACAGGGAATGTCAACAGAAGCATGTGTAGTGTTAGCCGTGAAGTATCAAATCCGTATGTGCTTATAATGATCTGAACTGAATGGATTTGTTGGAGTTTTAACATCTTTTTGCAAAACATAGTTCACATATCTTTATGAGTGATACTAACTGTCATCCATAAAGTATTCCACCAGTTTCTACCAAACATTGACGTGAGAAATAAAACCTACACACCTTAAACCATAAAAGAAGTACAAAAGAACTCACCAGCAGCTTGATTACGCATAGTTGTGCAAAGTGGGAAACATCTGATGTTCTCCTTTCCTTTCTCTCCTATTCAGCCATTCGTTCCTTTCCTCCTTACGCAGCTTTGTTGACAATAGAGCATATACATGCACACTGAGGAGAAGAGAGGGAGAGGAGAGAGAAAGAGAGAGAGAGAAAGAGAGAGAGAAAAAGAGAGGAGAGAGGGAGGGCTCCGGAGAGAAATGCGTCTGCGGGCACTTTTGTCCTCGAAGCGATGAAGAGAGGGAGAGAGAGAGAGAGAGGGAGAAGAGAGAGAAATAGAGTGAGAGAGGGAAAAAGAGAGAGAGGAGAGAGCGACGGGGACAGAGAGAGAGAGAGAGAAAGAGAAAGAGAAAGAGGGGACGAGGGACAGAGAGAGAGAGAGAGAGAGAGAGAGGAAGAGAGGAGTGACACAGTGAGTCAACATCAGTGTCAAGTTTGAACTTAATGCCAGGGAGAGGCGGAGGGAGAGAGGCCACGATAAAAATGAAGAGATAATGGAATAGTGGAGGATATAGAGAAAGGATGGAGATTGTACATAACTTACTGGTATTCAATGTGAAGTTGCTTAGAATATTCATCAGGCCTTCTTAGCTGGAAGATTTTTTTCAAGCCATGGATTAAATTGTTTTACACCTATATTTAACAAATTACTCCATAACCACTTGTCATACAATCTTGAATAATTGGAAATATTTCCCAGCTTCATACCTCAATTTTAACCATTAATTATGGACATGTGAGTGATCTATACTTAATGTTCTTTTCACTTTTGAAAACCCAGGGCTCCCTTGAAAAAGAGATGCAATATCTCAATGGGACTCACCTGGTAAAATAATAAATAATAAAATATCAATGACAAATAATAAAAAAAATGCTAAGATTCATTAATATGGATAATATGTAAGCTATTCACTTGAATACATCAAATGTTAACATATAAAATAATATCAATACCTTCCAAATAGATTTGTGCCACAAACTCAAAACACACACAACGAAGCATAATCTTAAGTCCCCATTCATAAAAACCCTTGTGAGATTTGATTTAGGCTACACTCTCTTGCAGACCACACTGAGAAAACCACTGAAACCGACCTCTGTTTGGACCGAAGTTTGCGAAAGTGAACGGCAGAAACAGTAAGAGAAGAGGGTATAAATAAACATCTCCATGGAGGGGAGGCAAAGAGGGAGGGGAGGGGGAGGGGGAGGGGTGGGAATGGGGGATGCCAGCTTATTTTATTTCCGGTTGACGAGACTTTGCGCTCCCTTTCTCTCTGTCACTCCCTCTCTCTTTCTTTTCGTCCGCCCTCCCTTTCTCTCTCCCTCTCTCTCTCTCTCTCTCTGTGTGAGGCTCGGAGTTATGCATTCTCTCGGCTGCTCTTTTTACTCCTCATACAGTATGTTCCTTAGGTTCCTTCCTTTTGACTTTTGCCATGTACTTGTTTATGTTTCATTTATTTCCTCTGAAGTGTTCCTCTGAAAGACAGGGCCAAGGGAAGAAAAGAAAAAAAGACAAAGAAAAAGTGTTAACCCTTAAAGGTGTAGGTTTTTGAACGTTCTAAGTTCCGCAACAATTGAAGGTTCTAAAATTCTATGTTGAATTCAATGAACCCAGATATTCTTTAGAACGTTCATTTCTCAACATTCCCTTTAGTGTTAAGAAACAGGCCTACAAAAAGAAAAAGAGAAACGAGTCTATACCCAGCATGAGGAGGACTGTTGCCACACTCAATAGGTCAATAGGTCAATTCAAAATTCAACAGGTCACAGCCTTTCCACAAAGGTATGGTTCTCCAAATAGGTGTGAACCTACTAATGAATACATAACAAATAAAAACATTTTTAAAAAGCAAACATTTCATAAACTGATACAAAACTTGCTCTCGTTCCTTTGCACTGGAGTTGATTCTCTCTTTTCCTATTCCCTGTTTGACTGCCCTCCGGGGCGTTTTCATCCAGTTCCTGTGTATGTGCTAACCTATGTGATCTCAGTGCCAATATGATGTGTGCCCATGGGTGTGAGAGAGAAAGAGAGAGAGAGATACAGAGAAAGAGAAAGAGAAAGAGGGAGAGGGATAGAATGAGAGAGAGTGTGCGTGTATGAGTGTGTGTCTGTATGTCTGTTTACGCATGTGTATCTTCATATAGCTGCAGGCCATGCTTTTTTTTGGATCTTGTTAGTTCATTTCTGTCACCCTCTTCTCCTCTCTCGCTTTCTCTCTCTCTCTCACACTCTTCCTCTCTCTCACATCTCTCTCCCTCTCTCCTCCTCTCTGTGTCTCACTATCCCTCTCTTTTTTGTGCTGGAAGGGGTTGGATACTAAGGGGGGGTGGGAGGGTGGGGTTGGGGTGGCAGGAGGAGTGGTCACCATAGCAACGATGCCATGACAAATATTCATCAAGTCTGTAAAAACAAAAACGAATCGCACTGCTTCAGCCATTGAGGTTCCCAACCCAGGACTCAGCCCAGAGTATCTCAACACATCCATTCCTTTCAGTTATCCCTGACTGATATGAGGGGTGCTCAAGCTTGAATGGATCACCAAGGTGAGTACTCCCACTCACAACACCTCATCTGTCAGAATCATCCACTCTCCTTTTCACCAACCCATTATGATTTATGTATCAAACCATCCTTTGCTTATTTATCTTTGTGTCCCCCTCTCTCTTTCTTTCTCTTTCTCTCTCTCTCTATCTCTCCACAGGTTCTTCTTTTTTTGTTTTTCACTCTCTGTTTTGTAGCCTCAGGCGACAGTGGAACTTGTCTTCCTCACTCCATCCATCCCTCTCTCTCTCTCTCTCCTTCTTTTGCTCTCTTCATCCTCCATCATCAACCCCCCACACCAAACACCGCCCACCCCACACCACCCCACCCCAACCCACCACACGCTCTGTCCCTGTCACCTTCAATCGTGCTGTGAAACTAGACACACTGCCTAAGGCACTGAAAGGGAGAGAGACAGAACGGGAGTAGAGAATGAGAGAGTTAGAGAGAGACTAAGAGGAAGAGAGAAAGAGAAAGAGAGAGAGAGAGGCAGAGAGACAGAAAAAGAAACACAAGTACTGCACAAGAGAGAAAGAGAAAGAGAAAGAGAGGGAGAGAGACAGACAGACAGAGAGAGTCAGAGACAAACTGTCAGGTAGGACAGACAGGGACACAAGAAAAACAGCAGGGGGTGGACAGGTGGAGAAACGTCTGAGAGTCAGGGGGAGACATCTGTGAGAGACTTAAGGACGCCCTTCATATGAAAATGCTAAAGCAGATTAGCGACCAGAGGAAAGACCGACAGCATGACATGGTTCATTTGAACAATGCTTGTGCTGAACCCCGAGACTTGCCATGCCTTACATAATCTGTTTTTGTTTGTCAAGTCCGTCCCTTGTGCGGACCGACATATATGCCCATTGGGAGCAGTACAGTTACATTAGATATGGGTCAGTGTTGATTGATTTTTAACACTAAAAGATGTCCAGATGACAGTGAGACTAAAGGCAACCAAATAGTATGAATGCAGAGGTTTGGATTTTAAGCGATTCCCACACAGCTCTAATTGATTCATGAGAATTCACACACACACACACACACACACACACACACACACACACACACACACACACACACACACACACACACACACACACACGCGCGCACACACACACACACACACAAACACACAAACACGCAGACATGCAGGTGAAACCAGTTTAGCTGGTTTTACTAGTTTACTGAATTGCAAATTGCGCTTATCCACAGACAGAGCTTGCAGTGATTTTGATTGTAAGGGTGAATTCACTCAGATAGGCTAACTGGCCAACCTCCAGTCCTGCCCGCAAAACAAAACCACAATGCTTTTCTTTTAGGGATGTTTATTACTTTCTCTGAGCTATAACACACAAGGCAAGGTAGTACGTGCATGAACCGAAGTGGTTTAAGTGCACAACAGATGGCAAGACAATACAATGGAATATTTAATCAGCTTGTTGCAAACCACCCATGAATACATGCATATAGATTTAAAAAAAAAAAGGTATGGTTGATTTGTGGGCCCACTTCCTGGGAAAGGTTGTAGCAAATAAATCCCTGAAATAGGGGCTAATGAGTTACCGGTAGTTTCATTTCAACTCAGGCGCACACAAAATAGAACAGCTTGTTCCGACACTAACATATATTTTCCCTATTTAATCATAATACCATCATGTGTGGTTGAGTTTGTCACAACAACTCTCAATCACTGCCTCTGCATGGTTTGAATGCAAAACATAACTGCCAGCAGAGTCAATGCCACACAATTAAGTTTAAACAAGTCTCTCTGTGTCCAACCTTCTAAAGGGACAAAGCCTTGTGTCCAAGCCTGACACTGAAAATGAGTTGCAAGCCACGTCAGCCCTTTGTGAGCACCCTAGCTTGCCCCTTCTATGAGGTCAAGTATGTCCAGCAGACACATCTGTAGTTTCGTAGTGGTCAAAAGGCAGCTGGGAGTCATGCTAGCCCTACATGCTGGCAAAGCAAGATCTGTTTGATGATGACAGTGCAGTAGTTTATCAAGTGCTGGACAATATTATTGCATCCTGATTTGTGAGACTTTTATTGAGCTTTTCACAATTAAAAAGTAGAACAATTAAAAAGCGTGTAAAAGTAAGTGCTTTTAGACAATGATTTCCTCACGGCAACAATATGGACTTGTTTCCTTATATAAAGGCATTGTCTCAACACAGGTTGCGCACCCTACATACATGTATAGGATCAATCCAAGTTTTTTTCTCACTCTGTAATCATTCTCACGATGTAATTCTATACTGACAATAGGCTATTAAGACCAAACTCTTTTTCACGCTAAATAGAAAACTGTAATGGTAAGGGTAAATGGTCTGCGAATGTTTTGTTGCAGCATTAAATATCATGACAAAAACAATGGTAGTTGACTTGAAAATTGGCCAAATTGGGAGATGTAAAGTAACTATATGGAAATACTTACTGTAAGTACTATAAGGCGCTCTGAGTGATGTTGGGTAACGTCACTTCTGTTAAAAAAAACAGAGAACTAGCTTGCTCCCTCCCCCTCCCTTCTGTGCAATTGAAACTCTCTTAGACGTGCATCTCGTCAGTGATAGGCTTGAACAGTTTGTTATGTGTTTATGGTCTAGGCTGGACCAGGTTGTTTTTGTTGTTGCACTTTGGAACCTGGGTACGGTTTAACTTTTACTTTAGTCATTTTCTAATCATATATGTACTCTGTGGGTTTGAGATAGGCCTACTTTATACAACTCTGAAATTGTTGTCCGCTTACATTTTTTGACATTTCACGTTTGTCCATTATCCGTACTGTAGCTTATGCACTCTTGAACCAAATTGGTTTCGCCAAATTCCTTTTCGATATTTTAACGCCCTCACAAAAATGACAGGCTATGTCTAAGAGTCACATTGTAAGGTAAAATAAGACTTTAATTTGGGAAGCCAAAAGGAAAAGGCTAGTCAAAGTAAGTTTATTGGCAGAATGTCTAGTAGGCTATTAAGTGCGTCTTACGCAGCCATTGGAAACAGCAGGGGCCTGTACTACGAAGGGAGCTGTACCAAAGTCCTTTTAGGCAAGTCCCTCCACTCGGCGGCCATATACCAACGTTTTATGGGCACTCATCGGGCACAGTCTTTGGGTCGAACTGCGCGTGCGCAAGGCTTCACGACACCAATCTTGCTCCAGCGGCGAGATCACAACACATGATTGGCACGATGTCTTCACAACACACCATATGATTGGCTCAATGTATTCACATGTCGACGTTTTGCCGAGGAAGGGGTGGGATATGTGTAGACAACGGCCATATTGGCGTGACAAACTAGCCCCATGCATTTCTATGGAGTATTTTTTGAGCGCTGTGTCTCCTCATTAGAAAGTCTCTGGCTTAACCTACCCAGATGTAACCCAGGGTTACTTTGTTAAACCAGGGTTGACAAAACCTGGTTATCTTAAGTGGTGTTAATCGGTACGCTGATTATGAAGTTGATTTGTTGAGCCTGGGTTAACCTAATTGGAGTTTGTGCGCGTTCACATAAAAGGAGCAGGTTGCAGCGCAAGTCACCACTGCACTTTCAATGATGACGCGATCACCTTATTTTACAGATGAATTATTATGACAAGTTATGAGGAATTAAAACCCACTCTACGACAAAAATCAAATACGTCGGCAGTGAACAAAGCAAGGCTGTTGGCAACATATTGCAGATCGGGTAGCCTAAATGCCTAAAAGTAAAGTTTTATTCCCACATGTTCTTCAAATATGTGTTACGGAGGATTAGTAGCTTGCGGAATGTCTGAATGAGTTGAAATAATTAAATAGCCTATTTTGAGTTCATAGAAAGGCCTACAGATGCAACCCAATTCAGAAGTGGGCATATAGATTACAGTAATAAGGATAATTGAATGTTTAAGTAGCCCGCATTGACTGATTTAGTGTATGCCTAATCCTGTGAACATTTCAAATGCAACACCATTGCCAAACGCACATGGCAGCAGGTGAAAATGAAACACATAAAACATTATTCAGAATAGTAGGTTTATATAGTTATAGCTTGCATTACTATTTCTTAATTATGAAAACATGTAGGCCTAGCTTATAGCCTTCACTTGGCCTCTGTTTTACAGCTAACAAGAAAAAGGTGTCTTTGAACACTACTGTAGGAGGAAAGGCACCAGCGTGTTTTACAGTAGCAGAAGAGTTGGCCATCGCAAATAATAGTGGAAGGCCGATTATGGAGGGGGTTGAGGGAGGCATTCGGTCGGATTCTGGTGCTGTGGAAATGTGTAGCCTTTATGTGCAGGGTACAGTAATATGACATTCAATTCAACAAGTTTGTTAAAATTGTGATTTTAATTTATTAGGCCTACTGTAGGCTATGTCCGATTTATTTTAGGCTATGCTTGCTCAGATTTTCAGCATAGGCCTACTGTAGGCCTATGTCCGATTTATTTTCGGACATACAGTATTCTTGCATCACCGATGGAATACATGAATGTCCACGTACGGGCATTGCTATGAGACGTCTTCCTAGATCATCTGACAAAGATAACGAATTCCCTTGGCTGACAATATATATCTTTATAGAGAATATCGTCCGGGTAAGCTATATATATTTTCTGGCGGTCTCTAAACCCCTCGCCCTGGGAAGAGAGTCCCTCACGATTTGCGCTCCAATGTCGTATGGATCATCCAGGTACGCCGACATGTCTCGGGAGAAATTGTTAGTGGAGGGGTGGTAGGCTACTTGGTTAACGGAAACCTCGGGTTAACCAAGAACATAACCTGGTCGGAGCATGTTTGAGATGCAGCGTAAAGTGCCATGGCAGCATACCTCGGTTAAAACCTATCCACCTTTCGTAGTACGGGTTAATCGGGAAGTTACGCCACACGTGATCAAGTTACTCTCGAAATTACCCAGATAAGCCAGTAACTCCGCTTCGTAGTACAGGCCCCAGAGGGGTATACTACGAAGCACGTTAGACGTGTCTAGGCTATGTAGACATATCGAGGCTTGACAAAGCCTTGACTCAGGGGGTATACGTTAAGTGATACTACGATTGCAGTTATGTGATATATTTGTCAAACTAGGCTTTCAGCTCAGATCTGTGCGCGTTCTCGGTGTTGGGATGACTTTGGCCAATCGTGTAACGTGGAGACGCACAAGACCGCCTCTATTTAAAAACAATTAGCCTACTCCCGCATTCATGAGCGATAGCTTAATCTACACTGCGGTCATTTTTGTGTCTAACCTATAAAATCAAATAAATCAATTGTCATCAGTTGTTGTGTGGTATGCACGTCCATAGTGGGATATTTGCACGCACAGCACTATTAAAGCGCATTCAGAGCTCCAAAATGTTAGTAGAGGCGGAGCTCCACCTGTAAGATATATGACAGAATCCTACACGTGAAATAACTTCGTTTTTAACACAATTGATTGGTCAGTGGGGGGTAGATTACACGATTTGAGCTATAACTTAGCACATAACCTCCCCCCGACCAGGTTTGGTTGATAGCATAAGATACCATGGTGATATAGCGACACTAAAACAGATCCACTTGTGTGTATACCCTGGCTTTGAGCGCAACATACCTCGCTAACCCACTAATCGAGATTCCTAGTGTGTACACCCCACAGGTTTAGCAGAGCTGTTTTGGAAATGGCCGGAAGTTAAGAAACTGTGAACAACGATTCTGATAGGTCAAATTCCAGACACAGGTAGCCTACTTGCCGAAACTATTTTCTAGTCAGTGCATGCGATCAAGGCTACACCGAAACTCAGCACAGGTGTTTCCGACTAGTTTCACCTTTTTTGTTTTATTATTCCGCTTCGTGTTTTTAAATGTAACTTTATACTAGGCCAAACATTTTATTTAGGCCTACAGGCTTTTTATAACGAAACTGTTGGATTAATTCTCCCGCCAGATCGCCTATTGGATTCCTTTTTTTTTTGTTGCTTTGTGTAGATGTGGGGTTTTTGAGTTTGTGCCGCTAACAATGAAGATCTTGGTACTTTATTGGGCTGTTCTTTCAAGTATAGGTAAGTCACCCTTTTACGTTAAACGAGAAGTCAATTAGGCTACTTACCTGCGCTAGTGATTAAGGTGACCCTCTCCATGTAGCCTAATGGGCTAGGCTACTCGATACTATTGATTATGAGGATGGAACTCGTGTAGTGCGAGCGTAAAAGGCCTGCCCTTAAATCTAATGAATTCTCCAATGTTGGCCATGTAAATTGAATGTAGGTCGAGTTCGCTTTGCTGTTATATGAAATAGCCTGCCATAAAACAAGATCCAAAGATTCAACTTCGTAGGCTACACAACTAGATGCCTTATCTAGAGTCATGTCTGGAATTCATAATGGTCATCTCTGTTCGCTGGTGATCTGTTTGAGACGACTGATTAAAATATTCTACTGATTTCCCCTTCCTGTCGTTTTCAGGTATTTTGACGTGTACGGCTCAAAGTAAGTATATGGATGATGGACATTTTTGACATACATGTGCATGTCGCTCACAGTTGCCTACTTAATGCTAAACTGTACTTCCTTTTGTTTGGATTAGATTGTGGACAACAACAGTTGCAGAATAGGATTGTGGGAGGATTTGATGCAGAGGAAGGTGCCTGGCCATGGCAGGTGGACATACAGGTTAGTAATAAAGAGGTAATTTTAACCTGATAAATGGGAAAATACCTCGCACTGTATTGGGAAGAATGAATAGTGAGTTAAGATATGAATAATGAACAATGCTTATGGAGAGGTGCTTTTTGTAACATGAGGTGTGCATGCTAAATGAGTGGCTTGTCAGGTGTTGACCATGGAATATGCTATTAGTTAAGGAGGCCTGGCATATGGTCCATTGAAGAAGGACTGGGCCTACTAATACTAACACCATTGTTTCATGTAGGTGCACATTACATTTCAGTGGTTGAGTCTCATTTCAGCCCACCTAGACAAAGATCACCCTTGTTCAATAATGATTAGTAAAAGCTGTCAGACACATTTTCAACATAGATCCTTGGTACTGAGTTTATTACAAAGTCTACAAGAAACTCACGCAGTTGTGTTTACAAACATTTAGTGACCAGTTGTTGGACAGTTTCACAAACTGTTCGGTGGGTTTCAGTGATGTCTTTCTAAACATATCTTCCCAACCTTAGGTGACTGACTCACTGTCCCGAGCACTGTCTATAAAGGGAGAGGAAATCAACATAACAGAACTTTTTTATGTGTCTAGTGTCCACATTAAATTGCCGGAAGTTGTGCAACATGAGATACAAATAAACTTGCCTTGCCTGAATGAAATGACCTACTCATTTTAGCAGTGCTTGTGTTTTGGACAATGAATAGAGTGTAAAGTGTAAAATGCCTTGCTGTGCTGGGTAGTTATTCTAAGAAGCACTTTTAGAAAAATCATTTCAAGCTCTCCTGACACCACAACTTTGTTTAGACATGTTTCAAACCCATGATGTAGGCAATGGGTGTCGCCAGGAGGTTTCACTGTTTAAAGGCTTCATGACGTCACAGGTTTTTCACACTGGATGACTGACTGCTTGCACCAAGAAAGCTTGAGCAGCATTATTTAGAAAGTGCCTTGAATGTGGATGTTGTAGGTTGTGATGGTACACTCAGATGTGGATTAATAATTGAACCTTTTCACTGCATTTGAATGGTGTTTTTGTTTCTCTTTAAGAGGTTATCAACAAATGTCATAAGGTTATCAGCTAACATTTGTGACACAGTTGCTACTGTGTGTTGCTGCTGTGTCCAGTATTGGCTATATTAACGTTTCTCGAATTTGACTTCTCTAGATTCGGGGTACAGGCCATGTTTGTGGAGGAACCATCATTGCAGAGGAGTGGGTGTTATCTGCTGCTCACTGCTTCCCAGAGTAAGAACTGTAATTGTGTCCATCTCTCTAACCCACTGTAATTAGGAAGTTTTTTCTTCAATGTTTTTTGTTTTGGGAGTATTGCATGAACTCCAGTGTTTGATGTCAACAACATGGTCTCTGTCTAACCTTTTTTTTCATCTATCTCTCTCTCTCTCTCTCACACACCGCACCGTTATCACCTTCATAGTCCAAATGATGTCTCTTCCTACACCATCTATGCTGGTCGGCACCAGCTGAATGGCTGGAATCCCTTCGAGTCGAGCCACCGCATCCGGCGCGTTGTGATCCCGCCTGAGTACTCGGACCCTCAGGAGGGGGACGACATAGCCCTGGTGCAGCTGGACACCGGGGTAATCTTTTCGGACCGGATCCAACCAATCTGTCTGCCCAATGACGACACGTTCTTCGACCCCGGGACGAGGTGCACCATCACCGGCTGGGGGAATATCAGGGATGGAGGTGAGAGGAGACGGCCGGGTTGGATAAGGGAGAGACAGAGACAGACTGAAAAGCCGACTCGGCTTGATTATTTAGACTGATGCAGATTGCAGAAGATGGGGTGGATTGGGGAGGAAGTATTGGATAAAAAGACACAGAGATGGGATAGTTGAACAGGACTGTTTAAACATTGAATTGTGAAGGGGGGGGGGGGGCAGGACTGGGTTTAGTTGGGTAAAGGAGGTTCTGTGGCCGCGTGCCATGCAGAATAAAGACTAACTGCTTTCGGGGTGAAGGAGTCCTCTGTAGGATGTCTGTAAGTGGGGCGCTTACGCCTTTTCCTGTGTCTCTCCTTCCTCATCCACAGTGACCCTGCAAGGAGTGGGCACTCTGCAGCAGGTCATCGTGCCAATCATTAGCCAGTCATCCTGCCAGTCCATGTACAACATCAACTCCAACCCCAATGACCCGGTCAACATCATGAGTGACATGATCTGCGCTGGCTATCAGGAGGGAGGCAAAGACTCGTGTCAGGTGGGGGTTTGGGTTTGATGTTTTGTGGTTGTTGTTTGAGGTTGTTTGGAATGGGGGTATTGCTTTCATTTGTTTCTGTGTAATGGATAGTACTTATTGTGCAAAGTATTCAGCTAGGCAACTGTAATAGTATTCACTGCAACTGCCAATGTCTCGCGATTGCAATGATAGATTTGGTCACATGGTAGGAAAAGCACTGACTGATAGGCGGGGTGATGTCACTACCTCTGGCTAATTGGTAAAAACAACAATTAGCTCAGGCCCTCTGTTGGAGTAGAGGTCTATTGTTTCCCGCTTCAGTTTGCCACATGTTAGGACAGAGTTGAGACGTTTTGGACAACCATTTTTAATTCTATTTAATTCAAAGGGTAATTGAACTACCTACATTTTTCTGGTCAGATAACAGTCATGACTTGTCTTAAAGGAGAATTCCGGTGTGATATTGACCTAAAGTGTGTTGAAACATGATACCGAGTGTGAACGTATGTCTCAGCTCACCTCGGCTTGTCCCCTGCAAAATCACACCAGAATTATCCTTTAATTGTCTTGGCAGGGTGATTCTGGAGGACCTCTTGTTTGCCCCATGGTCAACGGCGCCTGGGTTCAGGTCGGGATTGTGAGCTTCGGACTGGGCTGCGCTCAGGCCAACCGGCCTGGTGTCTACTCCAAGGTCTCCTCATTCAACCGCTTCATCAAGTCCAACATTCCGCAGCTCCAGCTGTTCAGCAGCGCCGGAAGGATCCAGCGGGCTGTGACCACCATGCTGCCATCCATTCTCACTCTCCTCATGGTGGCACACATATTGAGATAAGTTTTCTCCCGGACGCAGAGGTCACAACCTCATACTATGCAAAGGTATCACAAAAAGGAAATCACCTACTCTTAAGCAGCCCTCCTCCACATGTAAAGTAAGAATGTAAACATGATGATTTGATCTTATTTGATGAACAGAGTAAGCATGTTCAAACATGGCCACTTTACTTTTTCACTCTACACCATAGCATGCCACACTTGCCTCGGAAACTGTATAGCTCATGATCTGTAGTATCTCTCTCCATGTTGATACTATGAATGTGAAGATGGCTATTTTTATGGACTGGGGTTTACTAGAAGTTCTTCAGTTTATACACATGTTCACAGTAAACGGGGACCATACATGGTATTGTTTTTCAAAAATGTGAAGCCAATTATGAAATTATAATAAGAAATGATTACAACTCATGAAGTAGTTCATTGCACAGTTGATCACATTATTGCATACATTTTTTTATCTTTTATTTTTATATATGACGAAGAATCTCATGTAGTTTTAAATGTGTGATTATTGCAATAATAAAAATCATATTTTATCCATTTCTTTTTTCACCTGTTTTGGATGGACATTTCTGGGGAAAAAGAGGTAATGTCATGGTCTGCCACTAGAGTGCAGCACTGATCAAGAGTACGAAACTAATATAAATGCACAACCACATATCCCTTTATGTCCTTTATTTAAAAACACTGCTGGTAATGTTGTTGCAAAACTCAAATGCCTAAATGGTATCCAATCAATCACTCTAGTTATTATGACTAAAAAAAGCAATGTACAAAGTTGATCTATGAAGTACAGTAACTATTCTGTGGTAAGAACTACATCTTTTTCTTTCAGTTTTGTTCTAAACATATAGAGGTGAGGAATATCACGAATCAGGAAGTGTGGAATTGTCAGAGAGGATCATGGGAGATCCAAGCTGCAGTTCCTGCTGTAGTGATTCCAGGTCAGCTGGGGTCATTCTGTGTACTTCCAGCCAGTCAGAAAGCAACGATGCAGAGAGAGGGGCAGAGTCATTGTGACTGCAACAGAAAGCAAGAGAACAGTTGTCATTCATGATGAAGACAACTCAACTCATCAAAAGAACCTGACATTAATAACAGAGGTGTTAGTGAGGCTTTTTATAAAGAGGCCCTTAAGTAATGCTCTCAAAGGGACTAGATCTGGCTTCTTGGCTTTATTCACACACCTTTCCCTGAGGTCCGAGTGCTGTAGGTCGGTGAGGGACTGTGTCAGAAGGTCATCAAGGTCAAACCCAACACCATAGCCGGCACCACTGCCCTTCGGGGTCACAGAGAACACGGGAGGCAACACATCCTCCACCTGGCATGAGGAGAGCATAGCTGTCAAAATCGAATGTACCACACTCGATAATAATAAAAAAAGGAATTAAGGGGTAGAGAGTAGGAAGCTGATGTAAACACATTTTAATATATGGAATGGAAGAGAGTTTGACAAGATGTTTATAAAAGATAAGATTCTGAGTTGATGACCAAAGAAAGAAATGTGATTACGGAGGCTTTCAAATTGGCATTTCAGAAAACATGACAAAGTACTAACAAAAGCTCATGTGTAGTAGGAAATCAGAAGGACCGATGCAATGTACAACACTGTTTTCCGCTATGGGGGAAAATGCTCATCATTTTGTTCTGTTTTAAAATTGAAAAACATACTTGTGAGGAGAAAAAAATAGAATACAAAACAAACTGGGGAAAAAATTGGCAAACTAAAAAATGACAGTAGGCGCACACTCTTTTTGTGTATTTATTTAACCATTTCATAACACATTTCAGCACAGCCTTTATCAAAAGTTACCAAAACCTTGATAAAGGCTGTGTGCCAAAACGTTGGTTAAATAAATACACAAAAAGAGATAAGAGTGTGCGGCTACTTTAAATATATTTTATTGGATAACCCCCCTGGCTAGCACCTCAACCTGGGTGTGCGTCCCTCCTCCAAGCCTTTAAACAAAAAAATGACCTCAGAAGTACTCACCTGTGATTTTGAGAGCTGTAGTGTTACTGTGTGGATGTCTGGAGCCCCACTGCTGCCATCTGTTGGCCTGGAGTCTGTGAGGCTGAGGCCGGCTTGAGTGAGGTTTGCCGGGGCCCCCTGGGAAGGGCTCTGGCTGTGGAGGACTGCTGGCTGGTCGGGTAGAGTGGGGCAGAGCTTGTCTACAGGTACTGGGTCGAGGCTAGGGAGGGGGGTGTTGGAGTTGGCAAGTCCCACTCTACCAGTACCGTTGTGGGTCAGGGGGTTGGGGTTGTTTACAAAGGCGTTCAGTGGTGTCTGGAGGTGGGCTTGGGGCTGTGTGTGGGGGAGCGACTGGGGGAAGTTTTTCTGTGGGGCGAGGGGAGACGCTTGGGGCGGCTGCTGGGATGGGATCTGTGGCTGAGGCTGGGCCTGTTGCTGCTGTTGCTGGGGCAACTGCTGAGGTGCAGCCATCCCTGCTGGAGTCCCCGTCCAGCTCTCCATCGAGTTGAACACCGACGTGCCCACAAACTGACCCGAGGGCTGCGGCGGGACTTTTAACACATTGTTCTTGGGCAGGGGACAGGTGGCACCCATTACTCCAAGGCCACCTGCCCCTACAACACTTAACCCCCCTCCACCTCCCATCGCCACCAGGCCCATTTCCCCGTCCTGTGGTTCGCCCAGAGCGAATGGAAGCACAGTCTGGTTCACAGGCAGCTGAAACATTCCAGAGGGTATACACTGTCCAACTGGAGGGACGAGTTGGGAGGAAGGTTTGAAAATTGGCAGCTCATTTTGTTGTTTTGTGGGCTGAGGCTCAGCTGCCTCCATGTTTGACTTTTGAATTGTCTTTCCTGCCGCCGACTGGCTGTGACAGCAGGATATCGCGCTGTCACAGATTTTAGTACCGTTGCTTTCCAGGGGCTGGTATTTGTCCGTGCGGCTGTCACTCATGCGTTTCCAGCGCTCCAGTAGGCTCTTGTCGTTGTCACTCAGCAAAACCCCTCCCAAACACTCGCCCTTCCTGCCCTCCTTTTTCTCCTTCTCTTTTATCTTCCTCTCTCGTTCACGCGCTCGCTCCTGCCTCTTTCTCCGCTTTTCCTCCCGTTCTCGTTGCCTCTCCTGGGCTGTGACGGGTCTCTTCATATCTGACAGATGGGTGGAGGACGATGACAAATTCACTCCTCCACCACCTCCTCCACCTCCTCCTCCCCCTCCAACTTCCGTGTTTACCGCAGCAGATCCACCATCTGAGAAAAACGATGACAAGGCATTAATGCATTGATGCAAAAAGAACAATTTGAAACCCTTACCAGAGCATGTACTATGCAAGCAGTGCAGATTTACCCCTAGCTCTTTGCCTGAGGGCAGCCTTCAGGGCTGCTTTGGTGTCATCGGAGATTGCTCCCTCCTTTCTGGTGGTGTCTCCAGTGCCTGTTGTCCCTCTTGCACCTTTGCCAAGAGAGCGAGACAAGGACTGGGAGAGAGACTGAGCTTGGGACTGCGACAGAGACAGCGAGGGGACAGCGTTCGGAAAGGAAGGCGGAAGCGAGATGGGAGCCTGAGGCTGAGACAGAGGGAGGTTCTGCATAGCCTGCGTCTTAGAGGTGTGGTTGCAGGAGGGGGATTCTTCCGCCTTCGGGCACTCTCTCATCGGTTCGGTTGGTGGCGTACCCTTGGAGGACGTGGGGGTAGTCAAATCAATGATGTTGTCTGCCTGGCCGCTGTCAGAACTGGCACTTGGCATGTCCACATCCTGACACGGGGTCAGTGGTGGTAGGGAGTTGGTCGAATGTACTGGCTGCTTACAAAATTGAGGTATTTGGTTGCGGAAAGGCTGACTGGTGTCGACAGTTGTTCTGCACGTGTCACCATGCTGGTTAGTGTTTGTATTTGCTGGCTGAGGAGGATGCATCTTGCTTGCTAATGTGCTGTTAGCAACACTGGCATTCGGCGAGCTGCTCGCGCTGGAGGGCTGACTTAGGGGCCGGAACTGGATTCGTGGTTTACTGGCCTGTTTGCGCACATGGAAGTCCTGGATCTCGACCAGTATGGCCTCCTTGATCTGTTCCCGACCCATGGGCTGCCGGTCAAACTCAAAGTCAAAGGCAGGCACACAGATGGGCTCGTCGTCAGTGTCGTGGTACTTGCTGAGGTACGGGTGCTCGAGCGCCTGGCACACGCTGATCCTCTCGCGTGGGTCAAATCGCAACATGGCACCGAGCAGGTCAAGTGCAGACGGTTCGACCTGCGGATATAACTTACTGAGGGGTACAGGGGCACGAGAGGGGAGGCTCTTCACGTACGCCCGCACTCTCTCCGCGCCGATCATGCCGACCAAGCTCTCGGGAGGCGTGCCCAGCACAGACAAAATCAGCTGCAGCTGATGAACATAGTGCTTGCCAGGGAACAGCTGCCGGCGGCCAAGCATCTCTGCAAAGATGCAGCCCACCGACCACACATCGATGGCCAGGCTGTAGTGGTGCAGCGACAGCATCAGCTCTGGCGCCCGGTACCACCGGGTGGCCACGTACTCGGTCATGAAGGAGCGCGACTCCTCTGAGTGGACCGCGCTCAGGCCCCGTGCCATGCCAAAGTCGCCGATTTTCAACTCGCAGTTCTCGTTCACCAGCAGGTTGGACGGCTTCAGGTCGCGGTGGATGACGTTGGCTGAGTGCACGTATTTGAGGCCTCGCAGTAGCTGGTACAGGAAGTAGCGTGTGTGCTCGGGGGTCAGCGGTTGCCTTGAGTGGATGATCTGATGGAGGTCGCTCTCCATTAAGTCAAGCACTACATAACTGTAAAAGAGACAGGTATGAATAGATACACCAACAACTAACAAAAGAACAGAAATGCAAGATAAGCACTGTAGCAATAGAATTGAGAAAGAAAAAAACTAGCCAGTGAGCTATGTTTATATTACTTTTTCTCCAGTAAATTATCCACACAAAAACAGTGTTTCTTTCTATGGCACCATTTGCTTCATTTTGTATGTTACTATGTCAACTACATAGAGTAATGCATGAATAGAACTAACATGGAGTACTGTTCCATGATAAAGAGGGAGTAACTAGTGAAAACGGACAGGGTTTACTAAGAAAGGGGAATGACAGAGAGACATGCATCACATGAACAGAATCTATGTGGGTTGAGAAGACCTGGATACAGCAAACTTACACAGACTTGAAAGCCGATTGTGGGACAGCAGGCTGCAGGATGTCTTTAATTGCAATGATGTTGTCATGCTTAAAATGCTTTAAAATCTTGAGCTCTCTCAGGGTACGCTTGGCATTGGTAAGCACCTCAAAAGCATTTGGAATCTTCTTGATGGCTACTGGCTCGCCTGCACAATACAAGGACACTTTGTGTAGCACAATCCATAAGATTGAAAAATATTTGAAGTAAAAACTTCTATCAAAGCATTTCAACAGCTCTAATCACAGTTTTACATCTTAATTCTGTGAAGACGTGTTTTTATATAAAGGGATTAATGTAAAATACTCTTACCATTGTCTCGCCTCCTGGCAGAGGATACAACACCATAAGCTCCTGTCCCAATGGTCTCGATTATGTCATACTCCTCGCCAACCTCGAAGATAACATCTAGGGAGTGGGCTTTAAGTATATCCAAGTTCTTGGCAGCGACTGTGTTGGCATCCGTGGCGCCACTAATATCGCTATTGGGTGGAGGATGCGGCTCAGCCACTTCTGGGTGACGGTTTTCATTACTGTTATTCTCACCCCTGCCACTGGCATCCACTGCGTTTTGAGTTGCCATGGCAGCTGCGTCTGCAAGATCTCTTGTCCCCATTTCCTTGGGCATATTTGTGAAAATCTCAGTTCTGGGGGAAATTGAGAGAAGACATCTGCTCACGAGTCTTACACATTTCACTTTACATAGACCTTCATCCATCAATTCTTCAACACAAAATCACCACGCTAAGCTATTCTAATGTGGGCTACATCCTAGGTCTAATGTGGAGAATGCATTAAAATGTCACGCATTCTACAAGGAAAAGGGGTTCCATTTGTTAAACTTAATAAAATGTAGCCTACCCTACATCTGTCTGGCAAAGCAATTCAACAACGACAGCTAAGGTTATAAACAAGCAAGGCCCTGAATAATAATTATAAGTCATACATCATCACTAATGATTTTTGAGGAACTCGTAACTCATTTAAAGTAACTTACCTTGACGTTTTCTCTGCACTGGGAACCTAGACAATTCTAAAGCTACCGCGATAAGAATACAACGCCTCTTTTTACGCAAAGGCGTGTGCGCCTGCAGACTGCATTGTCTTCCCCTCGTCACATTGTAGCAAGATGTGAAGCTATGGTCGAATTTATTGTAGTATATGGGGTCTAATTTCTAACCAAGCACGCATAATTACCTTATTATTAAGAGGGACAAGTGGTCCGTCTCATCTATCCGGTCCCAGCATGTCGAGGTTTCGTTATCTACAAACGATGTTTTACTTCCTCATACATTTCCGTGTCGACTTTGAATGGCAACTCTGTATCCAGTAAGATCTGCATCTTCTATACAGCTATCCAATAGAGGGTAAAAGCTAGTAGGCCTACAGTGGGCGGTCCTATTTGGATGAATAGTAGGGTCAGAACTTGGGCGGTGCCGGGTTTACCGGAGCGGTGTGATGGTTACAACAAACAACATTGTGCCCACACCAAATTGACTGCCTTTATGAGATAATAATACATTTGGCCCAGTTGTCCGCGATTTTTAACCGTTTATATGATTTTAACACAACGTTCAACACATGAAAGCAATTTCCTTGTTTACTTTTAGACCTAAACACATGTAAGAGCGTTTTTCTTTTATTTTTTTCATAAGCATAATGACGTAGGCTTTAGCCAGGCAGTATCAACAGCCAACATGATTAATAGGCCCACATCTCATTCGTGGCCCACGGATAGGCCTATGAGATTCCAATGCAGCAGGGTCATTGACAAACATGCACTCACTGCCCACCTGAAATATGTAACACGAGACTGCTGCTGCTGGGACTGCAGAGCACTTTGAACAACAAGGTTGCCAAATGTGAGGACCAAAGGATTTAGACGAAACTGGGGAAATGGTAGGCTATAATAGGTTTCACTTAAAAAGTGGGAGCGTTTTGCAAACAGGCCAAGACTCTTTTTGAAAGAGTTGAATATTAGATGAACCCTCCACGGCGTTTTAACTAAAGGTTGCTTTTAAATATAGGCTAATTCATTATAATAATTATAATTCTATTTTTTAAAGACCATGAAATTGTTAGAGAATAGAACAATATAAATACAATATATTGCTTATAAAATGTAAACTATGTTACAAATAGTCTCACGCGTCACTCTAACCTGGGGTAAAAACAGTTTTTGGCAACGCTGTAGACTTGACATAGTAGCCTACTCTCCAAATTGAGGCAGTGCACAGTCGACGTGGTGCAGTACTACAACATCTACACAACCCAACCAATCAAACACATCTGTCTGCTACCAACATCCAATCAAAGCACTGGACTCTTTTCGTACACGTTGCATGGTTAAGTAATTCAGATCTGCATTTAAAAGTTCCAGGTATCTTAAGGTTATGGTCTTTGCCCGAAAAGGAGAGAGTTTTATTTATTTCCGCACGCTACGTTTGCGGAAATTCTGAACGCTGAGTGAGACTTTCAAGCCAGAGGGAAACTATCTTCAACGCAGACTGTGTTTGATCTGACCATGTCGTCGGGAAACCGCTCAACTGGGGTCCCTGCGTGGGAAGGAAAAATTCGCTTACTGCTATGCGCTGTGGGGATACTTTTATCAGTGTATGCCCTACACGTCGAGCTATCAAAAGAGCATGATCCCGGGTATAGAGCACTGTGTGACCTCGCCGATTCCATCAGCTGCTCCAAAGTGTTTACTTCTAGGTATATTATTTTTTTATCTTACACTCAAAGTAAAATTGAAGGTAATTTATCTCCATGTTTGTAACATGCGCTGGAAATTGTGTAATATCTATACCTGAAGTCTATAGCCTAGCCTACGTTACTGGTGGGTGAGTGAGTGAGTGTATGTGCGGGCCGAGTTTTCAACTTTTCATTCTTGTCTTTCATCCGTAAATGGCTTCAGGTGGATGCTATGCTCAGTGCTCACTGTCTTTTGTAATACAGCCGGTTTTTGATAGGCTAAAGTTGGTGCTGATAGGATAGCACCTCTGACACACCCACCAAACGAGAGAAAACTACCTCAAAACCTGTTGCTGCGTGCATGTCATTCAATCAGAACACTATAGCAAAACATTTCAAAATGTTTTGATTTTGAACATCAACATGACTTGGACACCATTTGTATTATGTGTTCGAGTAGTGATAATAAAGTGTACATAGTATGCATGACTAAGTTAATGTCATATAACATTTGATCTATTTTTGGATATTGCAGATGGGGACGTGGCTTTGGGCTGCTTCAGTTTTTTGTTCCAGTTGACAGTGCACTGAATCAGCCAAACAGTGTGTTAGGCATCCTATTCTACACACTGCAGCTGGGTTTAGGTGAGTTGCCCACCTTACACAGGACCTGGAGATGCATTTGGACATCTAAATTGCATGTATACATTTTCACACAACTACATTACACATTTGTAGTGTATTGTAAGTTTAACCCCCCCCCCCCCTCCCCTCCCCTCTCTCTCTGACAGGCCAGCTTGTGTCTAAAAGAGCAGCATTCCTCCTTGTGATCACCTCTTGGGTGTCTATGGCGGGCTCTGTGTATCTTGCAGGCATTCTTGTTTTTGTTTTAGGTGACTTTTGTCTAGTTTGTGTTTCCACCTATGTTGTCAACTTTGCTCTACTTTACACCAATCTGAAACGAAGATATGGATTGAATGCTGAGAAAAAGAAGGAGAAAGCTGGCTGAAAAAGAGAAAGCTGGCTGTGTGAGTGAGTGAACCACGATGTGTGAAAATAAGAGCGGAAAAAAAATACCAAAATTCTAAGCTTCTGTCACTGATGTTATAAAAGATTTCTCATTTCTAGCCCTAGCATTTTTAAAAAAACATTAAAAATTAAGCCCATTGATATATCTGCTGAGTCCTTTAATTTGATAGACAAGTTAATACGGGAAAGTATGACTCTACCAAGTATGGAGTCCCTATACCAAGTCATATTAGACTGTACTACAATGTGGTAAATGATGATGGCAGCAGAGGGTGCTCCACTCAAACTGAAATATAAACACTTGACGCTTCATGAGTGAGAGATTGAGAATATTTTTGCCTACTTTCTGTCATTTATGAAGACTGTGACTCACTCAACACTCATTCATCTCAGGCTGTGAGCCTAAACCAGATGGGAATTAACTGTTAACTGCATATGTGAAGTATCTTTACTATTGCTTTCTCGAAAGTTTTCAAGAGTATACATTGATTAAATACACAAATCACCAGTTTGTTGTCTATCCATCCCCTCACCACTGTGAATGCATTGTCAAAGGTTTTTGAACCTGTTATAAGAATATAAAGGTGTTTCACTTTTGTTATCGAAGACTATACCCAGCAAGCCTCTTGTGGAAGGTGTGATGACAAAGGCTTGAAACAGTTTTTGTTTTTTGCATTTCTGGTAATCAATGAAGTAGCTGTAGTGACACATTAACAAGTGTAAGACATTATTCCTGCTTTCAGGCTATCGCTTTCCTGTACGTCATTCTAGCGCCACTTCCACTGAATTCTGCTTGTCACTATTAATGCATTACACCTATTACATTAAATGTTGGGACTTGGTTGTGATTTTTTTAATATTTTACAAAGATTTTGAGTGTGAATGACAATTCCTGAGATATTTCATCATGGGATAACACATAGAAGTTAAAACAATAGGCTAAATTATTTCTGTTCTAGGAGGCTCTTGCAATAGAAGACTGGTTCTAATGCATCTCATCTCTCAACAGTTGCTTTACTGTTAGCGTCTAATAGGAAGGAATGATGGGGAGAGGTCTGTGATGTAACACAGAACAATAAACAAAAGTCCTTGTAAGGCTTGCAAACTCATTGATGGATGACACAGGGAATTGTGTAATGTTGACAGAATCGTTCTCAAAGTAAGACTTTTAGAAAGGTTGTTCCAACCAACCAAGAAGAAGGTAGAAAGAAAACTTGTACTTACAATGATGAAAGAGGAAACAAATCAAGCATTGCTTGATTTTTATACAATTATAAATTATGGCTAATATCTATATAATAGCCTACATAAGAGAACCTTCCTCCTTGCAAACATACAGCAGGCTATATATCACAGATGAATAACACATATGTGTACTGTGGACCTATCTAAAGTTTAGCTGGCGCTGATAATGAACCTGGATCAGTGTCCCTGTGCGTGCGATGAGTCTCAAGATGAAATCAATGTTGACTTGGTTTTTAACTGAACAAGTACATTTTGCTTGTAAATAATTCACAATAGTTAACATTTGTATTTCCATGAAGCCAGTGATTTGCATACTCACTTGACATCTGTAAGTGGATGTTTAATAGTGTGAGGATAGTTTTGACAAAGATGTATTGTATTGACTTAAATTGCAACAGTAGGATCACTAGTTGTGTAAGCCCGGATGTGCTCACCTGGCTCAACATGTGAAACAACCTCGTATTTTTAGATATGTGTTGAGAAAACTGGTGAATAGACAATGGTTATTACATCACAAGCCATAGCTCTCATCTTATCCAATGACTGATCGCCATTGTATTTGTTAAGCCCTGCCATTTTTGAAGTCCTCAGACAAGCATTTCCCTGTCTCTTTGTGTTTAAAACCCGTTATATCCCTTCGTTTTTGTCAGTTAATGCACTATTATTAATGGTGCTATAAGCGACATTTTTTGTCACGCACAGCAAACATCTCCTCACAATCCGCTAGCTGCCTGTGCCCTGAATACATTGTAAAAAACACAGTCTCTGTGGACAGCCCAGGCTCCAAAAACGGCAGCAAAAACAACTTGGTCCAGCCTGGACCATAAAACCATAACAAACTGTTCCAGCCAATCACCAATGAGATACGCATTCAGGAGAGTTTTAATTGCATGGGAGGGAGGGGGAGGGAGTAGTGAGCTGTCTGAACATGTCTGTCAGCACCGTTTATATAATGGCAGACACAAAGGGTGCACAACACACTGTTTTCATCTGCATACTAACAATACCACAACACCTCAACTTCACATTACACAGAACACAACAGTGAACTTCATCATTACTAATTAACTTCAGGCTTGAAACATAGTAACATAGTTTACTTACTAAAACCTTGACATTTTCAGATATACACACAGGAAAGGTTCCTAGTGCTATAGTATAGGCCATTTCCCACAGTGGTCAATAAACAACCACAACGATTTACCATCAAAAACAAAATCTCCAACAAAGCATCCTTTGTGGGCAAAAAACACAACAAAAACCTTTTTTTCATGACTACTAGTCAGTGTTGGGGAAGCTACTTTAAAGGCATAGCTTAACAAACTACCACACTGGAAGTAGTTAAATTAGAGCAAACCCAGCTATGCAGAAAAGTACTTTGTAAACAAAAACACAAGGTAAAAAAGTTCATAAGGTCCTGTAGATGTGATGTAATTGAGAGTATTTTTGCAATAATTTCTTATTCACTGATCACACCTAAACCAAAAAAATAAGATTCATATTGTAAGATTTATTTAATGCAGTAGAGAGAATCCAAAGTGTATTTACTCTTGGCTTATAGCTCCAAGGTAACATATGTTTGGTCAGTAAGCAAATCAGTGATGTGTTTCCTGAAGTATGCCCACAGTAAATTCATGCATGAGGATGTTACTGTCGCAACACTGATCCATGGTCACACTTTTTGAACTACACAAAAGTCAAGGGTGTGGTGGTGGCTACCTGACCAAGGCATTGTCGACAGGACATGCGTTCACAGTGGTCTGGATAAGGCAAACAGATGGAGGGGCTGGTCAAAGGAAGTTCAATTACAGTAGAGAAACATATTGGGCCACACTGTTTGTTGTTTCAGTAATTAACTACACAAAATGGCAAAAAAATAAAATAAAAATCAACTTGAACTGGAATATACCCATAGGAATATACAGTTAAACGATCAAACCACTGAAAAAGTTAAACTACCAAATCTATCGCTCGGATGTAGCGTAGGAAATAGGTAAATCATTCCACCAATGAGGAATCACAAGAACCAAGTCTTGACTGTGACCTCTAGTGTTGATGGAAGTCCGACATAGCAGGCGATCATCAGAGAATGAGACTGGGCGCTAGGGGATGAATAAGACTCTAAAATCAAACATAAAGCTGTACCCATAGAAACCTAAGGTGTGTAACCAGACGCATTAGTCACCAAATATTAAAAAAGAGCTATTTGCTAGTGCCACCACAGAACAAACGATTCAGTGGACAAAGACAAGGTGCACAAGGAAGTGTCTAAGGAAAAAAAAAGACGTCTGAGGTCCGAGATTAATGGAAAAGAGGGATGATGTAAGAATGTGTGACAGACAAGTTTAAGAGGAGGGGTTAAAGTGACACAGCAAGTTTAGGTATATATAAAGCAAGAGACAATGATGTTTAAGTTATAGGTGAAGTATAATGGCCTCATCAGTTTGGCTTGGTTTGCTCATAAGTTTTTCAGTTCGGGGTAAGTTTTTATGTCTTGATTACTTGATCATATGCACCTACTTGAATGTTATTCACCTGCTTGATAACAACTGAAACACTGATTAACTTGTGCCCACTGAACACAATGTTGTGTGTTGGCTACAGTATACTGAAGTTTGAGATGAGATGAACATGAGATGTTCATCAGTCATGAAGTTAATTTAATGGGTGACAACTAACAGCAAATAGGAAGAGTTTACATGTGTTTAACTGTTATTGCATTCAGCTATTTCTTTTGAGAGGATTCCTGAGGGTACAGGAGTATTGGATATGACATTATACATCATCATAAATGAGTCATGTAGTCATCACAAAGATTTTGAGTCATAATATTACAATCTTTCATCCTCTAGGATCATACAGTCAGTTAGATGGTAAGTTTTTTCTCTCATTATTCTTTTAGATTGCATTATATGCCTATATCACACAGTGTCAGTGGATAATTACTACCTTATGTTAAAATAGCTGTTTTAACACACATTAAAAATAATTTAGGTAAATTGGCCTTAATTCCTATTAGCCTAATAATATAGTGTCAAACTAGAAAGTCTTCACACAGAGAGCCTTCCCAACTCCCAACTATTCTTGCCAGGACTCTGTGCCTTGCTACATTTTGTGGTGGTAAGCTGGAAAGAAAACAAAGACACTCAATACTTATGGACCCTTTCAAGAGAGTTCCATTATCAGCATCATAGTTGGCCCCACAAGGCTTCCTTTTTAACATTCCATATGTTATCTTAATGCAGAGGAAGTAGATTGGGGCCCAAATAGAACGTTCAAGCATTGTTTTTGTTTTTATTGTTGAAAGGGTCTATATTACAATCACAAAAAAAACTGTGGGTTGAGGATACCTTGCGAAATCCCCCCTATTTACAAATAAGTTCATGTGGGAATTAATATAGCCTTAATTAGTGGGTAAAATATCTCATGACACAAGATCATGGGATAAATGTATGTTCCTGCAAAGCATTTGAACTTTTCCCCCCATTGGTCAGTGTGTGGCCGAGTTGCAGTCAGAAACAGGATAGTTGGAGGACAGAATGCCCCTACAGGAAGCTGGCCCTGGCAGGCCAGTCTGCACCGATTTGGCAGTCATTTCTGTGGAGGGTCTCTCATTAACAAAGAGTGGATCATGAGTGCTGCCCATTGCTTTTCAAGGTAAGATGGAAATTATAGTAGAAAATAAGTGAATTTACAATCCACTTCATGAATGTGTTATGAATGTTATGTGTGTCAGTACCTAATGTGTGATGAGCAGAATGAAAGTAATCAAAGTAAAATCAAATTTACTTATGGTATTACGTTGAAATATTGAGACTTCAAATAGGGAATTGGTCAGGCAGGACATTAGAAGCAAATGTAACTCGCTATGTTTGCTGTCAGAAAGCAAAGTCAGGGAAGTAAACTATAATAGGTGAGGTGAGTGTTAAAACGACATAACACTCTTCATGGACAAAAGTCTTTTCTGGGTTGTATCGACTCATTGTTTCTGACTTGACTTTTCCTCATGTTTTCAGGTTCAGGTTACTTTAGTTGTACCAGGTAAATTTGATCTATAGTAACGCCATCATTCACAGACAGACATGTAGAAACAAACTGGCACTTGCAACAAATCATGCACCTAACACTCACACAGGCAGCTAAAACAATGACACATAAACATACTCAGGGATCCAGTCTTTTCTAAAACAGTAAGTAAAGTATTTAAAAAAGTAGGTGGCTAAAATATATAAAAAAAATAAAATAAAAAAATAATTAGTCAATCAATTAACAGATAAATAAATAAAGAGCAAAATAAAATACAGAAATAAAAACACCTGTGCAATTTTACTATGAATTTCTAAACTTGTAGATATATAGCAAGTTATTGTTACATATTTGCTTAAAGAACGGAACAATAAACTTTTCCTATTGCATAAAGCTTGTTTTCCTAATGTTTATCACTCGTTAATACCCGCTAATGTCAATTTTGCCTGATGATGGTCAATCTGACCGAAACGTTGCAATAAAAAGCTACAACTGCAAATGAAGACAGTGTGCGGGAGCTTTCTACTTCCTTTGAAATTACTCCAGAACTAAAATGCCCTACCCTAACACCCTACCTCTGGTATCCACATGTTTTAAGCACAACATCTAGTAGCCTGATTGTCTACCTTGGCCGTCAAGCCCAGCAGACCAGCAACCCTAACGAGGTGTCCAGAAGAGTGGCTAGAATCATCTTGCATCCTCAATACAACCCAAGAACTAACAACAATGACATTGCCCTGCTGAGACTCAGGTCCCCAGTTACATTCACTGACTTCATCAGGCCGGTTTGTCTGGCCGCCAGACAGAGTGTGTTTCACAGTGGCGTGGACAGCTGGGTCACTGGCTGGGGAACTATTGGAGAGGAAGGTGAGTCACAGCACCAGGTAGTGGTGTAATAATTAGTCAGGTGTTTAATAGATAATGTAGTGATTTTGGCCTGTTTCTCTCACTTCTACTCTCGCTGTCTCTTTCTGTCTGTGTGGATATGTAGATGTGCATGTGTGTATCTCTTTCAACCAAGGGTAGAAGGGTTTTGAGGGTAACGATAAGAGGATATTACAGAACCAAAGCATTGCTCATAAAATAACATGATACTTTTGTACTGATTTTATGATGATTGTCTGTGCCAAGTTCAGATTTGTGGCTTTATTACACGGAGTGTATACTGACTGTAGCTCTACTGAAGACGGATTTTATTTTTAATAATTTTATTAATTGTGTCTATTCCATCTGTATTAGTTCCCCTCCCATTCCCACAGGCCCTACAGGAAGTTGATGTTCCAGTGGTGGGCAACAGACAGTGCAACTGCCTGAATGGAGTTGGAACAGTCACACAGAACATGATCTGTGCTGGTCTACTCGCTGGAGGAAAAGACTCATGTCAGGTGGGATAAATGTCCATTCTAATGACAATGATTTAAATCAGTTTTATCAGTTTAAGTGTAAAGTCCAGTTTACTAACTTGAGATGGTGGTAAAAGGAGGCATTATGACTATGATTGCTGATTGTGTGACTTGGTAGCCTAGAGGGGAAAATCTAGGGAAACTAAATAAAAAAACTTATCCATTATACAAATGTGTTCTCATCAGGGGGACTCAGGAGGTCCAATGGTAAGCATTCAAAACTCTGTGTGGGTCCAATCTGGGATCGTGAGCTTTGGCTTTGGTTGCGCTCAACCCGAACTCCCTGGCGTCTACACAAGGGTATCACGTTATCAAGACTGGATTAGATCGCAGGTTACCAGTGAACAACCAGGCTTCATCACATTCACCTCCTTGGGAATTGACACAGACAGTAGCTACACCTGCCCAGGCTCAGCACTTACATTAAACAAAAATGTTGTAACAGCAGCTTCCACAAATACATCCTCAGCTAGAGGTGTGTACATGTCATTGGCACATACATCAATATAAATGATCTTTTAGTCATGTTTAAGGAAAAGTAACTAGTTTGAATATGTATGCAAGTGTATCATCACAGTATTTTTGCTTTTTGTCAGTGTGTGGCACAACTCCACTCAATCCCAGGATAGTTGGGGGAGAAGATGCCCCTGCTGGTGGCTGGCCCTGGCAGGCCAGTCTGCACAGGTTGGGAACACATTTCTGTGGAGGTTCACTGATCAACAAGGAGTGGGTTATGTCTGCTGCTCATTGCTTTTCAAGGTGAGTAAGGGTTGGATTCAAGGAAAGGGACTCTCTTAACATGTACTTTTGTATCTAATTTACAAAAAGAAAGTTGCAGCTTGTGCACACCGCTCATCCATTCATACTAATTCGGCTGCGGTTTCGAACCCGCACATCCATAAGTCGGGTTAAGCGTCATTGCATTTGGACTGTTTGTTCTCTGACTAAAACCAACGTCTTTTTCAGCACCAATCCAAGCGGGCTGACTGTGTACTTGGGTCGGCAGACCCAGCAGAGCAGCAATCCCAACGAAGTTTCCCGAAGCGTGGACAGAATCGTCGTGCATCCCAATTATGTCAGCAATATTGACAACGACATTGCTTTAATGAGACTGAGTTCTCCTGTTGAATTTACTGACGTCATTAGACCAGTTTGTCTGGCAGCAGGTGACAGTGTGTTCAACAATGGCATAGACAGCTGGATAACTGGATGGGGCACCATTGGAGAAAGTGGTAAGTCTTCTCAATAGCTCAGAGGAAAATTTCATGTTGACTCATATTTTAATGCTATAGCTGAGGATGATATCTTAATACAGCAAAAGAAACTTTAAACAATTAATCACATTAAAGTTTCACAAATGGTTTTGTGTCCAGTTTTGTATTTCAAAAAAAATATATTTTTTGCACATTCTCCTCTTCCTCTCTAGTTGCTCTCCCATTCCCAGGGACCCTTCAGGAAGTTGAGATTCCAGTGGTGGGCAACAGACAGTGCAACTGCCTGAACGGAGTTGGAATGATCACAGAGAACATGATCTGTGCTGGTCTACTCGCTGGAGGAAAGGACTCATGTCAGGTATTGTAATAGTTCAGCACACATTCAGTTGTCATGAGATTCTAGATGGACTGTGCCAAACTAGTTCAGATGAGGAACGAATGATGTTTCTTACCACAATATGCTTGCAGGGTGACTCAGGAGGTCCAATGGTGACCAAACAGGAAACGGTCTGGATCCAGTCTGGAATCTTCAGTTTTGGGTTTGGTTGTGCTCAACCTGAACTCCCCGGCATTTATTCAAGAGTGTCCCGCTACCAGTCCTGGATCAGCTCCGAGATCCAGAGCGACCCACCGGGCTTCGTCACTTTTTCCTCTACGGGAGCCGACACTGACAGTAGCTACACCTGCCCTGGACTTCCGTCCCCTCCTACGTCGCTCTCACTATATCCTGCCAGAGGTATGCATGTACTGTCTGACTGACTTTTTTGTAACATACATGTTCTTGATTTTTATTCATCCTAGTGAATGTCTACGTGTACTTCATGGGTACAGTGATTGCTTTATTTTGAACTCTATGGGTTGTATTTTGCACACCAGTGCTATTGTACACCACCTAAACCTGGTCAGAAGTCAATGGCGAGTTGTTCATATGCTATTTTAAGAGCGCATGTCATCAGTCATATTGGCAGGTGCACGCACCATCCTTCTATCATTCATGAACCACCAGCGCACGTCCATGCAAAGCATTACAAATTGCACGATTACAATGGGAAACATAATTAGAATAAATATATTACGAAATACTGTACATCTCATGATGAGTAGTTATTCACCATCATTTGCAAATTGGTAATGACGGTTAAAAGTGATAAGGGGAGAGGCGAGAGACACGTATGGAGCACAGCTGAAGACGCACTGTCACGAGATATAAGCAACTCCTCTGCAGGATAAATGTTGTTTTATTCAGTCATTTGAGCAATATTAGGGTAAGTGTTGCTTTTTCCATGTTTTCGGTGGTAACCCATTGTCAGTCAATAGTGAAAGTAACTGCATAGAACTGTCTTGTCGTTGACTGACTCCTTGGTAAAGTTAGTTTCACTTTGCCAATGAGTTCAAATAATAGATGAGTGGAAATGCGTGAAGGCTATGCTAGGTTTTAGTAAAGCATGGTTTAAGAATGACTATTCCATACGGTCTCGCAAGCAGCCTCCTTCAAATGCGCCGTTGAATGCCAAAATACCGATGCATTTATTTGACATATCGCGCTTTGCGCCGTTAAAGGGAATGACAGATGTCATTCTCATTGGTTTAAAATGATGTTACGCCCCAAACACACCCATATGACTGATTAAAAAACCTAGAAACACCTTGTTGCGCCATGCGCTCCACGTTTGATAACGAAACCCCTCCCAATGTGAACTGGACATCCTACTAAATTTGAATAGACTTTTGACGAGTGACGATGCACTTTAGAATGTCATGATAGGGCCCTAAAATTTAATTTAGATTCAATTTGAAAAAATAATTAATTCCACAAAGTATGCTGCTGGTATTTCCACATATTCCACATTTGCTTTAGCCTAGAAATCTAGACGCACCCTAGCGGCGGCAAATTAATTTGCACAGCCTGTACGTCTAGTAGCAAACCATAGGGATTTCTATTGGCTGACGCCGTGGACGTCATCCAATCACAGCGCTCTATTTTGTTAGAGAGTCTTAAAGGAGAATTCCGGTGTGATATTGACCTAAAGTGTATCGAAACATGATACCGAGTGTGAACGTATGTCTCATAGCCCATCTCGGCTTGTCCCCTGCACTCCAAAATCTGGCGCTAGTTAGCCGATGCTACCAACATCTTCTTCAATAGTGGTGCTTCGGCATCGGGCTAGCCATGCAAATAAATCACTGTTTTACACCCATTTACGAGGCTCAATGTATCTCCACACTTCATTGGTAGACTTCCTAGGGCCCTGACATTTAAAACGAGACATTGAGAACTTTGAAAAAGCACTGGTAGTTTACTTACAAGACGATTTATACAGACAGTATCTTCACGAAGTTTAGCGTTTGCAGCCATCTTGAATTTAGTCACGATAAGTCGAGCAACGAGTAAGAATGAACAGCTATGATAAGGGATCAGATTCCAAAAATAATTCAGTGGAAATGCATGGATTCCAGTTGCTGCTACTGGAAGAAACTGGAATCCATGCATTTCCACTGAATTATTTTTGGAATCTGATCCCTTATCATACCTGTTCATTCTTACTCGTTGCTCGACTTATCGTGACTAAATTCAAGATGGCTGCAAACGTTAAACTTCGTGAAGATACTGTCTGTATAAATCGTCTTGTAAGTAAACTACCAGTGCTTTTTCAAAGTTCTCAATGTCTCGTTTTAAATGTCAGGGCCCTAGGAAGTCTACCAATGAAGTGTGGAGATACATTGAGCCTCGTAAATGGGTGTAAAACAGTGATTTATTTGCATGGCTAGCCCGATGCCGAAGCACCACTACTGAAAAAGTTGTTGGTAGAATCGGCTAACTAGCGCCAGATTTTGGAGTGCAGGGGACAAGTCGAGATGGGCTATGAGACATACGTTCACACTCGGTATCATGTTTCAATACACTTTAGGTCAATATCACACCGGAATTCTCCTTTAAGGCGGGCTTAACAGGATGACGACAGTCCTGCGACGGTGAACAACAAGGAAGGTGGCTATGGTGAACAAAGAGCGGTTGTTTGAATCGGCGTTGGCGTCAACTTTGGAGGAGTTGGACTTGTGCTTTTCTCTGAAAGTTGAGCAACACAATGCACTTAAGTCATTCCTTTCGAAGAAGGATGTATTTGCTCTGGCCACGTCATCCTGCTTTTTGTTCTGATTGGTCGTAGCACTGGCCTATTGCATGCCTAGGCAGTTTGAAAGACAATTCTCTGACGCCCCTTAGGATTAAGCGAGGTGAATGGGTAGATTCCAGACTATACATTTCAATGATATAGGATGGCCCGCCAGGCTACATTTGCTTAGAAAACCAGTCAAAGTACATTTTGCTGTTTTGTTGTTAATGACACTAGATAGTTTCTTTATAGCGGATAATGTCTTATTGTGGAATAATATGCGGCATTCGGCACCCTATATATACTTCTTGTTGTTCAACTAAATGTCTCATAATATTTGCCTTTGTTTCTCTCTCTGCATTTGTTACTTTTTACACTTCTCCCTCTAGCACGTACGTGTGGCAGCGCACCTTTGAATAGTAAGTCTGTGGTTGCGGGTAGCTGGCCATGGATGGTCAGTATTCAAAGGAATGGAGTTCATAAATGTGGAGGGTCTTTGCTTTCTGAAGAGTTTGTGCTAAGTTCAGCTGATTGCTTCAACAGGTGAGAAGCATGTATCATATACTGTATGTTTAGGTGCTATCAACGTAGACTGGTTTTGAAAACATGCACAGAGATTTTTTTTACCTTACTGAATGAGTTTTTAAAGTATTGTCTGCATATGTTAATAAGAGTTGTTATGTGCTTTTCCTTAGTTTTGAGAACATAAGCGAATGGGCAGTATTGGTTGGAGTGCAACCACAGAGCAATGGCTCTGATACCTTCCTTAGCTCCCTTGCTTTGGCCAACATCAGTCTCAGCAATGTGGCTCACTCCTCTTCTGACATTGCGGTGCTTCAGCTAAAGTCTTCTGTGGAGCTCAATGACTACGCTCAGTCTTTGTGCATTGATCTAACTGAGCAAAGGACCTTTCCAGTAGGGTCAACATGCTGGGTCACTGGATGGGGAAAGAGGCAGAATGGAGGTGAGGTTTTGTATGCAAAATGTGGAAGACTGTGTGTGAATTGAAAGACCCTAACACTAGCACACTACGGTTATATAGAATTTTTAGGAAAAATCCCATGCATGATATTCACCAATTCTGCATGGAAATATTTGTTTTAATATATTTTTGCTTAAACTGCTACAACAAAATTCTATGACTTGATGATAAAATTCCCTGACTTTCCATGTCTGGAATGGACATGATATTCTAGAAATTCCATGACCCGTGGGAACCCTGAACACTTGTTTTTGACCTTGTAGAGAAAATAAAAATATATTTTTGTACACAATTTGAACAGTTTGTAAAATGTACATTTATACTTAAGCAAGAATTAGTTTCAAAAATCATTGAGCAACCAAGGGGAAAGCATGTAAGCATTTCGTTTTACAAGGAATTGCAGGAGTAGGTGATGGATCGAAGTTGAGAGACGTGCTTTATTTTCTTCAGGTAGTACATGGAATCACCATGCAGCGATCATAATTATGTACTGCTATGTGTTACATCTAGTTCAAACTATGTCACAATAACTATGTCACAATAGTTTTTTTGCATATTTGCATTAACCTTGCCTTTGAAAGATACAAAGATGTATTGCATATCGGGCAACAGAATCCTTTTCTTTTCATGGACCTACGTAGCTCTTTAGAGCAAATTCTCTGCCGAGTAGTGTGCATGCCAGTATGAAAGCATTTTTAGTGAATGTACTTAAAATGTGTGTGTGTACACTGAGAGATGTTTTTAACATCTTGAGTAAACTTGATGTTCTATATTACAGCAGACATGGTACTGACGGATATGGAGGCCACTCTGGTGGAGTGTGGAAACGCTACCTCTGCAGGAACCATTTGCACTACATATTTAGATATACAGCAGGTGAGACAGTCAACACATAGCCCTAATACAAGCATCGCACTGTACTCAATCCACACACGATTGAAGAGAGAAACATTCCATTCATAGACTGTACTACACTTAATGCTGTCTGGCTTTTGTTTTAGCGTTTCACTATTCACCCTTTCACAAACCGATGCAGGGTGCAGATTTATTGCCCTCAGTCTTTTTTTTGTAATACTAGTTTGGTAATTGTTCTTTTTACAAGTGTAACTAGAAGTGCACTCAGAGACTGCAGACATCAGGGCCCTATACTATTGCCACATAACAGAGCCATATTTTCCGCATTCCGTATTTATTCCGTTCGGTCACTGACACTCTGACAGAGCTACCAACTCTTGCTTAAACACATCAAAACACTCCTGACTGTCCTCTAAAGTTTCACATTCATACCAATCATACCCTTCTTATGCTCTCTTTCCAGGGAGATGTTGGGGGCCCATTAGTGTGCCAGTCAGATCAGTCGTGGTTCCAGGTTGGAGTAATCATGGGGGTCCCGCAGAGGAACTTTATCCAAACTCAAAACATTCTCACCTTCTCCAAACCCACTATGTTCGAGGCCTTCCTGCGAGACACTGTCGGGGATCTACCATTGCCTTTCACTGCTGCTGCGACCACTGCTCTCCATACCATTGTCAACACCACAGTCTTTGATGACTATGAATTTGATATAGTAGGAAATGCATCTCCTGGCTCACTTTCACTCTCTTTTCTTCATTTCCTGATTTCAGCCATTCTCTCTTTAACTTTGTTTACAGGGTGAAGTGGAGATAAGAAAGCATAACTATGATCTTTGGCTTGATCTGTTTATGTTTATGGTTCTTAGCAGACGTTTTTTGTCCAAAGTGATTCATCAATAAACACTGCATTAACATTAAAATTGACCGTTTATGTGTAAAGTCATATGGACGAAATTAAATGTTAATAGATTAAATAGTAATTATGGTACTATTACCTAAATTGCACTTATAGCCTATGGTATGACACTAATTGGTGTAAGACAGAGTGGAGAAAAGACAGCTAAGGTAGGAGGGGAAAAATTACCTTGCGCGACCGTTTCAGCTACCAGGATGTATTTAATTTATAGTTTACTAATGTTTAGAATCAGATACATTTTGGCACACACCATTTTAATAAAAATATGAGTGAGTCTTTGTTCACTAACTTTAGTGTAGATGTGATAGACTGTAATTAATATGCATAAAAAGGATTTTAAAAAACTATATGCTTAAAATGCAATTTTAAATAAGTCCAATGTAGTGATATAGCCATACATTGGTTGCTATATATTTTTTGTTATGTCATAGTAACATTTGCACATAACAAAGCACATGCATGTTTGTCTATTTTCTCACCAAGAAGGCCTATTGCAGGGGTGACGAACACATTTCTTTACGTCCTCTTCTGCTTTTTTCTGATAAATCAAAATGTACTTCATTATTTAACAGTACTGGCAATAGTTGGGCTACCAGTGTTTTAACTAGATGTACCGCATAGCGGTACAAAATATGACCGCCGCTCAGTCCTGTACATCCGTTCCGCGAAAATAAATCACACTTCAATTTGTCTCCATATTTTACTCCATCCCCCACTCTTGAAACTTTTGTGTATGCTTGTTTGGCATGCCTGAGTGTGTGTGTGCGGCTGCACAGAAAGTACCCTACTGGTGCTGAAAAGGTGAATAGATTGTAGAATAGCCAAAGAAGATGTAGAATTGTTATAAAACCTTTAAAATCTCTAAACAATCACAAGTAGGGCAGTTCATCACAGTTCATCCATTGCAACTGGATTGATGAAAGGTCACTTACACCTGTAGGCTACATTGTATTTGGGAAAAGCAAAAGGTATCAGCATAATGTTATTTATTTATTTATTTATTTATGTTTTATGTATTTTTAAACAAAAACATCTCTGTCAGTTCCATGCCGTTTTCAACAGCTAGCCTAGTCTGAAACGAAATGCTGTTTTACATCTAACCAGTGGTGCAAATAACTGACATGTCCAAATGGGCCTTGATGAAATGCGTCGCTAGACTTTTCATACACATTTTAACGGGCCAAAGTTGAAGAGCTTTTGTCCGTTATTGTTAGTGCAAATATAGGCTGATTCATGTTCCCTTGCATTGTTTAACTGAGGTCCATGGCTAGTCTGGCTTTCATCAGACCAAGCTCAATCTTTTAAGAAATCAAAAAATAAATAGCGGGCAGATCAGGCTGGGTTCACCCAGCCTAGTCCATAGGCACCCGATATTGTTTAATTTTCCGATTGAGATATACACGCTCTGGCTATTCTAAATGCAAAAATGCATCAGGGAGTTGACAAAACGGTAACTAACAAACTAGATCCTAATAGAAAGCTGTTAGCTTCCCTAAGCTACAGGTAGGATTATAAGGTAGGCCTATTTACAACATAAATTGTCAATAGGCTATGCTGGCGACACAAATAAAATCTCCTTTGGAAACCAATGGCTTACGCCTTACAGTATCAAGCGGACTTAAACTGTCATATCGTGGCGAAAAGTTGTAATAACATTCACGCAGCTCCATGAGTCAAGGAAAGCGCGAATGAAGTAGCCACTTCTAAATGGGACCCACTACACAGTAGCTTAAGGTGTTTTGCTAAAGCAGCCATAATGAAATGAAGGTGTCATTGTTTGGATACTTCACACACACGTGCTTTTTAATTTCACAGACTACAACTACCAAGCTGTAATCAAAGCACATCGACTCCCCTCTCACACCCTGCACGCACTTAAAACAAAATAAACAGGCGTCTCAGTCTCACGCATGTATAGGCAAAACTGTATCAGACCGGTGTAACGTTGGTAAATCTTCCATTGCACAGAATGATTTTGTAGCACGTGCAATAAATGACAGTCGAAAGATACAAACAGTGCTGCTATACATTTGCTTGGTATAACCGCATTTATAGTTTTCTGCAAATGCAATAAATCAAATGCCTCCATCACTCAACCAACGCTAACGGTAACATTACCTAGGTCCTTATTGATATTACAAGATTAACGTACCTGCAGTAAAAACCAAGCATGTCCGATAAACATCCTCAGATTTATTTCGGCTTCAAGAAGAAATGGGAATTACACTTCATGTGAACATCGTCCTATCCTTATTAGATGTTCGCTGCGGTAAATTACAGTCCTTGTATGAAGCGTCCATTGGTTTTTCCAACCCACTTTTAACTTCCAACAAAATTACGTCTCACTGCAACGATGCGCCATCTAGTGGACAAACGACTACTTCTCGCCAATACTGAAAATGCAGCCATGATGATGATGATGAATATTTATTTTGGCTTTCTTTTAATCCTACTGATTTTCATTTTTTACCGGGGGGGGGGGCAAATCACAAATGAGTGATTATGAGCCAGGTTGATGTGGGCCCTTGAGACCAACATACCATAAAAGATTCACCGAGAACTGTGTCTGCCCTACCCTCCTTTCGGGGGGTCCAGTCCAGCGGGGGGGCTGCAGATGAAAACAAAAAATGACGGTTCCATGCTATCCATGTGGGGGTACATGCCCACCAAGTTTTGTGTACCCCGGTCTTTCAGTGTCCCGGGAATCCTTGTTGGTGTACGTCACTAAATGTACACATAAATTATTTTATTGTAAGGCCCCCCATGAACGAAAGTACACAAAACTTGGCATGCATTCAGAGGGTGTCATAATGATCCTACACTTTTAATTTCGTGCAGTTTTGACCTTGTCAGCCAGAGATATTGAGATGAAAACACCTAATTTTTTGCTTTTTAATTTTTAACTAGGTGGCGCTATACATGAAATAAGTGGTAATGGGATGGGTTGACATGCCCCCTTAAGACCAACATACAAAAAAAAGGTGGACCTCCTAGGCCCTACGGTTCTCGAGATATTCACAGAAAACTGTCTCCGGCCACCTACAGGCCAGTTGGTGTATAGTAACATAAATTAATTTATTGTGTGGCCCCCCATGAATGGAATTCCACAAAACTTGGCGTGCATACAGAGGGTGTCATAATGATCCTACACTTCCAATTTCGTGCAGTTTTGACTATGTTAGGTCACAGATACCTTCAATTACACCACCTCATTTTTACTTTTTTGTGTTTAACTAGGTAGCGCTATACATGAAATGAGTGGTTATGGAATGGGTTGACATGGCCCCTTGAGATCAACATACAAAAAAAATGGTCCTCCTAAACCCTACGGTTTTCGAGATATTCACAGAAAACTGTGTCTGCCCTACCCTCCTTTCGGGGGGTCCAATTCAGCGGGGGGGCTACAGATCAAAACGAAAAACGATGGTTCCATGCTATCCATGTGGGGTTACATGTCCACCAAGTTTCGTGTACCCCGGTCTTTCAGTGTCCCGGGAATCATTGACGGAAATTTGGGCATGCGAAAAAAAAAAAAAATCTGACTAAACCTATATGACCGCCGCTTCGCTGCGTGGCGGTCATAATAAAACATAATTTTACCTTCATGTGATTGATCTAGCCCCCAAAAAAACATTAAGCAGACACATTTGTTTCTTTAGCCAGGTATAATGCTACTGTTGCAATCGCCATGGCAATCAGGAAGACGTAGCCTAAAGCTAAGTGCAAACAGAAGGAGGAACACAGGCCATTCAATCAAATGTTTGTCTTTTTGTAGCATAATCCCTCTGGTGAAACTGTCAAGGTGTCTGTAACCAAAATAACACCAGAAAAAACTTGTTCTACATGTTGGATTGATACTTGGTATGCCAGACTTAACTGTTGCATGTTGCAAACCTGGAAATTTCCCAAGAGTTTCTCAAAGCCGCCGACCTTCACAAGGTCAAGGTAAAAGTAGGCTTTTTAAATATCAGTCCGATAAGCAGACATGTTTTCTTTTTGATCATTTTCTTTCTGAAAATGAAGGAAGCATTCAATGGTCACATTGGCATCTTATTAGAACACTTGAACATTGCTCATGCTAATGAGACATTCAGTGACAGGGAATTTGTGATGTGTCACAGATGTTCTTGCTACACTCACTCCTGAAAATGATAATTTGTAGCATCTGCAAAGTGTCCCGCTTTATATGAAAAAGAGAAGAGCCATTTACACTGTAACCTTTTGTCTCATTAGGCCTATAAGTCACTGCTGCTCAGTGGTGTAGTATATGTGATATGCAGGACTATGCAGTATACCACTTAAAAAGCATCACCATCTCAGTATACCCACTTAAAATAGGCAAGGATACGTTTTAACATTTGGGCTTGATCACAGTTTACCCACTACAGCTGACTATACTACATCACAGTATATCCACTACAGCTAACTAGACTAAACTGCTGCTGCTGTTGTAGTGTGGGCATCTTTTTCATTGTGCGGCTCTTTTGAGTGGCGTGAAATATTTTTTTGGCCTTTCATGCTGGACTGGTTACTCACCCCTGGCCTATTGTATTACACCTACCAACTGTCTTCCTCTCTTGTAAAGGTGTGAATGATCCCCATTTGACCACCTTAGTAGACGAAACTTGGTGGGCATGTAACCCCATATGGATAGCATGGAACCATCGTTTTTTGTTTTGATCTGTAGCGCCCCCTCTGGACTGCACCCCCCGAAAGGAGGGTAGGGCAGACACAGTTTTCTGTGAATATCTCGAGAACCGTAGGGTTTAGGAGGACCTTTTTTTTTTTGTATGTTTGCCTCCAGGGGTCATGTTAACCCATTCCATGTGCACACATGTGCATAAACAGATACACACGCACACACGTACATTCACAGCAATCATACGTATGACACATACTCACACAGTAGACATATGTGCGCATGCATGCACATGCACAAACACACATACACAGGCAAACACACAAGCACGCACACACACACACACATAAACATAAACGTGTACACGCACACATGCACACAATTCAAGAATTTCTCAGAATTATGGAGTGTGGATAATGCAATTTAGTGAGACAGTTAGAATCCTATAGGCCTTTCAGCGTGATTTATTTTTTATTTTTATTTTTTATTTTTTGAAAAAATGTGCTGGACTGGGCGGCGGTCATATTTTGTACCGCTATGCGGTACATCTAGTTAATGTTTAATCTTTTGGAATCGAAATGAGGAAACAATAGTAACCGGAATTGGTGAGCAGAATTGCAATCAAGACAATTTGAATAATACCCAACCTAATCCCTAATTGTACAGTTGTGGCCTATTTCCTCATCTCTATCATTAAATTAATGTCTTGTGTTCAGATGTGGCTATGGCATTTATTTGATTGCTGTGGATGTGTCTGAGTAACTGTAGGCCTACCTATGTATATGTTCAATAAAATGTGCTGTCCTGCAGAGAATGATCAATTGTTTTTTTGTTGTTTTTTCTTTTCCAGACATTTCTTTAAGAGCCATTCACACAGATTATGAAGGATGTCGATGTCATTTTTATTGCTGAACGAAGTAATCTATGTCATTGATACTGATATATTTTTTAAAAGCACACACACCCCAGATGGGACTCGAACCCACAATCCCTGGCTTAGGAGGCCAGTGCCTTATCCATTAGGCCACTGGGGCTCATTATTATATATTTGTACAGAATTATTTACAAATGACTCACAAATTACATAAAAGTTCTCTTTATGACGTAGTTCTGGTAACAACCACATCTTGCATGACTTTACTTCGTTGTATCGTAGCATAACAACTTGTGAACACTAAAATGTGATGGACTAATGAAAATTGAAATGGTCAAATTGCATTGGAAGTTCATTTTCACGTTATAGGCTACCACGCAGCTGCTAAATAGTGAAAAGTAGCCTAATCAGACAGTAAAAGAAAGCAAGTAATTCAAAATACAGGCTAGAGAACAGTTCACGTAATGCTAGAAGCCTTGACCTAGAGTCCTAGACAAACAAACTTCTACATATCGTTGCGTAAACTTTGGCTGTGGCTTTAATAACTTACCACGTTCTTTTTCAGGTGTCAATTGCATTGCATTGGCTCTATTCCCTCGTAAATAAGGCTAAAGCAAAGGAAACTAGTCGTAGGGTAGGCTAGACTAGATAGCCTGCTTATTTGCAAAAGAAAAAATAACAACGTTATACGTTTACTTTTATCACAAACGCTTACCTTACCACGGTACCACCAATGTGGCATCAACATGAGCAATGTAGGAGGCAGGTATAGTCAGCTACAGCAGTTCAGCGTCCTCTCAAGGAAGAAAGAAGAATTCCGCGAACTTTTTTTCCTATGCTGTGTCCGTCAGTGACACCGTCCACCACCACCCTACCTTGCTTGGCCACAGCTAGAATCTACGTTTGAGGGGAATGCTACGCCAGGGGAATGGTGGCTATCGGTTGAAAGGCAGCCGACTCTAGCTATCATTGGATTATCATTGGCGTTAAGGGAACATTGAAGTACAGAATAATGAATTTATTACCATCAAATCCACATGGGAATGGGCTTTTGTACGCTGGATTTAACCAGGACCATGGTAAGATAATTGAAATAGCGAGCTAGTTAGCTATCGTTAGCTAGGCTAACCACAGTTCCAGCTGCTCTGGCTGAGTTATCTAATATGTTAGGTTTTGACATTAGCGTAAATATGTCATATTACAGTGAAAGACAGCATCGCAAAAGCATACTCTATTCTATTCTCTTTTTTTTTTTTTATTGGGACACTTAGTCGTACAGAACAATGAACTAGTCCTAGTTGTGTTCTGAGGCTGTCAGCTAACGTTAGCTACGATTAGCTGAGCTAACTGGTTGTGCCTTATGAACAGACTTGCTAGCTGCAGATGTTAAAACAACATAGCGACATCCTAGCTAGGAATTTATAGCTACCCCGTACATACATAACTCAATAAATTAGCTTAGCTAACTTACCGTACGTTAACTGATAGTTACGTTTGTGAACCATGTTATCAACTGACATTGTTGTCATCAATTGTTAACGTTACCAAAGCTTCTGTTTTCTCTTTGCATAATGAGGTGGTTTAACGGGATATTGGAGTTCACCATCAGCGAATAGGTGTATGGTAAATTATGTTAGGGTATCATCAGTAGCGGCGATCTTCTTGTGATAATGGCTGGTCAATCTTAGAAAAATAACGGTAAGGTAGGCTAATGTTAACGGAACGTTTAATGATAGCAAATGTGAGAGCTTTCTTGCAGCCAACGCTAGTTAGCAACGCCCGGTTGTAGTTTGGTTGCGCACTTTTCTAGTAGACTGACCGTTCTGTGGATCAACTGCAAGAGGGTAAACGTTGATTGCCAGTAAATAATAACGTTAATGTGAGGTCAATGTTTTGTTTTGCAAAACAAGCCTTCCCAAAACCAGTCTCGATTGCTAACATCAACATAGCTAGTTAGAGTATCAGCATCGCTTCGTTGGCGAAATTGGTCAGTCAGCAGTCGTAGCTGGCAATCATTGCATGCAAGTTATTGCTCTCACACATTAGCACGCCTTAACCTTGATACACCTGTAACTTTGCACATACTTGCATCCCTTGACCACTATATATTAATAGAGTTAGAAACCAGACAAGCGATCAGTCCTTTTGGAAAGTCGCGTTACTTGAGATTAAGCTGATACATCATGGTCTAGCGTTGTGGTAACACTACGACCTCGCCGTTAATTTAAAAATCAGTTATATTTGCCATTGTTCTAAATCCGATCCATTATACGCTATCAGCCAAGTTGAACTGCTTTGTTACATTTTATTGCCAGCTATCTCGATGACGATGCAGGTACAAGTGGGCAAAGTTGAATCATTGTCAGTGACGTGATGCAAATGTGTTGTCAAAAGGCCCCAACTCCATGGAAGATGACCAATTTGCTGTCTTTGCAGGTTGCTTTGCATGTGGAATGGAAAATGGATTCAGAGTTTACAACGCAGACCCTCTCAAAGAAAAAGAAAAGCAAGGTATAATGCAATGAGCTAATCCTGTCAGACATAACCGCTTTTGTGTATGAACGTGGGGTCTCAACAGAACAGTGCACCCAGCACCAGCATCAGCATGATCTTTATCCAGTAGGAAGTAAGAAACGCCTTGTATGGTAGCCTTGTGAAGTATATTGTAAGAGAGGGAAGTTAATTATTCCTTCCCCATGTCTTGAGCATGTGACTGAAAACCACATGACCGCAAGCACAGTTACAGTATTTCGCATGCAAAAAAAAACAAAAAAAAAACCTTTGAGCAAAGGTATGCCCCTGGCCTGTATTCTTCTTTTCTGTTGCTTTGATAAGTTGCCTTCACTGTGATGCCAATTTGGATAGTGGCTAATGAGATTAGTTCACTGTGCAGGTGCTTAGTCTTGCTTTAAAGCACACAGAAAGGGCATGGTCCCTGATCCAAGTCTTTTTTTTTTTTTTAATTTGGTAGTGCTAACCAGCTTGTTGTCTTTGTACAAGTTGTGTGTGGGAGTGACACCTCATGTCTTTGTTGCTCTTGGCAGAATTCCTTGAAGGTGGTGTCGGACATGTGGAGATGCTTTTTCGTTGCAACTACCTTGCTCTCGTTGGAGGAGGAAAGAAGCCCAAGTACCCACCTAATAAAGGTAGGAGGACTGTGGCCTGTGAGGAATGGGCCATAGTCCATTCTCCAGTTTTGATGGTTGTGGTGGCAGCTGACAGATTGACATATTTGACATAATAGAAAATAACAATAACAACACAAGACAATGAATGGAGGCCACTGGATGAAATAAAGTCAATATTCTATTGTTTTCCTTTTGTGTGGTATTTTGGAATGAGTGGTCATTCTGTTATGATGCTCATACTGGTGATGTTTCGTAAGACCATTCTTTATGTTTTTACACTGTTTTCACTCTGTTTATGTGTTTCAGTCATGATCTGGGATGACCTGAAAAAGAAGACTGTAATTGAGATAGAATTCTCAACAGAAGTCAAAGCAGTTAAGCTCCGACGAGACAGGTACATCTTAGCGTTAATGACAGGCGTTAAAATGCTCCAGCCAGAGGGGCACAAGGGACATCTAAGGCTTCTGAGTGTTATCATTGTCACGCTGGCAGACACCTTCACCGTAGTCAATCCGTCTACAAAGCACAATGACTCATACTTCTGTCTTTCATAGAGGGTTATTGCACAAGCTCCGTTACAAGCTGATTCAGCAGGATCTGGGCTCCCACAATGCATCCACAAGACATCAGTATCTGTGTTGGTCTTTTATGTCTTGTTAATGTAAAGTCGATGCTAAAGTGCTTAGACCTCTTTATGGGACTTCAATGGGTTGCTGTCAGATTTGTGTTGAAATCAGTTGGCTCAAGAATGGGCCTCGTGGATGTTGTCATTAAGTTTATTGGCTTATTTGGCTGCCTTTGCATCAGTGTTATCTTGAGACAATCTGCAATGCATAGCATAGCCACATATATATTTGCCACTGAATTGGTGGCATTTATCTGCACATAGTGCAGATAACCACACAATGTAATGGAAGATCAAAAAAGAAAATACATATACAGATATATATAAATGGCTGTTCTGAGATTGTGCTGCTTTGTCATATGGCAACTATTTCCACTAATTATATGCAAAAACAGCCTCAACAGACAGCCTACATCTTGAGCGTTAGATGGCATGAATACTGTTTAGGAGGCATTGAAATTGTTCTAGATGTGTTGTCTCTATTTTGAGATTGTGTGGCTCTCTTCCTCTACCTACAGGATTGTGGTGGTCCTCGACTCCATGATCAAAGTCTTCACGTTTACCCATAACCCGCACCAACTACATGTGTTTGAGACGTGCTACAACCCTAAAGGTCTGTCCCTCTAGTACGGAAACCATGTTAAGGATTTTCACTAGAAGAAACTATGGGCTCTATGCAAGCAATGATTGAAATGACATTTAGAGTTATCTTTCGTTAAACTATTCAGGTTTTGATTAAATCAACAATTTAGAATTTGGCTAATATTAGGGCTTGACCTGGTTGCCCTTGGCTACCAAATTGTTACACATTGCAACCAGATTTCTAATACACTTGCTTCTTTGCTGCTATCTATTATGACTCATCAGTGCCTGATGAATGTGTATAGCATTTGTTTTTACACCTTTGTTCGACATGTTTCTGTAGGTCTTTGCGTCCTGTGTCCAAACAGCAACAACTCCTTGTTAGCTTTTCCGGGCACTCACTCGGGCCATGTGCAGATAGTGGACCTGGCCAATACCGAGAAACCGCCCGTGGACATTCCCGCACACGAGGGAGCCCTCTGCTGCATCGCTCTCAACCTGCAAGGCACAAGGATAGCCACAGCCTCAGAAAAAGTTGGTTGTGATTAAAGCTCTTTGTCTGATACCATTTATAGCAGTTTTATTGACCGTTTTCATAAGTAATGTTTATATTTACATGTTGTTAAAATTCTTGTCTTCAGTTTATTTTTTGTACACAAATAGCCTCAGTCTGCAAAGGAACCTTTGAGACATTATTATATAGAGGTTATTGCTAGTCTTAATTAGCATACAAATACATACAACCACATACACATTTTTGTAGCATTTGTAGTTTGTATCATAGTGGCCAAGGAGGTGGGCTAGCATGCAGCAGCCAAATAATTGTGGGTTCAATTCCTGGATGCCACAGTTGTGTCCTTGAGCAAGGCACCCTGAGTTGCCCTAGGGAGACTGGCCCTTGTAAGTGACATATGTCATATAAAGTCGCTATGGATAAATCTGTCTTACAACAGCAAACCATATCCTGCTGCTGCGTTTGCTCTGAATATTTCTGACTTTCTGGCTGGATGTCATTTCCTCCAAACAGGGGACCCTGATCAGAATATTCGACACCTCTGCTGGCCATCTCATCCAGGAGCTGAGACGGGGCTCACAGGCTGCAAACATCTACTGGTGACTTTCTGTTATTATGCGCATCATTTTCCCACATGTGCATGAGATTGCCCTCTTTTTGTTTGTTTACCATTGTAATTATTCTGGAAATGTCTCCCTCTGTGGCGACAGCATCAACTTCAATCAGGATGCCTCGCTCATATGTGTGTCCAGCGACCATGGCACCGTCCACATATTTGCTGCTGAGGACCCCAAAAGGAACAAGCAGTCCAGGTATTTCTCAGATGAACTGAAACTTATCAAACTGAAAAAAATGCTTTGATATGCGTACTCTATCCTATCCCATTTTATTTGGCATATGAATTTTATTTAAAGAAAGTTATTCTGTCCTCTTTGTTCGGCTCCAGTTAAGACTATGCTGGGTGACATTCGAATGAGTTGATGGTCAGATTCAAACTTAAGAGACCACTGCAAATTTGAATATGACCGTCAACTCATTCGACCATCAACTCATTCGAATGTCACTCAGCAGCCGTAGGATGACATCAGAAAAATGTGCAGTGGTTTCTTAATTTTTTCCAGAGCTGTATATGTCACAAGGGGGTTAAAGCCCATACTAAGACTGCTTTTTTTGTTTACCTCTATGCCTGCAGCCTGGCATCAGCCAGTTTCCTCCCCAAATATTTTAGCTCCAAGTGGAGCTTCTCCAAGTTCCAGGTCCCATCTGGATCGCCCTGTGTCTGTGCCTTTGGAACGGAGCCCAATGCTGTTATAGGTAAAGCACTGCTTGCCAACATCCCATACCCCCCTGCTCTGTAAACCATGAGTGTGTGTGTGTATGTGTGTGTGTGTGAGAGAGAGAATCAGCGTTTTTCATGGACACCTACAGTAGACTTGGATTTCAGTAGGCAGTGGGGTGCTGCAAGGACAGCGTTGTTGACATTTTCGAGACAAAGTCCACTTCCCAAGTGCAATCACAGTGTGTGTGGAAATGACTAATATACAGGTAAAGGTCAGATATTCAGCAGGTTCTTTTTGTCCAAAGTGAATTACAAGGGCAGATCTAAAATGGATGAATATGAATATGCCCGGCTGAATTTGAGTAGAGTTGGAATGCCTAGTATAACGGTAGGAAGTAGTATGTGGAAAATATTTCCTGGGTAAAAGATGTAAAAATGGTGTATGTGTTGACCAGCCCTGTTTTGTTCTACCCTCTCTCTTTCCTCCCTTTCAGCGATTTGTGCTGATGGCAGCTATTACAAATTCCTGTTCAACCAAAAAGGGGAGTGCGCCAGAGACGTCTACGCACAGTTTCTGGAAATGACAGATGAGAAGATTTGAGACCTGTAACTTGCATGGGAGGATCTGAATGAATGAAGGGTTTTTGAGCTTATGCTTGTGTTTACAGCATACCAGCTAAAATAATAACAAGAAAACGAAAACCATGAACAGGAGTGTTACTTGTTTCTCTCGATGAATAGCACCAATGCCAAGTGATGTGCTGTGCTTCTCACAGTTCAATGGAGACTGAGAGACCAAGAGACCTTTGCTGGACTAATGTTTAGTCCGCCTTGTGACAGGGACATACAAATGAAAGACTGGATACCTGAAGGCACTAAACAGTTTTGTTCTCGCTATACAAAGTGAGAATTGGGAAACTTTATTTTTTGGAGAGGACTATCGTTACTTTTTAAAATGTCTTCCATGAAACTTTTCTTTCAACCGTTTTTTTTTTTTTTTTTTTTTTTAATCCTAGCCTTCACTCTGCTAGATAGTTTGAAATACATTGTCCATAAACATCACCTAACTCTAACCTGCCTGAGTGCCTCTGTATAGATTGAAGAGGTCCAGGTCTATGTGTGCATAATGCACACATATGTGTATGTAATACAGTATATACAAACGTTTGTACAAACAACATAGTAGTGTTAGACTCTGTTTCATCTGCTGTATAAAACACGCAAAATCAGGCATCAAAACATAACAGCTGAATCTAAAGCATTTATGAGATTCATCATTGGTGAAAAATATTTCTCATTATTGTTTCAGTGTATGTGCAATATTGTCCTTTACTTCGTTCTCACTCTCTGCTCAGGCTTTTCTTTGTCAGCTGTGGACTGATGTGATGTGAATGAAGGTTATCTTCAAAAATCAGAGTCTTTGTGTCGCTGGCATTCATCCACTTTCAGATTTAAGATTTAAGTACGCAGGACCATGAGAGGCCATCACACTTCTGTGTGGTGTCAAGAGGAAGAGGAAGGTATGCGCTACTCAAGAATCTTTCTAGATTTACAGCATTGCTCATATATAAATCTGTATATATAACTGCCTAATTTGTAGCCTTACAGATGACAAATAATGGATTATTTAAGCAGGCATTTGTCCCTTTTAGATATTTTTCTCCCTTAATTAAAGAAACGCAAACCACGGATGTGAGCTATTTTACTCTCGTCACAAACTATCAGAAAGGCTGTCTCAACTTCATTGCATATTCTCAAATTGGACATATGAGCACAATATTTGGGCAATGTCCTATGCATTGTCTACAAGCCACTGTTGCCTTTGTTTCAAACAGTTCAGATAAACTAACCAATGCACAGTTTATGATCCTCTTCTGAAAACATTCATCCAATTGTCCTACACTAAATAATCTTGTTAGTTGATAACAGCATTTTTGTTATGACCGCAATTGCTGGAAGACATAATGTGGACTTGTCAGGTAACAAACACAAAAAAGTGCAGTTTAGAACTTGAATTTGGACTTGCATCTATCAAATTTCCAGATGCCTGTATTATACATTAGAATTGCTTTTGAACCCAAGGAAATTAATATGAGGGGGAAAAAAGCTTTACTTTATATTTCTGACTTCTTCCATTTGTTACATTGATTTGTTTATCACTGAGTACAGGAAAATGTGTATGTGTTTGTTGATGAATTGTTTCTTCTCCCTCCAAAATTACCTGCTGGTCAAACAGCTTTGTTCCATTTCTGAGTTCTTGCTGGAAGACAGCATACTGAATGCATTTCATGCTTTGATTGTAATTGTGATAACACTATAAGTACACAGTCAAATAAAAAAAGTCTGATATACTATCTGTGGGTAATTGTACAATAGTAAGCTACTGCACAAATTCCATATTATGTGACAACAAAAATTTTGAAGTTATGGGTTATTAAACTATCTCTGTATTTGACAGTAGCTTGTACACGTTATTGTGGCTTAATTTAGGTATCTGTGCCATTCCATCTAGTTGTCATTTCAAACGTGGACCCATAGGAGGCTATGTTGAAAGCTCAAAATACAGTTAATGGTATTTTGTAACTTAATGATTAAACTGACGCTGATCCCTGATATGCCATCGAAAATGTATGAGTCATGTACAAAACATTTATCTTGCTTCATGTAGGCCTACAAGGAGATACTTGCGCGGAATATAGCTGATTTTAGCCGTGTGGTGTTCTACCTTCAGAGGCAAAGAGGGAGGATTTCGACGGGGTTTATCAGGCTTATCGTGTTTTGACCTCCACGCTGCTGTCTGCAATCTTCGCTACTACATCCGTGATGCTCACGGACGCGCCGGCATGAAGTCGGTTTTCAAACGAACGTAGGCTACGCTGCAGAAACGTGAATGTCTGAAATCTCAAATTGAGTTTCACGAGGATAATGAGGATTATCCCTGTACATATTTAGCCAGTTAACATATCTAAAAAATAGAAGGGCAATCAATTACAATGTGATGGATGGCTCTCCCCTCGTAATGCAACCCCAAAATACATTAGCTCGTTATTTCCTTATATTTGTCCCAGTGTTTAGAATCATAGACCTGTTCAACACAATCCCGAATAATGTAATATAGTACAGATATTGATTAAACGCGTGACAAATGCTTCTCCATGTGAGTTTTCTTTCCGTATTTTGTAGAATACACGGATCTGCGTGTCACGCTACAACTCAACCAACCTCAGCTCTCTGTGTGTCTTTATTTGAGGCTCCCATTGGTAGCTACGATTTCCTTACTTTGCGAAACCGCCAGCACATTGGTTGCGCACGCGATCAGTTATAAACAACCCACCCCTTTTGTTTGTTTAGGAGGTTCTGTTGTACCCTCTTTCTCTCTGTCGCGGCGGTGTGTTGGAGCCGCTGTTCCTGGGCTGGCACGTTCCACGTTATATATTTTGTATCAAGACATAACGTTGGAGACCGTCTACGAAGTATTTAATTGGAAACAGTTTATCTAAAACATTTAGCTATTTTCAGCTCCAGATTCCCAACGATTTATAAATAAAACACCATAAAATGGCGGTGGTGAGCGGGATGTCAGGGTCGGCAGTCGCCCGGCTTGAGGGCCGAGAATTCGAGTATCTTATGAAGAAGCGCTCGGTAACCATCGGTCGAAATTCTTCTCACGGGTCAGTGGATGTCAGCATGGGTCACTCAAGTTTTATTTCACGAAGACACCTTGAAATATTTACTGCGGGCGAAGATGGCGCGGGCAGCGGCGACTTCTATCTTCGATGTCTCGGCAAAAATGGGGTGTTTGTGGATGGGGTGTTCCAAAGGCGAGGGGCTCCTCCTCTGCAGCTTCCACGAATGTAAGATGAACATCTAAACAAATGTCAGATATGCAATGTAAATGGCAAACTAACGTTTTTCTTATTTATTGTTGGTCTCCCGTGTTATTGTTTTGTTTCCCCATGTAGCACGTGCTCTGCGCAATCTTTGGATACCGGTTTCATGTCGCTAGCTAAGCCGATGCCCGAAGTTAGCATGATTTGCTGAGCTAACAGACCCATGCGTCACTGACGCTACCTCTCTGTTTGATAATATCATCCATGCGTTTAATATGATCACTGTCACAATTACATCATTGCACAATCATTCATTGTTAATTTATGTGGCAAAGGGGCTTTCCGTGTTTCAGTTACTTAAAACACCAGGCCCCCCGATGTATGTCAGTATGCGCTAGCTATCATTAACTAGCAAATGTCCATAAGGTCAATATGATTGGTGAACGTTAGCTTACTGTTTACATTCGAGATGGGACCACGACTCTTTTTTTATTTTTATTTTTATTATTATTATTATTATTATTATTATTATTATTATTATATATATATATATATATTTTTTATATATTTGATGTTAGCCAAACGGTCAAGTACGCCGGTCTTGCGTTGTCCAGAAGCACCTTGTTGATTTACTGGGGTTGTTTATGGCTCGGCCCGACCCATTGTTTGTTTCCCCATTTACGGAACCAAGACTTGTTTTGGCGCACACACTAAGCGCAGACTACTGAGACCGGACTGGGTTCGTATAAACTTGAGCAATGTTAGATCAACTTGGCTGTAAACTGAAAGCTCATGGTTAGTTTCATTTTGCCAACACCGTTCCTGTTTCCTGTCTCCTGTCTAGCACAGTGTCTCACCCATGTAAACAAAACCCAGATAGGTCAAAGCCCCAACCTAGAGTCTAGGCTCCTATGCCGTACAAATTCATATTTATTGTGCATGGTGTTAAGTACTCTGTTACTGAGCTTAACCCATTTTAGCTAAGGGGGAAAACACTGCAGCCAGTGCTCTGTAGTTTCATTTATGAATTTGGAAACAAGTCTGATGTTATTGTCTTGCACAAAACTGAGCTATGCAGTTGTTTTTTGAATGAGAGCCTTCTAAGGTGGGACTTCACTGGCAACTGAAAGCAAGGGTCAAGTGAAGATGCTTGTTATCCTCACAGCAGCTATAATATCTCACTCTCTGTCTCTCCATCTCTACTTTGAAGGTGCACTTTCCGTTTCCCCAGCACAAACATCAAGATCACTTTCACAGTTTTGGCAACTGACAAGAAGGAACGAAGGAACGCCCCCGAGTCCCCAGTGAAAGCGGTTCAGCCTCAGATATCCCCGCTGACCATTAACATTCCAGACAACATCACTCACCTGATGAGTCCCCTCCCTTCCCCCACCAGCACCATCAGGTAACCCTTCATACTCACATCATGACATCAGCACACACTTGCCAGCAGTTTCTTATGATTAGTTAACCAGTAGCAGATATGCAGTATACGCTGCAGAGCAGAAAAAAGATCAACACGCATAGTTATTTGACTTGAAAAATGTGTTAATTCAGTCATTTGGCACAAACGTGACTTGGCTGAAGCTTTTGTCGTTGTCGTCGTGTTTTCATGCAAGAAATCAATAGTTTGAGTGGTTCTTTACCTGAGATGAATTCGGTGAAAAGCTCATGATTGTCCTTGCTGCAGTGCTGCCAACTCCTGTCCGTCCAGCCCCAGAGGGGCGGGGTTGTCCAGCTACAGGATGGGACGTGGACTCACTGCTGAATTCATTGGGGACAACTCTCAGTCAGAGAATGACAAAGACGCCTCAGGAGGGGACAGTCCAAAGGCAAGTGCCTACTTGTTGTTTGACCTGTGTGTTTGATACTAAATCAATAAACCATATCTGGTTTTAGAGATCCAACAATTAATACATTTGAAGGAATAACGCCTCAAAATCTTCTGATTGCAGCTTCTAAAACTTTAACTCCTCTGTGACTGTAAACTAAATAGCTAGGCGTGTGGACAATATAAAGTATTTGAGGGCATAATCTTGGGCTTTGAGAAGCAATGATTGAATGACACATTTTTCACCTTTTTCTGACCATTTTATCGATCAAACAATTAATCGTTTAATTGAGAAGGTAATCCACAACTCCGTTATGAAAATCAGTAGTTGCCTCCCTATCTGGGTTCCTGGATTGACCCTGTCCATTTGGGCTAAACAAAATTATTTGAAATGGAAGTAGGAGCAAGATGATTTGAAGTTGGTACCCAATGTACATTTGTATTTGTCCATTAATAAGCTATTGTGTGTTTATTTCACAGGATGACTCTAAACCCCCTTACTCGTATGCACAGTTGATTGTCCAAGCGATCACAATGGCACCAGACAAGCAACTCACATTGAATGGCATCTATACGCACATCACTAAAAACTACCCGTATTATAGGACTGCAGATAAGGGCTGGCAGGTGAGATGTGAAGGGGGCATGGTGATTGGTTGGGTGGCAGAATGTGTTTTGTAATTGTTCTAATATTTTTTGTCAGAATGATGCATGCTGATTGGTTGGGTGGCAGAATGTGTGTGCGTGTGTGTGTGTGTGTGTGTGTGTGTGAGACTTTTAAAGACATGACTATTTGTGCAGCCACAGGGATAATCAGTGCAATCTATATTTATTTAATGTGTCAATGGGGGCCCTAACAGAGATGTAAGGGTGTCTCTAGGTCATGACAATTGCAAAATAGACCACAAAAAAGAGCTCTGGGATGTTTTGCCAAAAGGCATTAGTCAGAACTGAAATAGGCATCCGTTGCTTTTTCTATCAGCAAAAAAAAATAAGTACAAAATAATCCTACTTGTTTGTCTTTCTTAACACTGTTCCCTTGGCCGTATTTACCACTAACCTTCATTTCCTGTTGCAGAACTCAATCCGTCACAATCTGTCACTGAACCGCTACTTTATTAAAGTGCCCAGATCCCAGGAGGAACCAGGCAAAGGGTCTTTCTGGAGAATAGACCCCTCATCGGAGGGCAAGCTCATAGAGCAGGCCTTCAGGAAGCGAAGGCCTCGGGTGCCGTGCTTCAGGACTCCGCTAGGTCCCCTTTCTTCCAGGTAACTCGACCAATGCATGTGGCTGTTTAGAAGAGTCATCAAACATTTAAGAATGGGCAATTCCACGCAAAACTGTAACGTCCATAACGCCAACTACCATGGCATTGTGTTGCCGTTATGGATGTGACAGTTTTGCACAGAATTGCCCCATTTTTTTTTTTAAGTTATTCCCAAATTCCTGTATGTTTGCTATGATCTGTTTATCTTTAGTCTACATTGAATGTATCAGTAGTGTATCAGTATTAAATGTCTAGACATATTTTTGAGGCTGGTACTCTGCCTCACTTGCCTGAAGGCTTTGTTTAAAATTAGCTCCCTGTTAAAGATGTTTATCTCTCAGGAGTGTTGGTGCAGACAAACATAACAAAGACCAAACCTAAAACAAAACAATTGTTCCATTTGTAATGCTTACAACAGTTCCCATGTCTGGTTTGCCTCAGGAGACCAAAACAGAATTTGTGCAAATCGAATGTGCTAGAGTTTCGCAATGGCACTTGAAAGTGTTAAGTGATCTTTTATTCTGCATTGGTATTAACTGTTGCCTAAGGATTATTTTAGCAATGTAAAAACAAACGGCAAAAGACTTCCAATCTCACCAGTTTTAGCAGCACTATGTGCATCCTGAATATGGCTTAAATGTGTCATCCAGGTGCTTTTTCAAGGCCTGTCAGCTTAATTCACAAGTAACAAGCTAATCACTCACTAATTGCTTCTCCTGTTTGTCTCTCAGGAGTGCGCCCGCTTCTCCGAACCATGCAGGTGGGCTCTCCGCCCACTCCAGCGGGGTGCAGACCCCCGAGAGCTTATCGCGAGAAGGCTCTCCCATTCCCATGGAGCCTGAGCCCACCCCTGCCCCCACTCCAGCCGCCGCCTCTACCGCTCCTGTCCAGCCCAAGCTTGCAGTCATTCAAGAGGCACGCTTCACCCAGAATGCCCCTGGTGAGAACCACTTCCCACACCAACATAGACCTCTAAAGTTTGCCTACAAAACTCCTTATATGGGCAAAATGCCAGTTTTTGGGGTCCTTTTGTAGGTGAACTTCAGAGGTCTAATGACACAGCCTTATGTATTTTGAGCATATTTTTAGATATAGCGATATGTGTGTGGTGACACTATATACTTAAGTAGACCTTCTGAAGTGGAGCATAATTTCTAGGGCAGTCATTGTTGTTGGCCTTTCACTAGCAGTGGAAGGAAGTGGCTGTCTCACTGTAATCTAAAGCTGGTTCAGTATGACGTTCAGATAGCTAAAGCCTATCTTCATGATGCTAGCGCTTTGTCACTTCCAGCTTCATCTACACTCTTTTTGAAAAAGGTGGGGATTCTTGTCTGGGTTGTCACAGTCGGTTTCTATATTAAGCTGCTCCAGATTCATAGTGATTTAAATATAGCGTTTCCTCGTTTCCATAACCACAATAAAATATCTGAAAACAAAGGAGGAACTCGGGGACATAATATCTTAGCTGTCCCATTATCATTTAAAGCTCGTCTGATGCGTTTGTGCTAGAGATTATACTTAATCATTCCTTGCTTTTTAGACTCATGTCTAAATGTCTGCCCAGCTCAAAAAGGAAAAATGATCTTGACATGAATTATAATGGCCTTTCTTCATGCTGTCGCAACCACAGTCTTGAGCAATGCCGCACACTTGAATTGCACAGAACTGATAAGTGAAAAATTTTTGCAACTTATTGGAAGCCACCGGTAATATGAAAGCCGGCCAGTAAAAACAAACCTAACTGAGGGTTGTGATCATGAAGGCAAAGAGTATATGATGAAGGCCTGACCTTGCTATGAAGCAGGGTCAAAGATGTCCCATTTCTTTATCAGTTAGACTGTACAAATCAATGAAACAATAACTTTGGTTTATTGCAAAGCAGTTCCGTTCTTGCTTGATTAGTTTGAGTTGAAAGTGGTTGTTAGCGTAAGGCTTATCCAGGTCAGTAGAATTGCAAGAAGATGGATATAAATAAGACGTGCACAGTAAAAAAAATTCCCATCACTCAGCACACCAGCCAAATTAATAATTCAAACACGTACAGACGTAAGTGCATTTGACTGTCGCTGAAGTATTCATAAAGGCTAACAAACAAGGACGACAAGCGGACAACAGCAAATGGACAAACCGAAGTAGACCACCGGGGAACGGCCTGTGTAGAGCTGGGTCTGTGGTTATTGTTTGATTGGACTGGATTTCTGAGTTGAAAAACTACTGATTAGATTTGCCTATTTCATGAACTGCCAATTTTATATAAAACAATTTTGATCTGAGAAGAGGGCTGAACATGTCAGTTGGATGAAGGTTGAAAAGAATGGCTATAAAATGACAAATCGATATAAAATGCTGCACGTGTTATATGCTGACATGTCAATCAGCACAGCCTCTATTATTGTTTATATTTTTATCAAAATAATACCCTTGGTACCTGATTGCTATTAGCATGGATTATCGTAACACTACTTCAGATAGTATTACTTGTACAGATTGATTACTTGGACAGATCGTTACTTTGAATCAAAAGCTTTTGTTTAGAATCTTTAAATTGTTAATGTGTTTTTTTTTTTTTTTTGTACAAAGAACCTTGGATCCTTCACAGCTGAAATTACGACGGAGTATTAGGGCCACACATGAAGGAAAATATTTTTGCCATGTCAACATTAAACTTGACATTTCGAGAATAAAGTTGAAATGTAATATCGACTTTAATCTCGACGTATCGACATTAAACTCAACATTTTGAGAATAAAGTTAGTTTGGAGAGAGAACGACCGCTCGGGACGATTGAAAGGGAGGACGAATGAAACAATGCAACAAGTGCAACAATGATTCAGAGTGTTTGAGTGCAACAATGATTAGACATAGGCCTATATCATGTGGACAAAACATAGACCATATTAACCTACGTTGCTCAGCCAAATACTTTGCTGTTAGGTCCTTATCACAGAGTTACAGGCGATAAATGCGATGGTCAAAAGCCTAAACGTCATAGCGGTTTATTTATTTATTGTAGGCCTATTATTAAAGTAGATATGATATTTCAACTTTATTCTCGAAATGTCGAGTTTAATCTCGCCATGGCAAAAATATATTTTTTTCTTCATGTGTGGCCCTAATACTCCGTTGTATGAAATATCTCCGTACATGGTTAAAATAGAGGTTTTTTTTTTCTTTTCTATTTAAGCGACTTTGTACACACACACACACACACACACACAGGTCCTTTATATCTCTGTCCGCCATCTTTCCTCCAGGGTCTCCCATGGCCGGCCAGCCAGTCCTAATCACCGTTCAGCGGCAACTCCCCCAGACCATTAAGCCGGTGACCTACGCCATGGCCTCGCCCGTCTCCACCCCCTCCTCCTCATCATCCTCCTCGCCCCAGCCCACCGTGGTGCAGACGTTACACGTGGTCCACCAGCTCCCGGCTGTGGCAGTCACCACGGTGGCCAGCCTCACCGCCGGCGCTACCTACACGGCCAACGCCGCCTACACTGCCAACGCCCAGTCGGGGCAGCAGAACGGTGGTGACCACTCGGAGGTCAAAGGTGAAGGATTACAGCTTTTTCTAGTCTGTCTCCCTCTCCCACCCCCACTCCCACATGCACTCCGACACTTAATCACTCTGTCTCTCTCTGTTTGTGTGTGTCTTCCTGTGTGTGGTGTTTTTATGTGGTTGCTTTTATGTGTTCCATTGTTCACAAAATGGTCAGTAAAACTTGTTTTTTTAGGAGAGTGGTTGTATGATGGGTTGATCATACGTGGCTGTGCAGTGCATCTGCTAGTAGCATTTCATTAAACGTGTTTTTTTTTTCTTTTTTTTTTTCTTCCTCCATTTTTGTATTTGCAGTGAAAGTAGAAGCAATGCCTGCCATCTCAAACGCCTCTATAGGTGGGGCCAGTCGCTTCATTCAGACCTCCCAGGGCACACCCCTCCAGACTGTTACCTTGGTGCAGCAGGCTCCATTGGGTCAGCACCAACTGCCAATCAAAACCATCACACAGAACGGCACGCACGTAGTGCCCATCAGCGCTGCCATCTCAACTGCAGGAAACACGGGTCAGTGCTTCTGACTATACTTGACCGTATCATTGATATAAACCATGCTTATGAACTCTGTCTTTACAGTCAAACTTGAAAAGTCATGAAATATCTTCAAATGTATTCTTCAAATATTTAATATTGGCTTGTGGTAATATCTTCAAATGTATGCATCAAATATTTAATATTGGCTTGTGGTTTAAGCTTTAACGTTGAATCCTTTTAAGCCATGAAGTTTTGCATGTGCTGCTTGAACAGCGGTTGTAATGGCTAGTATGAGCTAGTTGGGGCAGCCGTGGCCTACTGGTTAGCGCTTCGGACTTCGAACCCCAACCAGTAGGCCATGGCTGAAGTGCCTTTGAGCAAGGCACCTAACCCCTCACTGCTCCCCGAGCGCCGCTGTTGTTGCAGGCAGCTCACTGCGCCGGGATTAGTGTGTGCTTCACTTCACTGTGTGCTCACTGTATGATGAGTGTGTTTCACTAATTCACAGATTGGGATAAATGCAGAGACCAAATTTCCCTCACGGGATCAAAAGAGTATATATACTTATACATACTTATACTTAGTATTTTCCTCAACTCAGTTCTGTCACCCCAGTCTGGCGGAGGCTAATATTTGATGGCTGTGGTGCATGCAAATCACTTTGCCTGTGATGGTAATATGCTCTGTTTTGGGATTAGATAATATGCAGATTAATGGTTTATGAGACTGAAGGACACCAAAAAATGCGGAGGTGTATCCCTCAACACTGCATGGTAATATGCCAGTATGTTGGAATGGCGCAAAGCATTGCTCCGTTGCATGAAGGGCAAATAGTTTCCCTGTGCAATGGAATGAAAAATGATCATGAGGTCTGGAGATCTGAGATATCATTGATGCATGTGAACTGCACATGCATACATACACCGAGTAGATTATATGAGGGTGAGCTGTGTATATGTACGGGTTTTCCACTACTTCAAACTGGACAGTCATTCCATGAGGCCACATGTAAAAGTGTTTGTCCCGTGAGCATGGTCTCAGCAATGTTTCTGTTTGATAGGAATGTTATAGAAGGCCAGCACTTAAGGGCTTATGAAGCCAGAAATGTGTTGCGGAGTTTGCTTGTTTATATAGTACAGTTTACCAGCAGGCTTGTGAGGAGCATGCCGTCAACAACTGGCTGTGGTGTTGACTTTAATTATGCCATATAGAGGCACAATGCACTTCACCTCTTTTAGTTGTAGAATTCTTTTTGAATATCAAACTAAACCTAATCCATAACTAAAATAACTACTCAAACCAGCATAACTATCTGATGTTCTCCAATCTCCATGGAGACTGTTGTGTTTACAAAGTAACTGAGTTTGGTAGCCTCTCTTTTTCTCTCAGCAGTGGCAAGTCCCCTCCACTTACTGGCAACCCACGCCTCGGCGTCGGCCTCCCTGCCAACCAAGCGCCAAAACGGAGAGCCGTCAGAACAGTCGGAGCCCAAGAAGCTCAAAACTGAGGACGAGACGGAAGGTGGAGGAGTCTTCGCCGTGACTACAGACAGAGACAAGCAGGCGGTCAACGAATAGGGCTTCTCCTTCCATTCTCATCTTGTTACCCGCGAGTCTCTCATTTCTTGTTTTCTCTTCCCCATTTTTTTTTTTGGCCATAATCATTTTCCATCATTACTTATTTCACCGATTTCAATGGTGCCAAAAAAAGGAAACCACATGTTTTAAGAACAGATGGATTGGGAAAGTGTCATCTCTGAGGACGTAGGCGAAGTGGAAAGACAATGCGTTTGGTGCAAAAATGACCAGCAAGGCCGAGGAACGCAAACAAAAGGAAGGATAACTTCAAGTGTACAGTGAGCAAAGCACATGAAGCCTTTACACATAACCAGAAATAAAACTGTATTTGAACCCCAAGGCCTACCTAAACTTCATAGAACAACCACCCAGGTCTTCAGGAGGTTCTAGAACCTTCCACCTCCACTACCTCTTTGTGGACTGGAAATAAAAAGGCAAAGGGATGATGGTTGGACCTTTCCAAATTTGAATGACTTATCAGAAAGCATGACACAATCAAAACACTTTAGAAGTGAGAATATGTCTCTAAAGTAGTCATCCAATGCTATTTTGTATGCAGATATTCACAGTGGCTTACAGCCAGTTTTGTTTTGAAGTGGGGACTGCAACTTCTTTACCTGATCCATGGACACAACCATACTGCTGCTATTTATGAAGTCCTTTAGAAAAGAAGTTGCAGTGGATGAAGGAGCAAGTCTTCAAAGCGTCATGACCATGTTGTTTGTTGACAAACAAACAAACAAGCAAGCAAAAGTTCTCATGTTGTGTAACAGATTGGAATATCTTCTATTCTATTTAGTAGCATAAAAACACCTAACCTTGGAACCGCCAAGGTGTTCCAAATTAAGTTCCACAATAGGAGAATGTGTGGAACTATTGTCCTGTACCATGGCAGCTAGCCTTTATGTAAAACCTACCTAATGCAGTCCTAACTAGATATGCAGTATTTTGTGGTACATGTGTATCATAGTCTTATTTGTGTGTGTTTTTCCATTTACCAAGGCACCCAAAAGCAACTGGGACAACACCAGAATGGGATCTTCTCACATTCACAAGCATTCAAGTTTTAGGGTTTAAAAAAAAAAGAAAGAAAAAAACAGACTCTAACTTTATCAGAATGAATGTAGTTTCTCTGTAAAAGAAAAAAAACAAAACACTATCGATACAGTGGATTTGTGTTTATTTTTCTCTTGAGTCCAAATTATGTTTTTTTTTGTTACATCTAAAGTTTTTTTTTTTTTTTTTTTTTTCCATATTTTAACAAATAACCTATAAGATAAGAGATATATTTCCATTCGTATTTGAACAAAACACTTCATCTGAGCTTGCATGTTTAATGAGTAGAGAAACCTATACAGGACCTGAGCAGAACCCCCCCCCCCCCCCCCCCCCCCCCAAGGAACTGTGAAGAAACTTAAAAAAAGGAAATATTTTCCTGCGTGATTTCCAACCAGAGCTGCACTTACCTTGTCCCTATATCTCTGACATCCTCTTTTCCCTCTCCTTTTAATTCTTTTTTTATGTTTTCCCTGTCTGCGGTGTTTGTACTTTGTGTTGAAGTTGGCAATGTCTTTGCCCAATTTTTTTTTTTTTTTTTTAAGTCTGCTCAGATTGGACAAAAAAAAGTTTATTCAAATGGTATATGTTCCTTAAGGAGAAAAATAAGTGATAGATGTTTGTTCTGCTTCAGTGGGTAAATGCCTTTTATATATTAAATTAAAAAATAACTAATGTATGTATCTGTCCTTGTGTGCATCCATTCAATACCTGAGAGGTCTACTATGAAGCAAGGTTACTGGCCTACCCAAGTAACTTCAGGAGTAACAGCGGATCTCCAAACACGGCGCTTAAGAAACATAGCTGATTAGTGCAGTGTTCTTTTAGAGATGAACGGTTACTCCCAATGTTATCTGGGTCAGTCAGCTACATACATTTGTAGCACACCCCTCTGAACTATACATTGAACATTAGTGTATTTGGTATTTATATCCATTATCTGGTTGGATAATGGATATAAACAGTAGATGGCGCTCTTGGCCAAGTTTGTCTTGGTTGAAAGCTCACACCAGGCCTCAGATATGAGATGACTACCATCAGCCGAGGCTCAATGTGGACGAAACGGCAAAAACGGCTTGAGAACAAACAAGAATGAGCCTCGTTGGCCTAACCCTCAGCGTTTTTAACAGTGGAGTTTGTTTATCTAGAGTAGTCCCATGCTTATAGATCTTTTTACTGGTGGTATACTTTAATCTTCGCACTGGCTCTATAATTAGTGCTCCAGTCTCATGTCTGATTAGTGGTCAAAATGGATGAAGGGGATAAGCGTCCACTGCACACTCTTTGTGAACATGTACAAGGTTGCCTGTTATCACCAACCATTAATATGGAAAAGGTCTTCTAAACGAAAAGCTTCTCTGATCCGTACTCACCCTCTGTATACACCCTTTGTGTGTGTGTGTGTACATAGATAGATAGATAGATACTTTATTGATCCCCAGGGGAAATTCAAGAACATGGCTCACAGCTCAACGCAACCATCTGAGCAAGCACACCTTTTCAGAGGCTGGTGCTTAGATATCGTATTTCTGTTTGATGTTGTTATGGTAAATGACTGCACACATATGTACAAGAATCTGAATACAAAATTGTAATCTGAGACAAAAGATTTCTAATGGCCATCCTCTGCTTAGTTTAAATGTTGCTGGTGGGAGAATGGCCAGTGGAAACAAATTAATTTGAAGATGACAACAAAACACAAAACATGTTGCACCAATGTCTCTAAACTTACCCACCATTGTATTCATTTTGGGGGGACACTGACTTTAGCAACTGTTCATAACTATACCATTGCACTATTTATAAAACACTACTTACTTAATATATGCAGATGTGAAGTTGTAGCCTGTGTTTCAATAAATTGACATAAATGGTCACAAGATGGTGGGTTTTTCCCAATAGACTCATGCAGGTGTGTCAACAAGGTATTGCAATAATAAAATAAATGAGCATTTACAATCGAAAAAGAGCAAACAGGTTGTGATCACTATGAAGGGGATCACCAACTGGGAGAGTTTTGTGTGATAATGTTTTTATGCAATCATGAGAATAGTATATATTATCTAGCTTTGAGCTTTCTATAATTTACAGTTAGTTTTTACTCTCAAACCATTTGACTTGCACAAGGCTACATGTATCACTACAATAAAAAGCAGTCAAAGGCTTTATTCTTTACATCTGTTCAAAAAGGTAAGGATATCGAGTAGCGTGCAAGGGCTCCCATTATGAATTGTGTACTTTGTCATTATCTTCAGGTTCTTGAACAAAGCAGTGATGGATCTGCCAAGCTCTCCTCTCTGCTAAGATTACCAGACATTATTCTACTTCAAACATCAGCTAAGTAGTGTAATCATTAAACTGCTATTGAAACTAAAGCAAATGGATCAGCCTATCGATATAATGAATCTGCAAACAATGACACAGCAGGCACAGGGAACATTTAATCAGTCTGTGGAAAGGGTTGTGTCTGTGTGACTCATTTGAAAATGATGATATGCTGTTGATATTGTACACACAGGCTCACTAATGACAGCAGACTGCTAGATACCTCGCTGTTTTGTAAGGCATCACAGGACTCTTAATATCATATGCCTTACAGTCAAACATTTTGATGCCAGTGGGTAACACAGGTGAAGAATTCCCTGAATTCGGCTGCCCTTTTCCCATTCATACTTTGGAGTGAAATACGCAAGGACATTCTAACCCCCTCTTCAAAATGCATTCATCTTGAAAATGGAGTAAAAGCTGTATTCAAGTTTTTGACAGGGCATTTTACCCAGCCCCTTCTGCCCGAGCCAACAACCCCCTGCGTGTGAAATTGTGTCAGAAAAGGGGCACCTCAGCACATGCCCACTTGAAATGGCTTTATTCTGAAATGTCACCAGGCGTTATTTTTTTGTCGAGCTGACTGAAGTAACATAAGAGGCTTTCTGGGAGCCGATTCCCATCCAGTGTGTTTATTTTGCCACAAGGTATAGTTTGTTGTTGGTCCTACCATGGTGGTTGCTGCAGGCTTGCTGGACACATTTCACTGCTATGCGCTTTGCTTTTCAAACTCGCCCTTAAGAGAGGATCTGCTGGTGTGTTCCAACATACTGATAGATTTGTTGCTCAGAATATCTGTGGTTTGGTCAGTTGGGAACAATAGCTTTTGTGATGCCATAGGCAGCTTATGATGAGATCTTGCCGTCCCGGTTCTGTCAGTAGTCAGGGGGGAACTTGATCTCACTGTTAACAGTGATGTGCAGGGGTGTCAGATTCACCTGCCAGGCCAGGGAGGTGGGCCAAGCGAAGGTGTCGGAGCTGGAAACCCAAAGCCCTGTCCTCTCGACACAGTGGTTGTGAATAGGGCAACCTGATCTGTCTCTGAACATGTACTGGGTTACTGAAACAACAAGCGTCACTTGACACAAACACAGCTTGATTACTCAAAGCCACGCAAGCAGCTGCAATGAATAAGTGATGAATGTCTGACTTTTCTACCTCTCTCTCCCTCCTCTGAAGCTTTTCCACCAGCTCTGTCAAAAATGACCCCAGACAGTTGATGCTCCTGTGATCTTATGGCACAAAGGCCTGTAAGTAGGCCACAGAGCTTATTATGCTCACAGTGGGGACATAAGATCATTAATGCATTTCATCATGAATGAACCACAACATACATATACATTATTCTGTATTGCTCATTCAACACAGCATGGCACACTGATGACGACTCCCTGACCAAAAAATTGATCTCAGAATTTATTTAGTTACATTATATAGGCCTACAATCATTTTAGATTCCCATCGAAAATCAGCACACATTAACACAATAGAGAGATATTAGGCCGAACTTGCAAGCTCCATGGCATATTTTAAGCTTCTGCTTTAAAGTCAGTCTTATTTCCTGTAGGCTATGGTACTATCAAAGGTTCAATGTTTTCTTCAGGTGCATGTTTTCTTCGTGGCAAAACAACTACAGTCCTGTTTTGCGGCTGTCACGAGAAAGGTGATTGGAAAATCTTCCATTTCTTCCTCCACTGCCCCAGTAAGATAATACATCACATCAGAGGGTGTGACACTTCCAGACGAACAGGTTCCTCATGTTAGTGGTGTTGAAACTCTGGTGTTAGGCTAGTGTGTAGCATGTCAGCTTTCCCCATCCCCAATTCTCAGTTCCTTGAGAAATGGTCATCACATTCACAAAATTCTGTATGTATTCATCTTTGATTATGTTTTCCCTCCTTTGGTTTTCAGAAAAATATGGCTGTTTCTATACAGTGTTCATGAAAGGGGCACAGGTGTATTCAGCAGTCTTTATGTAAGCCAATAGGATTTTCAATGTTATGTCAGTACACACTTAACTTTGCTGATGACAACAGCTGAATTGTGGATAATATGATTAAATGTGTATTCTAATATATTGCCACACTATGAGGGGTGGTTTTCTAGACATAGCCTAGTCCTAGATTAAAAGCTCTTTTTTTCTGTCTACGGGCTTAATCCATGTGGAGGATACCGTCCCTGTTTATCCCCAGAACAGTCTTTATGTGAGGGTAAACACACCTTATGTTCGCTGGGAGGTTATAGGGGAGATTGAAGTTTTGTTTTTGTTCTTGGGTGAGTCATCTGCCATTTTCTTAAGTCCGGAAGTCTTCCCCTTGAGTCTATCTCCAGTGCAATAAACTAGCAGCAGTGAAATCCAGTTTCAGACAGACACACACAAACACAACTTTCTCCCCACTCGCGTCATTTCACAAGAAAGTCTGACGCCGGCACCACAAGGTTCCCCAGGTACCAAAATATCCAGAAGATAAGGCTGATGAAGATGACGAGAGGTCCTGAGAGGACGAAGAAGTCCCAGAAACTCAGGGGAGCAAAGATGCCGAGGAAGAAGAGGATGAGGCCGATTGCGTCGAACGCCACAGCCAGGAGGAAGAAGCCGATACAGTGGCCAAGGTACTGTGTGTAGTCCATGTTTGGAGAGATGTTCCTTTGTCTGTCCTCTACCAGCCGTGAACTCAAAGTGGCAAGCTGAGGGAGAGCTCTCTTGAAGGACAAGGACGCATTCCCGCAATAACAACACTGACATGTTCCGCATAGCAAAAATCTTGAACTACAAGTAGATCCACTTTAAGATGGATGAGATTCACCCTACAGTCTTTGTTTTAGGAAATGTGATTGATGATAAGTCCTTGTACACCAATTCCTTAGTGTCACAAGTTCCTATTTAGACATTTTCCTATCTAATCTCAACGTATTTAAAGGAACACGCCACCCAATGTCAGTATATGTTCTTACCTTAGGGACTGTACGATATTTACGGGGGTTGGCGGAACAAGTCAGAGCCGGGCCGGGGGCGGGGCACATGACCGGGCCCTTTATTAAACTCATCATAACATAATTTTACAACATGAATACACATGCCCGTAACAGCGGGTGTTACAAGCGTCAGCGCCACGGAGAGCAACTATGTAATTTGAAAGTCCATCGAACGTACATGAAGTGTAACCAAGAGAACAAGAAAAACATTAGGCTACATGAGCCCTAATAATAAAACAATAATAATACGCAGCACTATTTGAAGGGCATACGAGCCTTGCGCTCCGCAAACTCGTCCACGATGCTCTGTGTAGGCCTATGTCCATTTTCTTTGCTCTCTCATTCTCTATGGACAACATGGCAAGTCCACTCCTGTCCCACTGTGCTCCTCAAGTGGTTTTTAATCTCACTGAATGCAGAAGTTACTGCTGGGTGGTTGCATTGGCGGAGCAAGGGGGTGGCTTCGGGGGCTCAAGCCCCGAATCCCTTTTTAAAAGCCCCGAATCTTTTTTTGTAGGTGTGTGTTTTCAATTTCCAACGATTTCTAATTTAACTTCCCCTCGGTTTGTCTATAAATGTTACAAAATATAGCCTAGGCCTACTATTACTGAGCAAATATCCCTTACTTTCAAAGCCCAATATGTAAGGGATAATGGACGACACGGTGGTCTGTTCACAGAAGTTAATGCACGGTCGAGGTTGTAAAACGGGAAATTCTAACAATGGGAAATTCAACCAAGCAGTGGAATAATGACAGATAATCTGATTTCCCACACGATGAGTTTAGGCAATGCCAGAGCCGAGATGTAGCGGTTTACGTCATAAACCGGGCAGGAAAGTTCAGAGCGGCGCAGTCAGTTTAAACAGCAAGCCGGTAAGAAAAACTATTGTCAAGACATTAGGCAATTAGGCTTGTACCCCGGAATACAAAAATAAACTTCAGAAAGACAGAAAGTTTGCTTCGCTGCGCAGCGGTCATAATAAGAGGAGAACTTTCACTCTCGGAACTCTTCCGGTGTGGTACTGCATCTAGGGGCGCTCGCGGGCGAGTCCAGAATGAATGGAGGTTTATGAGCTGTACCCCTCAAAATCCACTTTTCTCGGGTTATAATTTTTTCTCAAGTAATTTGAATATTGTATTCGAAAGGGGAGGCAAAGACAATACACATGGTTGAGTATTATAAGTCACTTAATTGTTCTAAAAAGCCTTTCAAACGTGTCAATGGTCATTCATTAGCATGATCATAGCATAGCATAGCATCAATGCTAGCGTGTTATGGGCAACAACGACCCAACCTGTAAGAAAACGAAAGGACAAGGATGATTTCACTTTTGATTGATAATCCATATCCATTTTGCGAAAAATAAAATAAAATCTGAGGGTTTCAGTTGTTAAATAGGTGAAAACAATCAATTTAGCCATGTAGCTACATAGGACCCCATGTATTTTGGACTCGCCTGCGATCGCCATCTAGGTGAACTAGGTGAGCTGCAGCCAAATTCGGTTAGTATGGGATTAATAGAGAGTGGGGAGGCTCTCCCGTGTCGGTATGTGCACTCAAACGCTCTGGTGCGCGGCGCGAATGTGTTAGCATGTTGCTATGCTAGCGGGCTCAGACGTAGCCATAGAGGGAGGTAGCAGTAATCAAAAACATCCACGTTTTCCCTTAAATACAGTCACACGAGTAGTTGATAAAAATGTGTAAGGTCACACAACATGAAACGTGGCAATTTTCCAAGCGAATAAACAGGAGAACTACAATGTGTGGTGCAATAGCACTTGAGAGTACTTCGACCTAGCAAAGTAATATTAATTAACACCTAATTGTAGATCCTATCCACCACAGCGTTCAGCCGATCCCTCAGCCTCCCCCTCCGAGGCACACACAGTAATTTCCGTAAATAGTGACAACCTGTTAGTTTGAGCTGACTTAGAAAAGTAGCAGGTAGTAGTAAAGTAGATGTGAACAATCATCAAAATCATGTCATTCGGATGTGTTTTGAGAAAGTTCGATTTTACAGTTTTTAGTCAAAACTCGTTAGCCTGGAAGTGATCAGGGCATGTCATTTCGCCGCTACAAAACGCTATTTTAATACCTCTTCTACTCCTACGGACTTCCCCCTAAAGATGCCAGCTGCAGCAGCAACATTTCCGGAAAGGTACTGGCTTGATGAAATTCATTCTGGACTCTCTATCCGACCACATAAAGACCTTTGGATACTTCGGTTTGGCTTTAGGGACCCCCTACTCACTACCACGTAAGTGTAATGTTGTTTGGAACGGTAGAACTGGTGGAACTGTGGAACTGGTGTATTTACAAACTTTTCAATGCCTCGTTTTATGAGTAAAGAACATAGTTGTACTACTGTAGAAGTTTTGTACCATTCAGGGCATTATTAGTGGGGTAATTTACGAGATAAAAGTTGGTACCATTACGACTGCAGAAACTCATTAGTGTCTGACAGCGCTACTCGACCAGGGTTCGACCAAGGGAAAACAGGTTCCTGGAGGGTGTTTGGCTCTGGGTCATGGTGCAAAGGACCCTAGGGTGAAATTACTCCGAACCATCGCTTTAAGTTAATCAGAGTGTCTGTGAACATTCAGAAGTAGATCATGACTTTCTTTTTCACTAAGGTATGAAATTAAAGTGACACAGTGGCTAAATCCTCTAGTCATTTTTCAACATAGGAAAGACAAGAGAATACACTAAATTTAAATAAAAAGAAAGTGTGTTGACATTTTTAAGTTTGGGAATGTCTAAAGCAATGATTCAAATGTTCTAATCAAGTGGAAATGTGACAAACATGCTCAAAGACCCATTGTTATCTTGCCCCCGCACACAGTATGGAGGATGGTAAGAATCCCTTCATTCATGCAGGCAAAAAAATCCATAAGAACCCCTGTTGGAGAGTTACAGAAAAAGGTGTCATCTTATGGTCACCAAGTCCCCCAAAAGTGACCTCACTGCTAATAGATTATTTAGAGGGCATGCTAGGTAAAAGTATGTCCAGTCATTAAAATTACCAATGTAAACAGCAGGAGTTACTGAATGGTAGAGACTTTGTCTGGAAGTGTGGTCTATTGTGAAATTAAATGAAAACAGCACTATTTGGCTAGAAACACTTTAGGCTTGTTTGGCGTACATATATGACGAATGACTACCTGAAAAGAACCTCATGCCTAATGAGAATTATGGTGGAAGGGCTGTGCTATTGTGGGGCTGTTTTTTATTCCCAAAGGCCTTGGGAACCTAATTAAGGTGCATGGTACATTTTCAAAGGAAATCTGTCAATCTCTGCCAAGACACTAAAAGTGGGTCATGATTGGATCTTTCATCAGGTCAATGAACCAAAACAAACATCCAGATCAAAACAAAGATGGTTTACTGCAAAATCAAGCTTCAGCCAATGCCATCTCTACCCCCTAATCTAAACTCCATAGAAAACATGTGGGGTGATTCAAAGAGGAGAATGCACAAAAAATTGCTTCCCTTCAAGATTGGATTTTTCCTTCATTGTTTTCATTGTGAGATTACAATAAATCACCAACAGATTCATTTTTTATAGTGGTTTTTGGTCAACTTTATCAGAGGTGCCGATAATTCTGGAGGGTGGTGTATGTATGTGCGTGTGTGTGTGTGTATATGTACCGGTATGTGTGTGTTTATGTGTGTATGGCTGTTAATTTCTGCTGAGAAGTTCTTACAAGATAGATTTTCTTTTAACTTTGCTGGCTTGTTAAGTCAAAACATTGGGAGGAGAGCCTGAATCATATTGCCATCTAGCCCCTTTATCAAAGGCTAAGTCATATAAGCTAGGCAATGCATACAGCATCTGTAATAGAAACATGAGGCAAAAGCTTCATTAAGTTTAGGTAATAATGTGGACACCTGCTCAATCACTGTCAAACGAGTTTTGTTGTTATAAGTTAAGTGTCTGCATTACTGCATTAGTGTCTTACTTCATTCTGCACTCCTGGATCAAATCATCCAATTTCATGTCTCTGTTAAGGGGGGGTTCAAACCAAAGATATGTGTCGAGATGAGCTGCAATGTTCTAAAACCTTGCAACTGCGTTGGTGTGAATTGGGCCTTAAGCATTAGACTGAGGTGAGGCTGAATAAAGGAGTGTTATTACCTGGAGCGTGTTCTACATAGTCTGCTGAGACGGTGGTATGTTCAATATGGAGGTATATTTGGTGCAGTTCAGTCAACACATAACATTTCAGGAACCTGTGGTTTCATGTGGACAAAAGATATTTTTATAAAAAATAGTTTTTTATTAACACATAAAATGGTAAAAATAATTGAAATGTTCAAATGAAATGTCCATATACACTGAAATGTGCAAGATTTTTCTGAAATGAGAGCAGTGATTCAGAAGACCCATTCAAAGAGAAAAAAAGATATTAAAAACATTGATTTGCCATCTTCAGTCTTCTAAGTGCTGGTGTGCAAGAGAACCAGTGACCACCTGAAAAATAAACAAGTCCTGAGGTTAAACCTGTGCCAGCTATCAGAATACGCGATAACCTCAACTCAAATCACAACTGTTTTGTGTGGTCAAAAGAGTCTAATTGCAGTGAACAAACATTGCACAAACGATTGTTTCCCAACTGTACTGTTGATTCATGGGTGTTGCCTCTCTAACCACCAGTGTAGTCCTATACTGTTGGAAAATGTCCATGCAACTTACAGGAATGCCTTCAGGGAAGTGTTTGCTTACTGCTGGGCCTAACCTACACAATATGCCAAACAATCATGATGGTTTAACAAAAAAGGGGGTAGAGGAGTGCTTCCTGGACTTGAAATTTGGTTAAGTCAGAGGTGCTCTTTGGATGGGAAACTATATGCCAAGAATAAAAAAACTTTTTAACTTTTTCAAGAGTGCCTTGGAGTTTTTTTTATTCTTGGCAATCATGATGGTTTCACTGAATGAAAGGTGGTAATAACCTCTCCTTTCCCAGCATCCTGTATCTGTGAATGCAATGCAATCATCTGTAGATGCAATAAACTGCTCAACATTCAATATACACTGACACAGTTACATTGATTTAAGTTGAGTTCAAAGACTTCAACCTGTGTAATTGAAAAAGCAGCAACCCTGTTTAACAGAAGAAAGGTACATTGCATGTTGGGACAATGTCATGGACAGAGGAAAGGTAAATTGCATGTTTGGAGAATGTCATGGGTGTCATAGTTCTGTACTGTATGGCAACAGCATCATAAATACACAATGCCCTCAAAATTAAACGTAGGCTATTTCAGGAATGGAATAGACATTGAATTTGTTCTAAATTTTGTTACGTACGAAGGCTAGAGAAGACGTTCGACTTTCCCATCTTCATTCATCTGCAACAAATCTCCGGAATTCTTGAAAGTACCCAGTTCCACATTTTTTTGCACTGGAGTGTCAAGATTTCGATCATATCCTTCGTTATCGTATTCAAGGACTGCTGGACTCTCCCAGCTTATTTTTGTTGCCGCCTGCACTGATACAACTCCGTTGGTCGTCTTGCCAATGCATTTTTCTCCTGCCTCCAAAGTTTTAATACCACTCTTCGAAAGCCTCTGGGAAAACTTTCTAGCCCATTGTGTGAAACTGTCCAGACTGCTCTTGTCATAGTCCACAGATGTGTCTTTGATGTTTCCTGCGTACCACATTATCCACCAAATCAAACTAAGAAAGACGATGATTGCGCCAGTGTATATTAAAAAGTCTCCATAAAACCTCCCGTCAAGACGCAAATTTCCAAAAATTCCTACCAATAAAACTGTCAAACCGACGACGTCGAAAATTATTCCGAGAATAAATAAAGGCATACAGGCACCCACACATTTCACTGTGGCCATGCTAGAACTCTCGGTGTTATCCCGTTGGTTAGCATTAGGGCAACATTTAACATGTTGTTCAAGGCATGTATTTCCCACCTGCACAACACACCTGTTTAGCGCCCCGCCTTGTTTGATGACGTCGTATACAACTCACACAGAAATCACAATCAGTGTCAGTGCCCATCTCAGAGAACAGGGCACACAGTAGTTGATCATAGGCTACTTCATATGTATTTCTTAGTTATCGGGTTAGATCATGAACTCATTTCTGGCACGTGAGATGTGTTACTTTTATACGTTTATGTGTGTTTTTATGAAGGTTTTTATGCATAAAGGCAAACGAGCACTGACACGTCCTATTCGCATATTTTGTTTCTGACCGTTTTACAGGTCACTTTAACACAATTAAACTTCAGCCCCGACAAAACAGGCTGTAGGTGAATAGCCAACAACTTCAACATGTAGACCTAAAGTAACAGGAGTTCAAACAGGAAAGTGTGGATGATAGCGCTGGTGCATTGATAGAGGGCGCCAGTTACCTTTCTAAGAAACCGACCGTTGCATTTGGAGAGTGCGCAGAGTTCATGCAGCTGTACCACAGTACCATCGACAAGCTCACGCGCAGTTTACACAATGGGTAAGAGGCTTTAATTACACCTTTCCGGGTCTCTAACTAATCATCAGCATTCCCAATGTAATACTAAAGTCGCATTTTTCTTTCCATAACGGATATAAAGCCACCAAACATGGATTTGACTCTGATATGAGAACCCTCTCTCTACACCCTCTTATTAAATGTTCAACATATATCGATCATTGTTCATATTTATCTTATTATTGCAGTTTATTAAACTGAAATATTACCATTGACCACACCGTGGTGATAGTGCCATAGGAATGTGTGGTGCGCGCATCAGCCAAGTGTATACCCAGAAGTCGCATAGTAAGGCATATGAAATAATTAAGTCCTTGGGGAGTTTAAACTGCGAAATGACAAAGGTTCTCTGGAACTCGCTGGAGCCTACTGAAACCTCCCAAAAGATGCTCTTTTTTGCGTAGAAATTATGCTAGTGCTGTTTACGAGATGCTTGCGTTTCCCCTCACTCTCATTCCTCAAGCATGTGTTGGATAGGCTTTGCTGCCACTAAAACTATACTGGAAAGCAATATATTCTTCCAGTCTTATGGTGGTTTTGTGAGGTGGTTTTGTGTAATAAGCAATGACATTATTTACTCCATAAGACGCCCCGTCAGCAAAGCAAGTATCTGATAATGCAGAGGGCAGTCAAATGAAATACATCAGACCAGTTCCACAGTGTCAAATACAAATGTTCCCTTCTGAAAATGATGACTTAGTCTGAACCCAAAGATCAATCTTAGTCTGAAATAATAGCAGTGTTTGCACTATGGAAGTATAGGCCTATGATAGATTCATGAGACTGTTTAATCTAGAAATGGCCACTCTCTTTACCCACAGTGTGTTAAGCCTCTGGAATCTGTAAAGGGAATAGGTGCAGAAGAGTTTTCATTTGGAGCCAAATTTGATCTGAGACCTCTCTTGGCTTTACTATAAAGGATTGCATGTAGTTATATATTTTATATAGTTATGTAAGACCACACTTTGTTCCCGTACAATTTCCACATGAAATCACCCAGAGCAAAAAAGGAAAGGATGAGGCAATGTCATTTCTATTGTCTTTTGATAAACATACTGTAGGCCAGTGATACATTTGTCTTCCTACAAGTTTCATTAATGTGGCATCAGAAATGTTTTGCACATACGTATGTAGCATATAATGGACTGATCAAAATCACAACTGTGAACTTTGGGGCTGCTCACTGAGGGAAAGTCATAGGCATCCGTTGATTTCGTGAAGTCCCCATAAAGTCCTTTATTTGCTGCCTTTAGATTTTCATTAATGGGGTTATAGAAAAGGTGAATTTACATTTAGTGTCGGAACAATGTTGGCTTGTCATGTCAAAGGTGCTCATGAATGGTGCAAAGGTGCTCATGAATGGTGCTCATGAATCCCTTGACATCTTACTTTTCAGTAGTGGAAAGCAGTTTGGTCCAAGGGGGGATGTGGAGCAATTTTGAATGTACTTCCAGAGATGAATCTAAAGTTTAGTTGAGAACTGCTTTTCAGTAACTTGTTTCATGGTTGAAATCACGTTAAACAATTCAGCTCAATGGGAGATGAAGATCTAGATCAATAATGCCCAGGGAGCTACTCTCATTAGAGTAAAGTTTCCCAGTGAGCCCTCAAACAGCCGCAGAGTTGAACATTAGATTTAACTTGACAAATGAGCACCACTTCCTATCTCCTCCTTCAACAAGCGCACACGCCCAGTGTGGATGTCAATTTGGAGCGGTTGGTCTGGCTTTCGCCGTTTCGGGGGTGTCAGATCTCGGCGCTTGGAGCCGAGGCTCCTTTCCGAGGATGCTGTCTTTCTTCCCAATCCTTGATTTCCCAACGGAACCGCAGCCTTGACACGCATGAGCTTCCTGGAGCATTTAAGCAGACGTCTTACCCTGTTATCAAAGACAGTTCCTCCTCGTGGTCTCTCTCCTCCAACCCCCCCCCCCCCCCCCCCAGACACGCTGCCTTCACATATCTCCCTGTCTGCGTGGTGGCAGATCACCAACTCATCCACGACCTCTTGGGGAATGTTGTACAGTAGATGATATTAGAAGTGGCTACAGAATGAGGTTCCCCCCCCCCAGGGCAGATGTCGGCGTTTTCTCGCGGCAACCGAACAAAATGTGTTTTGCGTCTCCCATTAAGGACAGTTTAAAACTGCTGTGGGGTATAATTTGGAGAGGCGAAACTGAGACTTCTGATGTGGGGAGTTGAGAGAGGGTGAGTGGTGGGTGAGGGGGAGAAGAGAACGGGGAGCAGGAGAATTTCTACAGGTGCCGCCTGTCAAATGAGAGGGCAGCTCTTCTCGTAGTCTTTCCACTCAGTAGCCACAAACAAGGGTCGTTAGGGTCACATATTTATAGACAGTGACCGCAGCCACAATCTCTCTTTGTCTCTCTCTCTCTCTCTCTTTCTCTCTCTCTCTCTCTCTCTCTCTCTCTCTCTCTCTCTCTCTCTCTCTCTTTTTACCCTCTTTACCCCCCCCCCCCCCCCCCACAGACACACAATCCCCTCTCTCCTGCTCTAGCTCAGATTTTTCAGATTTTTCAGAAACTGAAAAAAAGAAGCTGGTGAAAGGTTCATTCCTCCCTTCCGCTCCCTGCATCCCATGTCATCTGCTTTGGTCAAATAAATCAGTGCAGAGAGGCAGTGGGGAGGCACAGGGTGTGATGCTTATTCCCCATCCATCACTCTCAAGGTCAACTCAACAAATAGAGGGGACCACACAGGCCTGACTGGAGAGCATGTTTGTGGCACTTCTGTGTGTGTGTGTGTGTGTGGGGGGGGGGGGGGGGGGGTGGGTTTATGTGTGTGTGTATGTGTTTGTACTCTGTATTTATTGACCATGTCTCTCCATACAAGACATCTCACACACAGTGGCACATGTCTCGTGGTGTGTGTCCTTCTAGTGCACACTATCCATCTTCTGAGACCCTCCACCACCACCACCATCACCCCCACATCAACACACATTCATAACTGGGAAAGCTTGCTCAGCAGCAAGGTCAGGACCACTTGACCTTTGAACCCGCGGCACACACACACACACACACACACACACACACACACACACACATGGTCTTGTGTTGAATGCACCACACCCACGCAGGAGGGTCCTTTTCAATCCAAACACACACAGGTGGCTGCCTGATTACCGGCGCATGATAAATAGGGCCGAAGGAGCCCCGGAGGCAACAGGGAAATGGAGGAGAAAGCTTCTTATCTTGCCGTGCAGATACATGCGTAGATTTTCCCTTTTTAATCTGGGGGCTCACAGTCCCACGCAAGGAAAAAGAAGGGTTTGATTCATCGTGTCCTTGAATTATTTAGACTCGGCTCACCTCTTTCCAGGCCGGCCTTTCTTAAAAAGAGGACGCCTTCTGGAACTGACTTGTTTCTGACGCCACCCCTTATGGCTGGACTGAAAATCCAGCTTGGATTTAGATGACAGCTGTGGATGGCTAACTCCGTCCTCCCCTGTCAGCTTTCTCGAGGATACAGAAGATATGAACAATACATATCCCGTTCCTTCGCTCCATTCAAGCTTCACCTGCTTGGCGGCTGCAAGAGGCCGACCAAGGAGCATTTTCAATGTCGTCTCCGACAGCAAATGGGAGAGAGATTGGAAAAGGTGTTGAAGCCACACTCCATTCAATGTCTCAGAGCCGCATGGGCCAAGGTCTTACAGCCGAGGTGCATGGCATCTGCTGCTGCTGTTCAGACTGTTGTCACGCATGCTGTTCCAATCGTTGCCTTTTAAAGCCTAAATTATAATGCAGCCCCATAATCCAAAAATAATTAGCGACTTCCTTGGCATGAGCCAATTCATTGAATTGTATCACTAATAGGGAAACATAAATGGATTGGGCAGCGAAGCTTAAACGGCCCACAACAGAAGTAATTGTTATTCACAGGCCATGCTGCTAATCAGGAAATAAATAAATGGCATAAATCTTTTCTCCTAGGAGGCATTCATTATGAATTTTGTCGAATGAGAATGCCATTGATAACCCCTGCCCCAGCTAAAGACAGGAGGAGAAGGGAAAGTAGTAACTAAGTGATAAGACTGTATGCATAGTTACAATTTTCACATCACATCCTGAGAATGTTTTTCATTCTCCCAACGTAGGTGTGAGAATGTAGGTGTAGGAACGCATGCAAATACAGGTGTCATAGGAGACACAGCGCTCGAGTCCAAATGTGTTTTTGTTGAAAAGAGACCGCTTGTTATAAGAGATCATCAAAGCGATACAATAGCTCTCAGCCATCCAACACAATGTAGTATGCCAGATATGCAGGCTATAAGTGATATTTAATCATCATGTCTGCAAGCGTGTGAGATGGGGGCGGGGGGGGGGGGGGGGGTTGATGTGTGAGGCAGGTTGGCCAGTCTGTTGTCTTACAAAATAATCAGGCATGTTCTTTTCTCCTATTTTTTTGCGCAACATGCCAAATTCCACTACAGTATCATTTTTGTGTTTGTTTTTCCACCTTCGTTTTTATTTTGTTTCTTTGTTTGTTTTCCTGGCTGCTCCAAGAGATCTTTTATGAGTCTGGGCTCCCAGGAACACCCTGCGCCTGTGGGCAGCAATAAAGAAGAATCCACCATATTTGTATGAAGAGAGGTGAGGGTGTGTGTGTTTGTGTGTGTGTGGGGGGGGTGGGGGGGTGGGGGGGCAGTGAGACAGCTTGGTACCTTTTTTCATGCTAAACTGCCAAAGTACTTTGGCAGAGAGAGAGAGAGAAAAGCTTAAGTTCCTTTGTTTGATTCAAGATTTCTGAGAGCTGAGAAAAAAGTGATACAGTGATCTTTTGTGAGTCATGTTTCGATAAGTGGATGCGTGATAAATACTGTGACTTGGCCTTACTTTTCCCCAACTCGACTGCTTCAGAGACTTTATAACCGTTTATCTGAAATATTGCTGGACTTAATCATAGCTTGGACTGTTATTTTAAAAGTAAAGTGACTATAGCAGATGCTTTTATCCAAAGGAATCTTACATAATGAAGAATTTTAATATAAGACAGCATTAATATTTGCTTTGGAAAAAGGATTCAATGCATTTTATTCTTACCACACAGATATGATGAGAATCATTCTAAATAACATTGAATAATTGGAGTAATTCCATGCATTCTAGCACTGTTGATATTTGATGTGAATTAATCAACCACTAGAGCCCAAAAATACAGTATGTGTGGTAATCGGATAGAAACCTCAAGCAGCGTTAGCTCCAGCCAGGTTCATGAGAAAGACTGTAGCACCAGGTCTCCAAGGCAACCAGTAAGTGCTTGTGATGGATGCTGGTTCTCAGCATTAGGCTCTATCTATGGAGAATGAGTCACTCACCACTGAACCCGGCTGACCATTACCAGGGAGTCCCCTCAGTGCTCATAGTCTTGGTCTCTCTGAGGTCAATATTTTTGCTGTTAGCGACTGGACTGCACCACAATGAGTGTTCACTGATGCCAGTGTTTTATAGATCAACCTTTAGCATTCAAAACACTGACAAGAGTTTCACATATTAGCTATGGACATATCAATCATGTGCCCATTACTTTTCAATAATGATTTCTATTTTTCCTTCAAATAGTATTTGCCCAGCTAAACACACACACACACACACACACACACACACCACCACCACTGATGCCAGTGTTTTCTAGATCAACCTTTAGCATTCAAACCACTGACAAGAGTTTCACATATTAGCTATGGACATATGAATCCTGTGCTCATTACTTTTCAATAATGATTTCTATTTTTCCTTCAAATAGTCTTTGCCCAGCTAAAGACACACACTCTCTCACACACACACACACACACACACACATACACACACACACACACAACCACCACCACCATCATCACTACCCATTCCATACTCATTGGAAATGAATTAGTAAGCAATTTAACATCCATTTGATTCTGTTGTGATAATCCTGTGGGGATTCTGCCGTAAGAGCAGCTGAATTATAGGCGGATAATTCTATAGGTTCCCTTCTCCTCTGGCCTGTGCTATTCTTGCATTCAGTAATCCTCTCATTCTGTGCCACTACCACCACAGGGAGAAGAAGAAGATGAAGAAGAAGAACCAAGGCTTTCGCCTCACGTGTAGAAGCACCATCTCTGAATATCACGATTAAATTCAAATTAGCGGATACTTCTTGGAGGCATGCCTGTTTTGCATTTTCAAGACCCTCTCCAGCAATGATTACCCTACACATTACTTTAATGGCTTCACATCCTTGTAATGCTTTCTTTAAATTAAGGTTAATTCCCGTGCTCAAAATTTTTCCATGTTTATAAGCAAATTAATTTGTGCAGAATTAAGACTTCCTGTGTAAATTATGCTATGCCATTCACCGCGACGCCTTCAGAGAAAGAGAGAGGTGATTCCATTTCTAATGGAGAGGCTCTCGACTGCATCCGACGATCCATTACTCCATGCGGCGAGTCAAGGACACATTGTGTGAGGCCCTTGTGACAAGCAAGGCGGAAAGCAGCCGTGATGAGATTTCTCCAAGCTGTAATAGGAGACCTCACTGTCACCAGTAGGCAGATAACTATAAACATGCCTTACCTCTAGGGGTGGCAAGCCAGGCTCTCAGACACAGAAAAAAGAAAACAGCATATGCCAGCGTGCGGGGGGGTGGGGTGGGGGGTGGGGGGTTGCAAGATGAGGTTCATTCACATTCAAGTGGAAATGCCACTATTCATGTGCATTCTTAGATTTGAAGACTGCGGCTGACATGTTCTATACAAGGCTTCTTGTCAGACTAAAAATCGTACAATATTCACCTGTATATGACAGTTGTGTCACGGCAACTTCCATCCAGAAGTACCACAAAATGATCTCACTTTCTCAATTTAATTCCATATACTTTCTCATTGAATGTAAGCTATGCAATACCAGAAGCTGCGAGGAAATATCTATTTTGTAAGTTACATATTTAATGTCCTATATCTAAACAACTAAACACTTCTTGTATTTGTGTGGTCTGTGAGCTGGGGGATTATATTACAGGGCATATGAGTCATTAAATAAAGAAGTCAATGAGGCTGAAAAACAACATGGCCGCTGTTAACCTCGAGCGCTGACAGACATGTAACTGCCTGCACTCTCAGAAAAGGATAGAGCAATTGTCATCTTCATCGTTAGCTGCCTTGCCATGTTAAATACGGAAATCTTGAATACAGCCCCCAATCTAACATGACACATCAAAGAAAAAAAAAAAAACAATTCTTTTGTTTGACTTTTTTTCTGCATTGTATGCTTGTCATCATGACAAATGACCAGCTAATAATATGAAGACATTCTATTGATTAAGTAAAGGCACGTCTCTTATCTCATTTCACTGCATGGGAACAATAAATAAACTGCTGTCAACCGCATTAAAGGATGGTAAGTGGCAAAAACAGAGCCATTTACAACCATCGATTCACCCACAGACAGGATTATATAGCACTTAGCTTGCTGGTCAGGTTTGGGGAAAATTCCATTGCTGTGTAGCTGGGTTATTGAGGCGATTCCATTTTGGCCTTCATAAAAGGGCATAGTGAGACTGGAATATTGATGGCGCCATAGAGTGCCATTCATAGCTCTGGCCCAAAAGGTCCAGCAGCCCTTGTTCTCAAGCCTCTCTCTAGGTGTTTTGTCACTCACATTCTCCTGTCAAGTGTGCACCGCTCGCTGGGGAGAAGGCATACAGTCTGGCTTTAACCTTCTCTCAATCCTTCAAAAGTCGTTGTGTTCTTTCACATGAAATTGGGGTACGTTCAAACCTCACAACTTTTTTTTTATTGACGTACAAGAGAAAAACAGGAGACAACTATTGAGAAAAATAAGTGTAACGTGCCAGATTTGACACCACCTCAACACGTTTCCTAGACAACAAACAAATGTCAATAAAGAGGGTGGGCTGCTTCATTTTTACTTAAGAATCACAGGAAAACACAAACTGACAGTTTGCCACTAAGCCTATGTGGGTACACAATCTGTTTCAGCTGATACAAGTCATCCCCTACCTCCCCACAAATAACCCATCAGGATTAGTAGCAGGGTTTTCATCTAAGCACTTTAGAGACTAACATGCCATTGAATCTGAACTACAATATGGTGCTAAATCACTTGATTAGCCTCCCCTCAGGCATGCGGTCTGCCACCCAGCATAAGTTAAAGGGGCTATGCTTGTTGGCCATTTCGTACCAACAAACATTAAGGCAGGGCTAGAGAGAGAGAGAGAGAGAGAGAAAAGAAAGAAGGAAAGAAAGAAAGAAAAGGGGCTTTCACTTTGCCTCAGTCACCACACTTTTTGGCTGGCAGCGAGATCAAGGCAGGTCCAGATTTACGAGCACAGCGAAGGAATGGATGGCTAATTCAATCAAGTCTATTATTCCCCGGGCTGAGGCAACGCTGAGGCACTGTTATCTGCAACGCAGCGCAGGCGTTTTGATGCATTGCCTCTCCTCAGAACGCCATCCACTCCCCTGAAATCAAAGCCTCCCTGCCACCCCCGCCCCCCGCGCACACACGCACACACACACACACACTTCAAGAGGTGGTCGGTGGAATACATCAGCATACAGGCAGGCGGAAGACGGGTTTGTGGGGTGTGGGTGCCTGGGGAGGGGGAGACAACATTCCGGTTGCCAGGAACTGACAGAATTCCCGGCATTCCGGCGCAGTGAGATTTACCGCTTTGTGGCCACTTGCCGCTGGTGGGCACGTGCCAGCGAATCACCTTGGGATGCAGGAAGGCTCAGGTAACAAGCCTTTATTGTAAAGAGTTAATTAGGGTCATTGAGGCGGATAAGGTCAGCCTCTGGGGAGGACAGGATGTTCCCCGGAGACATTTGTGTGACCTGACATTTTAACACAGCTCATTTCATGAGATTGGTCCTTAGCAATGTGAGAGAAAACTGAAAATATTGTCTTCTTACCAATTGTCACCAAATCAACACTTATCTTTCTCTCAACTTACACTTATATTTCTCAACAATTTGGTGTGCCATTCCAGACTAAGATGTGAACACAAATGCTTCCAAACACCATATTATTGAGTTTCCACACTGACTAACTGTCAAAAATAAGAACCGCTTAATTACCCAGAATTCTAGAGGGCTGTTGCACGGAGCCTAGTTGAGCTCTGATACAGTCACTCTGTGTTTCCTCTTCTAAAAGGTATGACTCACTTCTGCTCTTGTTAAGCAGAAAGACACCAGGCCATAGAATTTCATGTTCCAGAAAGGGAAGGAAAATTGCCTTTCTAGTGAGGGCTCCTAATGAGAAGGACTTGTGCAGGAGCAAGAAACGAGGTTCCCTGCTCCACTTAAGGGCTGTGCTAATCACTTCTAAGATATAGAGGAGGATTCTCTGAATCAAGCACTGTTGATTACTGTAATCATCGACTGAATCGCGAACATAAGGTGCTGTCAGAGAGATGAAGGAGGATGAAGAGTGAAAAAAAAGGAGAAAGATTCTGTCAACAAGCCCCCTACATCTGGGGGGGGGGGGGACATTTAAAAAAAATCTTCTGCAGATCTGGGAGACATTTAATTTACACCATGAATTACCAGTCACCGTACTCACACCTCATACCAACAAATGTCAGACACTGACGGTGAAACTTTTCCCGCGAACAATGAAAAAGGACGCTGATGTGTGTGGCTCATTTTCTAGACATCAATTGGCTTGCCTTTCCAGGCATCAGCAGGTTGTCTGACAATGTACGAAAAGAACGATGAGTTTTTGTGGAGTTGGCAGTAAGATGGAATGGACTCCTGTCTCCCTTCTCCGCTCTCTTCCAAAATGGAGCTTGATTTAGGGCAGTGAGTCATCTGCACTACCCCTCACAGGACAAACGACCATTGTGAAAGCTTAAGAATTGGGAAGAGAATGGGGAATGATGACTTTGCTAAGGAGCCTGCTGTGTGCCACCCGTCTGTATTATCTCACGGAAGAGTTCAGTTTTCGTCTCTGCCCTCCTCCTCCTCCCCTCCCTTCCTCCCTCCACCCCTACAGGCCCTCCATCTTTCAAAGAGGAGGAGGGTTCGTTCATTCGGCACTCTGATTATGTCACTTCTCAAAATTGTGAGTCAGCAAGGTCAAGGGGGTAGCAGCGGGGTGCCCGGTGCCGGGGCCAGATAATTTATTCTGGACTTGATAATCACAAGGATTTTGGAAATTGCCTTCAATATGACCCCCGAGAGATGAGGAAAAGCTGACTTAATAATTTAGCAGGTGCCATTAATACGAATCAGGAAATAAATGTATGATGAGCTGGATGCAAATATCACCTGAAATGAAGCTGCACACACAAACACATACGCACACACACACACACACACACACACACACACACACACACACACACACACACACACACACACACACACACACACACGAACACACACACATACACACACACAGGTCTTAAGTGAGCCATTTGTTTTCTCAAAAGTATTTTGAATATGAAATGCAGTTCCATGAAGTCAAATCATCAGTCGTCATCCAAATACAGATTCTCCGTGCAACTCTGAGGCTTGTGTCATAGGGTTTAAGTACCATGTTTGTAGAGTATTTTGTATTCCTCCTCACTTAAACATATGGAAACATATGTTGCGAATGCTAATCATGCTTAATCTTTTTAAAGCCTCTACGTACACATTAGCATCATCATCCATGTAGTGTTGTGTATTATGCTGTCGCACTTCTGCTGTGTCCTGATTTGACCGCTAAAGTCTTCAGTCTTCCCTATCATCCAGGTAAGAAAAGCGATCATCAATTCATTTTTGTTTTAATGATTCTCTTTGTAATACGAGTGTGAGAGTCGTGACACGTTTTCCCCTCAGCAGCTGCTGGAACAGATGCAACAAGCCTCTCACTGGAAGGGGGGTGGGGAAAGGGTGGAACTCAAGGTGTTCTTGGCAGTTCAATATGTCAGCCCTCAAGCATCATCCTGATAGCGAACGGCTACATCCAGATAGCGAATGGCTTAGCACGCTAACCTTGCAGCCAGCACAGAAACACTCAAACCATCCCACAAGTCGGTCTGGTGCATAAACTCACACCGCAGGAAAGGATTTGATCGTGTGTGTGTGTGTGTGTGTGTGTGTGTGTGTGTGTGTGTGTGTGTTTTGTAACTCTTTTCTCAGTGACATAATTCAAAATATGGCTGACTGTCTATAGTGTTTGTTCGGCTAACTATCCTGTCACCGGAAGTGTCCCCCTATTGTCTTAAATCCAATCAGTGATATCAGCATAAATAAACACATCCCTTCTATATGGAAATCAATTCATAATGTGCTGTGTATGTCAAAGGCTCAGACCAGCCTCCATTATCAACGGCTATTGCCTGTTTTCTTATTCACCTTTCCATTCCCCACCCACCCAACCCTTTGAGCATTGATTTTTATTTTGGCAGAGTGAGTTCCATTAGAGTGCCATCTCTGCCAGCTGTTACATCAAAAAAGTCGCAGTCTCCTGCTGCTCGACACACCTTGACATCCCATCAGTGAAGCCGAGCCAAACCAACTCACCTTCCAGCTTTGTCACTATAGTCACTGTCTGTTACTATGGCAGCCATGCTTGCATCTTCACCTTGTAGAATGCAAGGCGGGGTTGCTTGTGTCATGTCATCATCATGGTTTCATTTATTACCATTTCGAGAGAAGTGATGGGTTTGGGGAGATAAAAGTGTCATTGCTGTGACTGAAGTGTTTTTTGTTGATCCAATAGTCAGATGTAGATAACGGATGGCACACTGTTCAAGTGATGCTTTCACCCAGTTAATCGGATAAAGCCATGGCAACTGCCCCGACCAAATACAGAGATGATAAATATGATACGGAATTGAATTGCAGTGGTGGCCCACAAAGTCATGGCATTGGCAAAATACTGTTATTGCTGAGGTTGCTCATGGAGATACATGTATAACAAAATCTGCTGAAACCTGCTTGCCAAAGTAGGAAAACAGCTAGCGGTACCCTTTTTAGTAAAGTTTGCTCTTGCAATCCCATGTTCTTTAGTATTTTTGTCCATATAGCTCTACTCTAAGCTATCCTTGTGGTACTTAAGTCAGGCATTTGACATGTTGTCTTGATGTAACTTTGAGTTATATGTAATATGCATGCCAAGGCACAGAAAAGTCATGAGAGGTCCTGGGTCCCATAATTATTTCATGTTTAACCTCACCTTGACTTTTGACTGTGAGGGTAGGATGAATATTCAGTCAGACTCATCTGTAAAATGTAATTGTGATGTACATATGATTTCACTCAGGAAACCAGGTGCGAAGGCTACATGTACATTAGGCTCATTGCATATTGAAAGCACCTTGGCTACAGCCACTTACATCCCTGAAATGTCCAAGTGATGTTCTGTCTTCCTCTGTCCCTCTGATGGTCTGTCTTCTTTAGTGCTCAATGTCCGAATCGTGCCAAAAAGTTATCAATCATGCTTGTAGCCACTGATAGATTTATGTGCCCTCTTTGAAACAGGTACTCCAGCCATGCCCTTGAACACTTGAGCAAATAAATGGAACCATGTACCAATCTGGAGGTATTTCTCTCTCTCTCTCTCTCTCTCTCTCCTGGAAATGTCTGTCATTCATTTTACTGCATCGTGTCAGTGCATAAAAGACACGGACAAAGACATCATTTCACTTTTTCAGGGGAAAAAACAAAAAGCACATAAAAAGCAATATAAAATGTCATATTTGTGTTTATTGCAATTGTTGGCACATCATGATTTGTCAGGATAGAGCGAGCAGCACACATCATTCACGTAGTCTGATGACATATGACTATACTACAAAATGGAGGTAAATGAAAACAATGTAATACATATTTCATCAGATAAAGAAAAGAAATCTTTTATCAAGCATAAGGAAGTTCATCATTCCAGTCTTGCCCATAGGGTTTGGATTGCAAAAGCAAATTATGTCCTTAGGCTTCTCTCTCAGATGAAAAGCATTCAAATGAAATGAATGCATGCTAAATTATTTTTTTTATTATTTTAAGAAAAATGTCTATGACCTCAATTGCTCTGGATAAAAGCTCACCATGATTACATGTCTAAGAGAGCCTGGAGAGGCACTGAAAAGGCATCAGGCCGGTAAATTTTATTAGAGACATTCTTTTTTTCTTTTTTTTTCAATTTGTTTTTTTTTTGTTTTTTTTAAAAAGAAACATTAAAAATGGAAATAAGATCTGAAAAGACTGAGCAGACATTCCCAGACAGAGTCTTAATCCTTTTGGGTGTTTCCTCAAACAGCGAAAGAGGAATGCCATCCATTTTACTCACACTAACAGGTACACAGATAGCAGTGGAAGGACCTCGATGATATGAACAGCATGTCGTCTGTATGGCAAGATGCACACTCTCATCCAAAAGAGACTCTCTCGCCTGAGGATCCTGCTGTTAGGTTTAAACGTAAGGCCGAGGCTAACTCCCAACCCCTGCTATATCCATCACAGAGCCCCTGTCATCGGCAAAATCCCTCTCCATTTAGCACGGGGGATGAGAAAAGCTGTGAATGAGGCACTGTCGTCAGTGGGCTCTCGGTGTTTTAAATTCCCTTTTGATGTGACTCATGAGCAGAGAAAGGATTGTCTGTGTGCTCTGCCACTAATGGCTTCCTTTACCGAGTATTTGATTAGGCAAAATGCGTCATTCCTTCGGTTGTTATGGACCTTTAATAGCTTTCAGTTCTTTAGTCTTTTTTGTGTCAAAGAAATTGTATTTATTTATTGAGTTATTAAAAGCTTTTTTATGACGCCATTTTATGCTCGTGAAAAAAGTGTGCTTGCTTGGTTAATGCTGCTGTCATGACATTATCAAATTACATTGTGGACATCTAATCAAATAGCCTCTAACAATATGAGGTGGCATTAGATTTGAACCACTTGTTTCACCACAAATTTGTCTTATATTTGTGTTAACAGACATGATGTTCCTTTCTGAATAACATAAACCTTGAGATAAATCCTACTCTTCCATGAAATTAAGTTATACCTTTTAATGCTGCTCATAAATTAACAGTTCTGTTATAATTAAGGTTTCTTGTAACATGATGAGATACTTACTGCTCAATTGCTTGTGGATAGTGATCCAGTAATGGTCACTCCTCATATTTTAGTTAGTACAGCACGCACCATTACATTGAAATACATATGCTCAGTGTAGCATCAATTTAAGTTCAGCTGTTTAAACTTAATTGTTGATTGTATTTGATTGTTAGTGTAGAAGAAGTATTTCTATTTGTATGAAGATGGATCTGCCTTTTTGTGGGATGTAAGAAAATCCACATTGGCCCATTACCCCTCTCTTGGCCGGCATGGAAGCAGACTATGAGTATTAGAGGAACTAACTGCAGGCTACCTGCAGCTTTCTGACTCCCCTATCTGTTATCTACAAATGAACTGGGATATGGTCTCCTGACAAAAAGGGCACTTTTGCCTCCAGATTACCTTATCAATACCTACCAAATAGAGAGACAGAGAGGGGGGGGGGGGGAGGGAGGGGAGCATTTTGTCCCTTTTGCGCCAGTACAGTCCAGACTGCCATGATATGAGAGGAAGAAAATATGTCTATATGAGATCATATCACTTCCTTATATTTAAGGACAACCTTGGCAATATCACAGTAAACATGGAGGCAGGATATATATTGGCACGCTCCTCCTGTCCTGCATATGTGTTGGCGGTTGTGCCAGTATGTCTGGAGAAAAAAACAGATAAGTAGCTGCCACTCTCCTGATGTCTTGAGTGACCTTAACAATATCCCTTGAGAGCATGCTTATGTGACCTGCATGTCACAAATCACCACTGGCCATAACAATGTGTGACTGAAAACAAACTAATCAGTATACCCTGTGCTAGCCAAAGGACAGCTGCCACCTAAACATGTGAACAACACATGTAAACAGATGACAGATAGATAGATAGATAGATAGATAGATAGATAGATACTTTATTGATCCCCAGGGGAAATTCAAGAATCTAACATTTAAATGTTACATGTTACATGTACATTCAAACATGTAAACATTCAAACATGTAAACAACACATGTAAATTACCTGCAGTAAATGGATATTAAAATTAATCAGTTTATCAAATATGAGTGTACTGACCATCATTCATGTTAAACTATGATGAACCCCTGGCAAGATGTTTCCAGGATGTTTCATTGGAGCCTTACAGCAGCATAACTGGTAGAGTAGATGCTTTGGAATCAAATCTGATCAAACTCAAAGGAAGTGAGTATTAGTAAAGTTTAACTTATATAAAGATGCAGGAAGTCAGCTTGATTTTTGAAACCAAAAATTCCACAACCTAGCATTCTGTTACAATCTTAGAGGCTCTTAAAAATGAAAATGGGTGTCCCCATTTTAAGTTCATTTTCTTCCTGACAGCAAACAAATGTGACAGTACTCCACTAATGTAGTTTCATTGTCCTGACAGTCCTTCGTATTGAGCCATCATAAGAGACCGTGTTATACAACTAGGCAACATTCAGCAATGTTACTGTCAATGTTCCATTCTTCATAACCTAGGACACAATGCTCTCAATTCTCAATCGGTCTCCAGCCTCTCACTGATTCAACTGCATAAGTGAAAAAGATGTCAAATGTCAAAAATATGACCAAATTCAAAATTTGACATTCCTTGTCAATTTGTCCAACAAAAAAAAAAGATCCTTCCTTCACATTCAGTTCAGTTGCTTGTTGTGACCAACATGATCAAAGAAATCCAGCACTGTGTTTTGTAGAGATGTGTATTACTGCAAAAACAGATTCCCATTTCTGCCCCTATACCCCCTGCAGCAATTCCCATTCATGCACCTATACACCAGCAACCCCACTCTGAGCTGCGTTCGTTATCGGCACTGTCCAACCAAAGGCTCCAGTCAGCATGGACGGAGGTGGTTAGGGGGGGTGGTATCTAATTACAGATGGCCGATTCACTCCGTTACTCCTCAGCCCACACGCACACTCTCCGGCACCTTCTTCAGCCCCCCTGTCACCGTGGCTACACACATACACACCACACACACACACATACACACACACACACACTCAACACTCTCTTGCGCGTCACATGTCAGGTTTCTGAAGAATGCAGCTTGCCTTCTCTCTCTCTCTTCTGGCTCTGTGTGAGGAAGAGATGCTGTCCCTTGTAATACTTGATCCACAATAAAAACTTGCCATGCCCTTTGTGGTCAATATATTGCAACAATGTAAAGCCCCCCTGCCACTCTCTCCTTCACCATCACCAGCTATCCTTGAAAAGCCTGCCATCATTTCTGATTCTGATTCTTATTTTCTTGCAGGGGCTCTGGGGGGAGGAAGCTGCTTGTGTGTGAGATATTTGATGAGTGGAAAGGGGATATGTTCAGAGCTGGAGAAAGTTTTTCTGGAAGCCGGCTGTAAGATGAACCTGCGACCAAGGACAATAACGACTCTTCGCCGTCGGGCAGGCTCCTCCTCGGTCGCAGGACCGGGAGAAATAGAGTGCAAGGGCACTTTTAAGGCTTTACAGTGTGTTTTATGAGTAATCCTCTTTCCCCCCCCCCTTCTTATAATTAAATTCAACACTGACGCAACCACAGATGCGGCATGCATCCAGCAGGCAGTGAGATTGGACTGGGACTTACGAGGTCCTCCTCTTTGAATCACTGCGCTATCTTTTAGTAGATATCTGTCTGCTTGGGCTTGATAAATGGCTGAATCCCTGTAATCTATTTTCATTTGTTCCCCTTTTTTCTTTCTAGTGTTTCCAGCCACTCCTCAGTCCAGCCGCTTTTCACCAGTGAGACCAACGGCTTGATGGAATTCTAGCAGCTCCACCACACCAGAAAGAATAGCTCTCTCTCTCTCTCTCTTTCTCTGTGCCTCCCTCCCTCTCCCTCTCTCCTTCTCCCCTGCATTCTCTCTAGCACCTCTTTTACACCCTCCTCCCTTCCTTCCTCTCTGTGCATCTTCCTCTCTTCACTGTATCTGTGTGAATTTCTGTCTGTTCATGTTTGTGTGCCATTACTTAGTTCTACTCCCACAGCAACCTCATACAGTTTGGATTGAAACTGTAAGATGGACATTAACCATTTGCACTATATGATTTATTGAGTAGTGTAATGTCACATACCTTGTGTCGTCATGCCAAAAGAGGGATCACTTACAGTTGAACTGGTCAGATCAATGTTGTAGTAACCTACACTTGAATTTAGCCAAATAATCTATTTAGGGTTAGGGTTAGGCCTTAATCTGAGCATGAACCCAATGACAGAGAGAATGTTCAGTGTAGCAATACATCCATATCCAGTGTAGTTTGTTTGTGTACCTATTTGACTTCAACTCCAAATACTTGAAATGCAGATATTGCTTGATGTAATGTATTCTACAACCTATAAAGCTATTCATTTTTACTGAATATGCATGGCGACGTGGGGGGTTAATGCTTAGCAACCGAAGAAGCCCTCATCAAGCCATTTCATTCATATTTCCCTGTGACCCAATTTTCGTCCATTTTCACTGCATAAAAAGGATTTACCACAGAAGTAATTCCCCTGAGCTCTCAAAGTTCAAAGTTTTGCAAAACTGGAAAAGGTATGAAGGTTCTGCACAGTTCTATGATGAATACATGCTCTGTGCAACATGTTATCTATCCCATGTACATTGGCTACAAAGATAAATTATCATAGCTTTCATGAGTGGCTAAGATGAGACATGACAAGTCTTAAGGAGGGACAAATGCAATAGTGGCAATCAAATCATATATCAGTGACTGTGTCAATGACAATATTTCAGTGAGTAATATTTCAGTTACTTCAAATGCATATGTATGTTTCGGTCCTAATCTAAGAAATGTAAAGTAGATGCAAATCAGGTTTATAGGCCAAGTACACTTGCGTAAGGAATTTGGTCTCTGCATTTATCCCATCCGTGAATTAGTGTAACACACAGAGCAGATAGTCACACAGTGATGTGAAGCACACAATGAGGTGAAGCACACACTAACCCGAAGCAGTGAGCTGCTGTGGCAGTGCTCGGGGAACAGTGAGGGGTTAGGGGTCTTACTCAAGGGCACTTCAGCTGTGGATGTGGGCAGTGCTCACCACTTCCCACATTTTTCCTACTGGTCAGGGATCGAACCTGCAGCCCTTTGGTTTTAAGCCTGAAGCCCTAAACAGTAGGCCACAGCTGCCCCCTGTCAATGTCCTCATTACCATGTTCTTACAAATATTTCTCATCTAAATACATGTTATTACATATGACTAATCCTAACCTGAAACCCGCAAGGACCAATCTTGTATAAATGTACATTCAGAACGTACTTAATTGTACATATTGTACAAAAACCTAGTGCTTTAGAATAGTTCATAGAAAGTGGGACTGCTTTCTTTCTTTTACATATGCATGATTACAATTTTTTATTTGTGAATGAGTCAGCGTGTTGGTGGCAATGATGACAGCTGCAGAGCTCAATATGGAACTGGACCTCTGTGTGTGACAGATGGAGACTTTTTGAAAACCCGGAGTTTATTTTTTTTCTGCATTGATTACAGGGACATTTGAAATCAGTTCTGAGCGGCTTTAATTAATGAACTTCATTGCAATGGAAATAAGCCTGGACGCTCATTGATTATTGACTTTGCTAAACGAAAGAACTCAGTGCGCCAAAAGAATCGGTCGGGCGAGTGTCCAGAGCCACTCCTTTGCCTCGTGATTAATTTGTGTGGTGAAAAAGACCTCCGAGTTCTCCCTCCCATCAGATAAAACTAAAGACCGTGCTTCCAAGTGATTACGAGTTCCACAAAGCTTCAGTCCACAGTGGTCCACTGCACTTGAGGATACACCAGGGCCACCTCAATCACGTCATTGGAGCCTATTCAAACATTTATGATATTCTGGAACAGAGCTTGGTAAGCCACCCCTCCCCCCCACCAACCCCCCTACTTCCTCAAAGGCAAGTCCAAGTATTGTCTAAACAGCATGCACATGTTAGATTGCCCTTTGCTGGCCGTTGTTTGTTCACTATTCTCATTTAGAACTGATTTGTTCAGTTATTATTGTAATTATTATGAGCTACTGATCCAGACGATTGGACAAAGCCCCTGATGGGGGGCGGCTAACCCCCCCCCCCCCCCCCCCACACCCCACCCACCCACGATGGGTTAAACTCCAAATAATAATAAATTACTTTTTTTTCCTCTGTTTTTGTTTTTTTTTAAGATTATTTTAATTTGCCATCAGAGCAGGAGGGGTCAACAGACAGACATGGAAAGATTCAATGAAGTGGATTATCTCCCATTCACTTGCATTGCTAATCTTCTTGTAATTTCATTTGGGGGTTTTATAGACAGGGCAAATTATACATTTGTGAGAGACACATTTAAAGAAAAAAAAATCTTTTCAATTTCTCACGCTTCTGACCTTTATGTGGTGGCATTTGCTCTTTGTTCTGTGTATTAGCATGAGCTCTCCAGATATGGGTCTGAAGTTTCATCATGCTATAGTTACAGTTTCTGTACATCTACAGTTTCTGTACATTCATGTCCTCTTGAACATGGTCTTGGCCATATCTCTCAACAAAGTATTCACAAAGTATTCAGATATGCTTTAGATCAGAGAAGAAACAGAAATCCCTAGCTGGGTCCTGATGTATGACCACGTCATGAAATAATCATGAACTGGATGGATACAGTGTATATGAAATCCTTTGGTACGTTCCCTAGGTATTCTCTGCAGCAAAGGTTTCAGTGAAATATTATGTTGGAGGTGGATTTGCATACTATTATCTTTTTTAACAGATGCATGTTTACAAAAATCTAGAAAGATTTAGAATCAACAAGCAAATCTCATGTGCAAAAATGCATCTTACCCTACTCACAGATACAGTCAAGTAGAGAGAGAGAGAGAGAGTGGCGGGGTATAGTAGATACTCTATATCCCAATGCCTCAAACTATATGTATTTTCTATATGTTTAGTACTTCTTATGGGAATCCTCCATGTCACCACTAAGCTCCTTAGAGATATACCAGTGCTGACATCACCAGATAAAAAACCCTTATGTGGATTCAGTCCTATCTAATCTGATATATCATTCACTAAGGGTGGTTGGCATAAATGTTGACAGATAGGGACATGAAAGAGAATAGCTACAATATGTTTTATTCCATTGGTTTCAATAATAAAACGGGTGATAACCCTGCATAAATGCATTACAGCTGGGATTGCAAATGGCAGAATGTCACGCCGTGAGGATTTGGCTTCCATGTGTTCCATGTGCGGCATATATCCGACTGCATAATCGTGCACATAATGTTTTAGCAAAGGAGGAATGCATATATTTGTAAGGCTAAGGGTATAAAACATTTCGCCGCTAGGGTTGCTGTAAATTAAGATGAACCATATGTCTCATTAATACATTAGTACTTATTAAAAAAAAAAACTATTAGCAACTTATCCACTAACTATGGCACACTGAAATGCCTTTAATTTCAGGGATAGATAGATAGATAGATAGATAGATAGATAGATAGATAGATAGATAGATAGATATTCAATACAAATATAGTCAAGATATAATTTCTAAATGGCTTTCATTCTCTTATGTGTCTAATTTTATCCTTCTAGTCAAGTTTGGTGAAAGTGATGGGAGAGAATGTCTGGAGTTGGACAAGCAGCTTTCGTAATGAGGAAAAAAGCCGCTGAGCCATAGAGCGGTCTACCTTCAGTCAGGAGAGCTAAATTAAAGGACCAAATGATGCGTGCACTGAATTTCGTCTAAATCTCCAGGGCTGCAGTGTGCTGACTGGAATTAAACGTGTTTCTGAAAGACCCATCTGCCTTTGCGAGTTCAGTGCCTCAGATAAGGAGCCAAACTTTCTGCCTGGTTCTATGTGTGTCGTGGTTATGTGGGGTGGGGAGGTTTCTGTCTTCACTTATGGGACTCTTTTTCACACAAGCCTACACAATATCCCTTCTCACACACGTTGTGCCATAGGCTATCTCCGTCAGAAATGTATTCATTTCACATTTACAGATATGCATTTGGTATAATTATACATTTAACTTTGAGAACATCTATGTTAAACGCTGAGTTATCATATAACATATTTGCAACAGCCATTGGTAAAAAATAAAAGTAAACAAACATATAAATACAGTCAATGGCATGTTAAAAGTAATGGTAGTAAGTGACTGGTAGTCAGGAATGATTGAGTGTAGAGGGATTGGTAACTATTAGAATGATACTAGGGTGTGAAATGCTTCAAAAGTGCCATCTTGACATTGCACCCCCCACACACACCACTCACACCCACAACAGACACCCCAGCCACCCTTATCTCTGTATGGCCTCGAGACTAAACTAATGTGACAGTGTTAGTGTGACAGTGTGTGTGTGTATGTGTGTTTGTGTATGTGTGTGGTGTGTGTGTGTGGAGTGTGGAGACCCCGAGCATCAGTGTCTCAGTGGGCACAGCTCCCCGTGAGCGTGTACTGCACTTCCCTGTTAAAGAGTCGCACTGCTGCACGGCCATGTTCAACACGCCTCTCACAATTGGCTGTGTAATAATCAGCCACTACACCCTGCAGGAGGCGCAGAGAACGTGCCGGTGGCTCTGCATTTAAGACCCAATAGTCCGTGGGCTGGAAGGCTGCGGTTGTGTCTCAGGAGGTCTGCTTACTGTTATTTAGGCTACAGCAAAGTTCTCAACGACTACTGTCAATTATTTTTGTTCCCTGTTCTGTCTTTTATCTGATACAGCTGATGCAGCACATTTTTCGATGTCCATTCTGACTAAAACTGTGAGGAATATGTTTCTTGTGTATTTTGTATCATTTACAGTATACACACAAAATGAGGGTGAATTCAAAACACTGGATAATCTACCCCAGTATTCTATTCTCAACAAACTAAATGGTCCTCTCACTTATTCAAAACAGAAACACATGATCTATTCATAAGTGTTATGGCTGTAGGTTCATGAAACATGTAAGGCATAAGAGCTCTACAAACTCTTCTGCACAGTTAAACACACAGTGAACATCACAGGCATGGAAAGGGATGGTAAACTCAGCTCCACATGAAATTCATTGTAGAGGTGGGATGGTGGTGCTCAAGGTTTAATAGACTGTCATTTTAACAGAGTCATAGTAGAGGATTTTATGCAGGATTTCAGGATTTCCTATTTATGGGTAATAATACAAATGCTTGCAAATAAAGACACAGCTCACAGTGCAAAGGGTAATTAACTACTAGTTTATGTATACTATATTCTGAATCTTCTCTCACATGATGAACAACAAAGTAATTCAATATACAGTAAAGACTAAGCCCTGTGAAATGTAGCATGTTGGACCGTGTGACCATGGTACACAGCATACTTTTGAAGCATCCTAGGAAGCCCAGCAAGACAGCTTTTAAACAGTAACAGACTGAACTGTTAAACTGTAAACTGAACTGTAAAACTGCAGCAATGTTGATATCCACCAGGAAATGTTGTCTTCTTAGCTGCTATTTGCTTGTTTGAAGTTTTACATTCACTGCATTCACAAAAGATTCTATTGTAGTGATAAATCTCCTACTTTCCCACTTTACATGTGGAATGATACCATGAAGGCTACAACTACAACACTACAATGTTTGCATGTTTATGGTGCTTATGTGCTCGCCTCATCGTCACGATCCTTTGTTTGCCATGGTGACCATAGCTGAATAATATATTTTCATAATGAGAGCAGACTGTATGTTTTTTATTTTTATTGTCAGTCATGAAAAAGAAAGGATTTTGAAACCTTTGTTATTTCTGACATGCAGTGTGTTCTTAAGGTGGCTGTTTTAATTTGATTTAGTATGACCTTAATTAGATAGAAAGCCTGTGTCACTAATGAGGATTATTGATGAGGGCTGTTCAATGTTATGGGTGACTGCTCTTTAATTATGACTGTTATTCATCATCAAATCAAACAGCCATCATTTTGCCTTATGCTTTTGTGCGGTATGCATATATATATATATTTCGCAGGTGTTGTGACAATCTTGCCTAAATGTCATTTAAAGGCACACTATGCAGGTTTTTTAGCTTAATATGCAAGTTTTTTAGCTTAATTTACCTTAATTTAACAGCTTCAGAGTCATTGGAATGGTTATATGACTTTTTTCGGGTTGAATGGTGGCCGTCTCGCTTCCCCCTAGCGCCTGTGAGCGGAAAAACCACCCTTGCAACTGTGGGCCGGTGGGCCGACGGTCTCAGTGTCAGGAAGTATAACGAGTGTAACGAATTGCTTTACTGCATTCAAATACACATACACGCCAGGCACCGGCTAGAAAAAGGTAGCGATGGAGTTTCTCAGACATTCGTCATGACAGAGCCAGCGAAAAAGAAGCAAAAACCGAGAAAACAGTAAGGAAATTGCCAATACTGCATAGTTTACCTTTAACTAAAAGATTAAAAGTTCAAAGTTCAAAATTATGGAATATAAAAAATAATCCATATGCTGAGCTGATTCCCTACTGTCATCTTCTATGGTCTGACATACATTCACATATCAGTCACAATCATGTCATTCCCTCACCAGAGTCCAGCAGTAATACTCTGCTTTTAGCTTTTTGTGCCTATGCAAAACCTGTTGTACCACTTCCGTTTTAAGCTATTTTTCTGAAAAGAAATTAGGAGGTGAACATGGCTGCAATTCACCTAAAAATGAAGATAAGCTGTAAGACATATCAGGTTGAGATTTGTTGAGCCAATAGGATAGAGCCTAATCCTAAATGCCTATTGAGGCCAATCTCACCTGTATCTGATGTACTGCACAGCACTGGCTGCCCAACACACTGTCTGTTTCCATTCTGACGAGTAATCCTCGGACTGACCTCCTGTGACATTCAATTTTTCAAAAAATATTTATTTATATATTTATTTTTCATTTGCTGTCACCTGGGATTTACTGTCTTACGACCGCTGCACTGGGGCCCCAAAAGTTCTCTCTCTCTCTCTCTCTCTCTCTCTCTCTCTTTCTCTCTCTCTTGGCATCCGTTTCCGAAAAGTCACTCCCCCAAAAAACAGAGTTGTTTTTTCTCGGTGTGTCACTAAGAAGAGCAGACGGGTCTGTGCCCCGTTATCTGGCTGTGCCAAGATGGTAAAGAGTGACACCGCATTTCAGCGCCGCCGTCCAACAAAAACAGATGGTGGAGTTTGGCAGCCACGGCAGGCTAATAATTGCACTCGCAATTTGATATGCCCATTATTTAGCATACTGTCGCTAAAAAACACGATCAGGATCAACCTCAAACTTATGGAGAGCATGCCAAACTGTGTTCTGCTGGGAAAATGTCTTTTCGGGGCCATCTGTTTGTGCTTGGCTTTCCTGCGATGGCACATCTTTCACCATACCTTGAGTGAAACCACTTTTGTCAGCAGGAATTCAAAGCTTTTTTCTTTGAAAGTAATTAGCTCAACTGTTGGTAGCAGAGAAAAAGTGCTCTAATGCTCAAAAAAGTCCAACACAAGTTGCTATACATAATGCACATCACTCGATATGAACGTTTCTCCCTTTCTATTTCATTTTAAAGGTGCATTTCACTTCTCCCGAAATGGCTACAATCAGCTTTTATCACCCTTGAATTGTGTGCCACAGAATTTGGCTTGCCCCCAAGAAACGGGAAGATATAGGCCCCCTGATTAAACATCCAGCAGATGCATTAACGAGAGAGCATTCAGCAATCACCTAATACCAGCAGCAAGCTATAAAATGGAGGCTGCTAAAGGTGCAATCACTTTGAGCATTAGGCCCAGTATTGAAAGTGACAGAGCAGATACGCTTGGCTTTGTCTTTCCCCGGTTCTCAGCGTCGCTGATCATCCAGGTGCACTTCAGAATAATTGCACTGTGTGGAGGACCCGCTTTTCTCCCAATTAGCCACATTTAGAAGATCAAAAATGGCCCGACTGTGTTCCCCGTCGCCTTTTTAAAAATCTCTCGTGCCAGTGGAGGTAGCCGTAGTTAAAGAAGACATCAAAGATGGTTGTACTTGTTACCGTATGTCTAATAGTGACTTTTTGAAAAAAAGAGGAAAAACACTAGGCTTTAATGACAGCCTCAGCAAAGTTGTTTAATCAGGAACTGAGTTTAATGGCACATCCCCAGCTACAAACAAATGAAAAAAAAATCACTGCTTTCTGGCTCCATGCTGCCATTTATACTGTGTGATCAGACAAACTGAATAACATCAAAGAAGAGACACAGAGCTCATAAACTTCACACTGATTTTCACACAATTTTAAGAAGTCAAAAGAAGTTTTATCTATCAACAATCACAGGTGTTGCAAAGTCTCACTCAAAGTTGAGAGATTAGTCAATGCTAGAATCTGCTGTTATTCTGTAACCATTATCACAGTAGGGGTTGACCAGCTCTAATACTAATCTCCAAGAGACGCATTGTCTGTCACACCACCCGAAACATGACAAGTATGGAAAAAATTAGTAAATGTAAAGTATATTTCACTTGATTTGGCTCAACACACAGTAACATAATGCAAGATTACATTCTTATGTCACAGGCAGAGCTTAAAGTACTGCATGTTCAAATAAATGATCTTTCGATATATATATATATATATATATATATATATATATACTTGTCGCAGCGTGATGTTTCTCACTGTGCCCGATCCCTGTTTCATGATGGACATTTGAGGTGAATGCCTCTGCAGAGCTGAAGTCAATCGTGTCAGTCTGCAGCACAGACATGTCTAAGAGCTAAGTGCAAGAATCACCACAAGGCTACTTCAAAGACCATGGTGGTCACTTCATATCAATCTAACCACTGATGTCCTAAAGCATGAGACAGCTTTATAGTTCAGGTTGGACTCACAAATGACCAAATGATAACCATGGCTGCCAGTAGAGTGAGTGTGTGAAAACCTAAGTAAACTCCTCAAATATATGCCTGTTTGTGCACACCTCACTTTCATTCCAAAGTGTTAGAGAGACGGAGGCCAAGTTGCACATGCCAAGAAACTGACTAAAGACTAAAAATGTTGCCGATGAACTTGACTTGTTTCGAAAAGTGATGGGGACACATCCACCGCATCCACTCCACAGGAAGAGTATGTGAGGTTAAGCTCCTCTCTTTCTGTCTGCGTACGAGTTACAATGACTGTCCCCATGTCTCTGGCGGGAGGCAGATGTCTGTGGACAGGACGCCAGCAACAGCCTCATCAGGAGAAGACACCTCCGCAGCGGCGGCTAACTTAGCATTCCAGGCAGCAGCCCAGTGTAAGTGGCCAGATACACTTGTGCGGACGTGACAGGGGTTCCAGGCACGCTCAGTACACCAACCGCAGCAACAAGAGCAGCCCCAGCTCAACATCCCCACAGAAAGCAAACCACAAACCACTAAGCCGCCAACCCTCCCACCCCCAACCCCAACATCACTCACTGTATGCAGGTATCGATTTATTAAGGAATGTGTGTACAAAACCTTTCCACATACTTGACCTGAACTCCAAAACAGAAATGTCCAAGCTAAACTTTTTAAAGGTTTTGTGGAGAGTTACGTCTGTCAAACAGTAAAGTGACTTGTCTATTTTGCAACACTGCTGGCACAGTTGTTTTGTCATTGATATTGATATTGAGTTTGCACCCAGATACCTTGAATAACTCAGCATCAGAGTGATTTGAATGGATGAGTCTGTTCTGTTCTCTTGGATAACACTGTTCAGCTCTCCAATATTTATTGTTTTCTCTATATTGCTAATTCATATACCTCTGTAACTTTGCTGTCACCCTCACTGTAAAGATATGTATAATGCAAACCTCGGCGCAGTATAATGGTACTAAACCATATGACTAGAGTGTTGAAGATGTAACGAGAGGGAGGGACATTGGGCCTGCAGTGGTGACACAGTGTGGCCCGGTCGAGACACTTTTAGGAAACGTTGGCGCCAAATTCTCTCATTAAATCCCAGCCTAGGGGTGCTGTCATTGTCACAGTGCACATAAACACGATTGCTAAAATGAGAATGTCATCTCAATCTGAAAAAGCGAAAAGGGCATTTTAGCAGTAATAAATAAAAAAGAAAAGTGTTTAATAATAATGGAGGTTAGAGGCAAAAGATTATGCTGCAAAGTTTTCCCTGTCTGCACTTTGTGACACTAAAAAGACAGCCCCGAGATTCAGGTCCATGGTTTGGAGATAATACAAATATTTTTGATCTTTAGTAAAACCCAAAGTTTGTGAATATCTAATCAGGCCGAACCCCCCTTTCCTGGCAAACACTGCGGAAATGAACACACTATAAATAAAACAAAGGAAATCCTCTGACCAGGTACTAGGCCACGAACCCGAGATCTCCCTCATATCCTCGTTATGCAGAGTCACCGTGCCTTTTGGACTGCATCCATTTTCCGCCTTCATCGACACGCTCATGATGCTGCGGAGGAGAGGAGAGAACCGACAAAATACATCTTATCCACTGAGGGATTTGGCTAATCCATCTGCGCAGAGTGTATTCTAATGAAAGCTTATCAGATTCAAGTAACTTAGTGGGAGGGTGACTTGCAACCAATGTCCTCGTCCTTAGTGTCTGTCACTGTTGCTTTTTTTGCAAACTATTGCTGTTTAAAAAAAAAAAAAATTTAAAAAAATCATCATCGAGGTCATACCCAAAAAAACATGATTCGGCGATGTCAACAATGAAAGCCAATGAATGTAATATTTGCGATGAGCCATCGGTGAATTAACAGTTTTTTGTAGCGGCGATGAAAATTCATTAACGTTTTCTATGGATAGGGAAATCAGCCATGTCACCCTTTCATAACATATAATCATATCTGTAATGGATATTGTGATTGTTGGCATTGATCCCTCAGAGCACACAGTCATGGATAATGCAAAGAGACTTATGCAGGGACAGACACAGATAACAAAGGCATTGATCCCTCCTCTGTAAAAAAGGTGCTGAGGCAGCTTTATGTGTGTTTTTCTTGATACCCCAAAAGAATGAGAAGCACAAACAAGGAGATGGCAAATGCCTCAGTGATGAGCACACTGGTGTCTTTTGGATGAGCAGACCATATTTTGTCAATCCACAGGGTCCCATACCCCCACCCTCAAACACACACACACACACACACTTTGTCCTGTCTCATCTATTATCTCCTGTCTCTGTGAAATCCACAGTGAGCCAGTGAGTGATAATCTTCAGTCACCTCTTATTTACTCACCTCCCTTATTTAGCCTTTTTATGGCATCTTAATTCACACAGACCACACTGCTTGGCCACACACACACACACACACACACACACACATACTGATGTAACTGATGGAGAGTTTGCTGCACTCATGCGTGTGGTTGATGGCAACAGATTAATTTTTATGCACTTGAGGTTCCACTGCTGGCTATACTAACATGCTGTTACACTTAGATGCACTAGAAAGCAATGATATATCATGTGTGTTATGAGAGATGGATTTACACACACTATATGACACACACACACACAAGGCATGCACACACAGCCATGCACTCTCTCTCACACAGAAACATGCAAGTACACACACAACAGACATGTGCAGGCACTCTCTCTCTCTCTCTCTCTCTCTCATGTAAGTGATGTCCCACTCGTGTGGTCGCATGTCTCTCTATCCTTTTAGCTCACAACGACAGTGAAAGTGAAACTTGGAAAGTTGGTCTCTCCACCGAGTGTCATGTTACCCCATGCATTAACGTCATGTCACTGCTTGACTAAATGAAAAATATAGGCTACTGAACATGGACATCGTCATAGTTGACAGAAATTACGTTTTGTGCCAACATGTTGTAGAAACACAAACACAGCCTTTATTTGGTGCAAATCTTCTCCTTTACTTTGGTTATAGTCCGCGATTCACATTAACTGTAGGCTATCACCACAAGTGTATACTAAACGTTTTTGCCCTAGTTTGTGTGCTGTCATCACATTTTACAATACCTTCCAGTTGAACTTGATAGCCTACTTTTTACCTGCATCGACTCGCGATTGATTGCATCTAATGTAACACTCGGTGGAGAGACCACTTTCCAAGTTTCACTTTCACTGTCGTTGTGAGCTAAAAGGATAGGCCTACTATATGGGAAATACTTTGAAGTTCCTTTTGAGTAGGATCAGCTCCAAAAATGAATGGGTTTTCTTTAACCTGTGCTACACTTTTCCACCAAGTTGTGCGAAAATTGTAGGCTACCCGTAGTTTTTTTTTATGACAGAACCGCACTACAGTAGCCTACATGGTGCAGTAAATGAGCTCTTGGTAGCGCGTGCAACTAACTATATAAAACTCTATAAAAACAATATATTTATGGAATAAAACTAGACCTCTGATTGCTGTTTACGGTTAAACTGCATTAATGTGAACACCAGCCAGCGGAGGGCACTTATACAGCCTAGGCTACCATGCACTCGAACTAGCGGCTGCTTGGACAAATCCACTTGAGGGGTGGGGCAGGGGGGCGCAATCGTAACACACACTGAACCTGTCATGAAGAGGCCAAAATGATTGACCTGTCACCCCCCAAGCCAAATTGATGCAACTGCATTTATAAGCTAGGCCTAGGCCTACATGACAGGCTGCAAATAGGCAAAATAACTTAAAAAATAACTTAAAAATCGTGACTAAATTCAAGATGGCTGCAAACGCTAAACTTCGTGAAGATACTGTCTGTATAAATCGTCTTGTGAGTAAACTACCAGTGCAGATTTTGGAGTGCAGGGGACAAGCCGAGATGGGCTATGAGACATACGTTCACACTCGGTATCATGTTTCAACACACTTTAGGTCAACAGGGGCGCCTGCAGGAATTAATCCTATGGTACGCACACCCATCACCCCCCCCCCGCAAAAAAAAAAAAAATCACTCGTGAACAATATTTGTCCGTTTTAGGTCCGTGCATTGGTCAGTCAGCAAAAAAGTAGCCTACATAGCATAACAACATCCACATACAATAATACAACGACAACGTCTACAATGACCTATTCATTTGGACAACTTGATACAGCCCTATACAGGCTAAAGTTACCTGTAGTTTTGTTCTAGCGTAACGTGACGTCTGGCTTTAGTGCAGTCTAACGTTCTGACAAGCACACCAATTGCCTACCTTGTTCTTGTCCATCTGGAATAACTCCTAGCTTTGCTGCCTCCATCCTTTCTGTTTTCGTTGTTTAAAACTTGTGATATCCATGATGAGTATTGAGTTAGTGAATTAGCTCAACACTGTGTGCTGATAACCATATATAGATAGCCGAGTAAAAGAAAACAAGTAGCCTATTGCGTTCCTGCGTGCGTATTCTCTCTCCTGCCAAAACAAAATGTGTGCACGTTATTTTGATAACGTGTTCACTAACTTTACGTAATAGAAAATGGTAAATAGCCTGATGGCATGCAGCTAATGGGATGCTGTGCATAGTTGGGAAGGTATGGTAGGCCAATTTGGTGTGAATACACACACACACACACACATACAAGGGACATTTTCTCTCGCTGTTGAGTAGCCTGATGGTACGCACAGTGCGTACGGACGTACACCTGCAGGCGCGCCTGTAGGTCAATATCACACCGGAATTCTCCTTTAAGTCAGCGGTGCCTGGAAGACGACATTGGGGGCATAAAACACCATCAAGCAGGCATTACGGGAGAGGACAGCACAGGACACATGGCCCAGCTGTGGGCTTTCAAACGGCAGCGAGCCTCCTCATGCAGAAGAGGTCGTTCGCCGGCCTCGCTCACGGCCAGACCCTTTGATCCTCTATCCATCATCAAGCTGCCCGTGAAAGAATGAACAAGCCTTTTTTCTCTCTCCCGCTCTCTTTTCTCTTCTTTTTTCCCCCTCCCCTCTGCCATGCCCTGATGCCACGCACCGACAGCGAGTTGACGGGCAAACTGGCCACCTCTGGAAATGGAGGGCGAAACTGGCCGCCAAAGCCAGCCTCCACGGCAGTTAAATGATGGAAATCGATTAGTCCTTGTTCAACAGCCTTTAGCTATGACCTTGAGTTAAAGTTAATAAATATACTGTGTTAATCCCCTCTTATCGGCGAGTCAAGCTAAACACCCATTTGAATCTGTATGTATATAAAAACGTCCTCACTACATACACACACATACACCCACACACACACACACACACACACAGAGAGAGAAAGAGTGGGCACACACACTCACACTGACAAACAAACCCACACAGTATCGAAATAATTTACATTTTGGTTTATTTAGGAGCAATATCTACAACACAGTTTGTGTGTAAAATGCAGAGAAGTGGGAGGCAGGAAGGGAGTTTAGCAAATGACAGAGCGGATTTGTTCTGCATGACGAAGTGATATGGAAAAAAACGAGTCAGAGAGAGAGAGATAGAGAGAGAGAGGGAGAGAGAGAGAGAGAGAGAGAGAGGGAGTGAGTAAAACGACGGCGGCAAAGTGGGAACCCTGAGGTAATTTATCTTCTCGCCGAGCAGTGTGGAGGACGTGAATTCTCAGCAGCCCTGCAGCCTGCCGACGCCGGCTTCAAATTTGACTCGCAGGGAGAAAGAAAGAGCGAGAGAGAAAGAGAGGGGGATAGAAAGAGAGAGAGAGAGAGGGAGGGTGGGTTGGTTGTGGGAGGGGGGCATGGCGAGGAAAGACAAGGTAGTTGGGATAGAGGCTCCTCACGGTAGGCCAAGGTGTTGGTCTAATCAAATCTGCAATGCATGAGAGAACAAGCCTTTTTGATCCTGTGAACTTAACTTCACTAGTGCACATGTTTGTAAATGTGTGTGTGTGTGTGTAAGAGAGAGAGAGAGAGAGGGAGAGAAAGAACTTCATGTGCTACTTTGAGTCTTCTGTGTACAAAAGAGAGATGGAAAGATTAAGGGAAAGAATGGGAGAGAGATTGAGACAGTGTGAGAGAGTGTGAGAAAGACAGAAGAAGGGATGGTGGCGAAGGAGGAGAGACAACGTCATCTCCCATTTGGTAAATGAATGATTTAACATCCAGCTTCCCTGTGCACTTGCACTTGCGCTCAGAAGCGCACAACGGAGCGTGGGAGTGGTGGTAGTGATGAGCATGATGATGGCAGCGACAATGATGATGATGATGATGATGATGATGGGGTGGAAGCATAATGTTACTGCTACATGTGTTATAACAGCTACATGGGGTATACATGCTTATTCAATTTTTACCCCATACCATCCTCACTCACCATGACATGCCCTACCCCTTTTGCCAGGAAAGCCCCAGCTAGAGAAAGAAAGAGAGAAAGAGAGAGAGAAAGAGAGACTGGGCCAGGCTACTAGGCACTCATCCCGGCAGCTGTGACCCAGTTAATTCATTCATCCTCAACCACGTCACAAGAAAGAGAGATAGAGAGAGAGAGAGAGAAGAGAGAAAGAGAGAGAGAGAGGAAAACAGTGGCAGCTGTAACACTGAGCCCTGGGGACGTATAGCACTATTAGAGTATATGGGCCCGTTAGGTGTCCCCACAGTACATCCCAGCACTATTAGAGTATATGGGCCCGTTAGGTGTCCCCCTCCACCTCCTGCAGGGCACAGGGAGCGAAAACGTTATGAGTGCGTAGTTAATGACGGAGGCATCAAAAGTGGCACCTCGAGATGCGTTCGTAAATATGGGTCAGGCTACCATCAACTTCAAAAAGGAAAACGTCTCTGGGTGATTTCAGCTCCACTCCGCACAGGAAGTTCCCTGTCGCATATGTCAGGATGCATTTCGGAACGAGGCAGCAATATGTTGACGAAAAAAGGGTTTTAAAATTAATTTTTAATTAGAAAAACACACACACACACACACACACACACACACACAAAAGCAGCAGCGACAACAACAACAAAAATGCCGGTAACCCAAATGGGAAAGCACAGAGGCAGGTTAAAAAAAAGCACATATCAGTGAACACAGCTGAGACTGTTGCCCTGGCATCACATGTGACAGAGTGGGGACCTGCCTGATTGGCTGGCCAGGGAGCATCTGTGTTGCACACTTTTGTAAAAAGTATATTAAAAATATATAAAGTAAGATTACCTATAATTTAGCAATTAGTCACATATTATATCTATACATACATACACACACACACACACACACACATATATATATATATATATATATATATATAGCCCATATACTCTAATAGTGCTCGCTCTCTTCTCTCTCTATCTCTCTTTCTATATATATAAATATAGGAAATATGTACACAGTAGGCCATTTAAAAACACATAAAATGTAGTTTTTGTTCTGATACCAGTTCAATTTCAGTCTTAAGCTACCATTAGATTTGTTGTTTTAGCAGTGTTATAATGACAATTACCCAAGGGGGAACCTCTTAATGGAGCTGTCATTCACCACCCAGGCCACTGATGTGCATGCCTGGCCTGCCAGAAGCTGCTGTTAGAAACAGCTACGATGGGGGTCTCAATATCATCTGCTGACTTGACCATAGCTCACCCTAAAACTGACGCTGCGGTGTAAAGAGCATTTTGACTGGTCGCAAAGTGAAGGAGCCACCTGAAAAGTACTGTACTCTCCGGTGACCCGGAGATCTTCATTGTATGATCTTCATTGTATTCCCAGGTAGCATAAACGCATACCACCACATAGTCCTTCTTTAAAAAAAATGGTATTGATGGTTGGAAAAAACATCATTCCAATTAAGTATTCAATAATGCTAATAAAAAACATCCAATAAGCATAATTTAAGCATTATTTCATTTGTGACATTGTTTTAACAGATCAAAATGGCATCACACTAACAGGGCTTTGACATAGGGTTAATGCTATGTTTAATTCAATAACTTGATGATAGAGAAGATGATGAACACCATTGTTGTGGAATAATTCATTATCATCTGAAATTTGCAAGTACCTAATCTTCCCAAAATAGTCTCTGGGATAAGTGACGTCACACTCAGCCACTCTGTTTCTTTTGTAGAAATGGCCAGAGTTGCCTAACTCTGCTCTTCAGTATTGTAACACTCCTAATTGTTTAGTCAAATGACAGTCCAACAGACAGATATACATTCCTGGAGTTGGAAAGATGCTTACGCAAGGCCTGCGAGATAGACAAATGATGCTGTTTAATTAATTAACCTCTATCCCTATAGTGTAACCTTAAAGTTGGGGCATGAAATCTCATTTGCTCTCATAGCTTAGGCAAACTGTAGCTCATAGAGCTGCTGCACTGGGACAGAATTTAGCGAGACGGCATCCTTTGCACGTGATGCACGCGCCCTCCTTTTGGAGGGGCATGGAGGCATGAGGTAGAGAATAGTATTCCTGCGTGTGTGTACGTACATGGCTGCTTATGCACATGGGGCACTGTACTGCTGACTTCAGGGACAGGTCAGGCGTGACAGGTTCACACAGACTGCAAAGAGCACAGTGAATGTATACAGTATGTGTTTGCCCTAACAACAATAATGCCCATATACGTTTTTTGTGTTCAGACACTAAGCAGTCTGGTTCTACTTGGGGGGAGGGTGGGGGGTGTCCTCCCTCAAAAATGTTTTGGGTTAAATGCAAATACATTAATGCAACAATACAGGAAATTAAAGATAATAAAATGGTCAAACAAATGAAAACATGAGGGTTTAAAAAGTCTTGGTTACACTTCACTTGACAGTATCGACATAAGAGTGACATGACACTGTCATGAACGTGTCATAAACAATTCATAAACGTTTATGACATAACACTTCTGTCATTAAGTGTCATTCGGTTTTTGTCATAACAAGTTAGGGTTTAAGGTTAGGGTTAGAAAAAGGGTTAGGTTAGGATTAGGGTAAGAGGTTAGGGTTAGGGTTCATGTGTTCATGACAGTGTCATGTGTTCATGACAGTGTCATGTCACTCTTATGTCGATACTGTCAAGTAAAGTGTTACCAAAGTCTTTAGTATGATACTGTAGGGTGAGAATCAGTTATGAAACCATCAGTGGGACTCCTTAAATAAAGTGCATTGATATCCTTGGTTTTTTATTATGCACCTTGTTGAATACTTTTTGGCATAGATATGTATGCAGGCACAATGTCACTCCCTTGGAATCTAAAAATACAGGCAGGATATACTTCTAAATTTCACAAGTAAAACTACTGAAAGTTACAGGATGTGCACTGAGATGTAGAAAAAAATACAGAGTAGATGACTTCTTAGACATGAGCCCTGTCAGAGCGCTTGACTTTGACGTGGAGTCATGAACGAAAGAGAATTAAAAATGTCAGTTCGGAGACAAGTCTTATCTCATTCCCTTTAGTCACAGCCATTGAGCACTGACGGGATCAATCGCCCGGCTCTTGTCATGACAGGTCAGCGCGGCGACGGTTCGCGCTGTAGCCTGTGAAGTCGGCCGACACTGAAAAGCTTCTGGAGCAACACTGTGTATCCAAGCGTCCATTTCTCGACGAAAACGCTATAGGGTGCAATCCGACAGCTCACTTTGCTAAATTGCAGCAGATGACAGATCTGATGGGTCAGAAAACGTCCAGAAACGGTGTGCCCCATCATGGTGTCATTACTCCTCTCTCAAGCTACTGTTCACCTCCACCACCTCAAATTACCCTTCATCTTCTCAACTTGAACTCAGTGAGACCTGTGCTCATTGATGGAGGTGCCCAGACTATTGAATATGTAGGTGGGAGACCATGACCTGAATGTTGAATTAAAAGGAGGGTTGACATAGCATAGCTTGTTGGAGATTTTGATGACATGGCTTGCCATGAGACTCACAGCGCACTGCTGTCTGACCAAGAACTTTCTGATTTTTGTTGAGGTCACCACATATACATTTTGTTCAAGGCAACTGAATTTATTTCCCTTTATGTGTAAACCAATGTTCTGTTGGTTTAACTCAGAGGTTTCAAAGTAACCTGATAAAAAAGACTGTGAGGAGAAACGCTGCTCCCAATAAATCCTTTATAACTGCAAATGCAGAAGACAGTGTGCGGGAGTTCGTTACTCATGCATTCAAAGCTTTTGACAGTCAGGTTAGATTTATGCAGAAGTACTTGCTATACTTGTGTTTGTACAAAATGCATAGACAAAAATGATACATGACATATCTAGACAACCTACAGTTACACCAAGTGTAACTATTACTAACAGTATATTTTACTCTGAACACCCAAGTGTAGCTAAGATCTTGTCCAAGGTCGGAATTAAAACAATACCTAATCAAAAACGAGCTCTTCTAAAGGAAATGAGCTGCTGGAATACTGACCACACATGACTTCATATAGGCCTATATGATAAGGGTTCATCTGCATTTGATTTATTGATTTGTGAAGGAACTGCACCATATTATTAGCTGTCATCTTGGGCTTTTACATTTCAGTGCAGCAGCAGCAGTCTTGATTTGCAACAGCAACTGGCGTAGACCAGCATTGGTGTTAAGCCGGCTTTTGCATATGAACGGTATGTAATTAATGGATGCATGGGCGCCACTTACAGTACAGCTCGTATACTGTAGAAGGGAAGTCATCCCCCCTCCCCCTCCCCTCCCCCTCATCCAAGAACCAGTGTGCCTGACATGTAAATGTGGCTGGATTCACCTCCAACAATCTTTGATTCCCCCCTCTCTTTTTTTCAGTGAATTCATTAAGCTGCAAATGCAAATGATAAACCACCACACAAGGTCAAATGGGACAGACCGCAATGGCAGCTAAACGGCACTAAGGAGCGTCATGATTTGTAACGTTTATCCTCAACACCCCTGACAAAAATGATACAGAACCGGGAGACACTAGCAGCAGTCGTTTTGCTCTCTCCTCTCTCCTCAACGTTGCCTGACTACTCCACGGTGCAGTATATAAAAACCAGACTGCCATGTAAGCTCAGTGGAGCTGACACCACACAGCATCACTTGAGCTCCCATCCTCCCTCTGTCTCTCCCTCTCCCTCTCTCCTCCCCTCCAGCTGAAGATGAGCCTGGTTTGGAATTCTTGACAAAGCACTTTTCTGCGCTGGCGACCTACCACGCATACCCAAACACAAGGGGACAGCTCGCTCTTAAAAGCATCGGTCCCCGGCACTGGCTCTTCGCCCGCAATTTTGGAACATTGTTTTCAAAAGAAATTAGGTCACGGCGGCGGCGCAGTGGAGGAGCATGGCGTGTTAGTGGGAAGAGAGAGACAGAGAGAAAAGAAAAGAAAAGAAAAGAAAAGAAAAGAAAGAAAAGAAAAGAAAAAGGGTTCTGCTGCCCGCTGTAAGTTCATTATTGCAGAAGAGAGAGAGAGAGACAGAGAGAGAAGCCATCATCGACGTCGCCCGTCATCTCACAGGGAAACTTCCTTTGCGAGCCTTTTTGCATGGAGGAGCAGGAGGAGGAGAACTCTCTCATTGCGAGATCCTGTCAGTGATTGTAAGGTTACAATTACATAAGAGAAGAGAAGAGAAGAGGAGAGGGGGGAGGGGAGTTCTGTATTGTAAGATACTGTCAGAAATAGTACGGTTGCAATCAAATAAAAGAACAGGAGAAGAGAGGAGAGGAGTCTCGTATTGTACGATACTGTCAGAAATATTAGGGGTAACAATTGAATAAAAGAACAGGAGAAGAGAAGACTCTCATATGGTGAGATACTGTCAGATGCAGTCGGGGTAAAGTCAGCTTGGAATTCCACCAGCCTGCTGCCTCCACCTCCAGGGCTGTGCTCTCTCTCACGGCCGCTCAGACCCCCTGCTTGTACAGGGTGGTGAAGTATTTGCCAGATTCGACAGTGTGAGCTTCAAGGCTTTCTGCACAGCCCTGTAAGGCCGAAACACTGCTGGTCTCTGTCCCTCTGTCCTCATCTGACCATTAAGTATTATGACAATTGCCATAGTCATCGGTTCATTAAACTGATATTGTTTTTTATCAGAGAAAACAAATTAGTGGAACGATGGAATTGGAGTGTGATTCGATGAACACTGGTTTATCACTGGTTTATACCGTGCATCAAAAGAGACAGTGAATAGTCTCAAATGAATTGATACAATACAGTTACTGGATAAACCAGTAAGACCTTGGTTATGCAGTATACTATTGTAACCAAACTCCTAAAATCCATAAACCTGTGTGAGAATTAATAAGGAGTGGCATGTGACTCATTTATATTCCACACACATGGTGATGAAATCCCTGCAAAATTGACTGCATGTGATTCACTCATCACTCAAAAAGTTATGCTGATAGAAAGAAGAGGATGTGTCACAGTTTCACAGTTCGATAACTGAGGAGGGATGATTATCCTGATAAAAAGGCCTAAATCTGCTAGTTTATTAATCTGCTTAACAATGAGCGTCTCATTAATGTGCCTAATAGACTTTCCTGTGGGGATCTTAATTTAATTTTCCTGGTTTGGCTTGGATGGAGCCTTGCTGTTTCCCATATTGCAGTGTGAAAACTTCACTCATATCAGCGAGATGAGACATTTTCATTATCTCTGTTTGACATTATGTTTGGTGTGTGTGTGTGTGTGTGTGTGTGTGGGGGGGGGGGGGGGGGGGGGGGGGTGCACAATGCGAGCAATACAAAGGGAACTGTTCCCAAATTAAGTTGTGTCTTGTTTTGCCGCAGTGTCGTGATGGGGGCCCTTTTTTGTACGCTGGGACAAAGCGAGCACGGGAGTCCTGCTCCCGACAAGCTGCCGAGCACATTAACAATCACACTCACACAATGCCTCACAATGGAAGCGGGGAAAACATGATATTTATGAGCCAGCATTGACCTGCCAATGCATTTTTGCTGAGCCGGTGATTTTCTCCTCTGCAAACTGTTTAACAGTAATGGAAAATAGCTCTCTTGCTTGCCCTCCCTCCCTCCATCTCTCTCTCTCTCTCTCTCTCTCTGTCAAGCCTGCTCTTTGGATTGACAGAGTGACGACAGTGATTTGCAAATGCTATCATCCGTGATAGTAAGTGGGGCAGGAAATCTGAGGGAGAGGACTTAGAGAAGCGTGTCATGTCGCTGTAGCTTTGGGTGCTCCGACCAGGTCACTGTGGCGAGTCCACCTGGGCATCCTCCATTTCGTCTCGGTCTTAGAGGTGTCCCTGGTCGTGTTGTCACATTTGGTGTTTCCATGTGCTTAGCATCAGTCGTGACGCCCAATTGCCAAATAAAAGGGGATGAAAACGAGATGCTATTCAAAAGCTCCAGAATCTTCTCTGCGTTGAACAGCTGGCACATTTAAGATAGATAATGCTAGTTTCACACCCACTCAATGAGATTGTGTTTGTTTGTTTGTTTGTCTGCGGGCATGGAAATTCAATCCCTTTTTTATTCTGAAGTGCATGTGTTCGTGACGTAATGGCACAGGCCTTTTAGAAATATGCATTTCTTGGAGACCAATATATCTTTTAACGTCCGAGGGGGAACTTCACAAGGAGGGCTTAAATATTTTATCACAACAAGTATGGATGGGATAGTGAAAAAAGTGGTTACTTAGCAACTGCTTCCCAGCTTTATAATTATGGGGTTGTGTAGGCATTTGTGCACATAATCTGAAATAATAGAACGCACTGGAGGAGGTATCTGAAACTTAAGGGATTCATCAGCCCTGGCGAGAGAAGAGGCTGCTGATTTTGTGCATCGTTTGCTTCATGTAAATGATGTATTCAGAATCTCTTTCATTTCAAAACTCCTCCATCAGGCAGGCTCTCTCACTTGGGCTTGCTTACCTTTCAGATTCCACCACAGTTTGAGACAGCGGTTTGAATGAAGGATGAATATGTAATGTCATATGTGTCAAATTTTCACAATCCTTTGAAGCACTTGAAATTCATGGGGGAAAAGGGGTCCCATTAGGGATTGGGTTGTAACAGCCTATGAACCTAAGGCAAACAAAAAAGAAATTCAAGCCACTTGATATTGGCCCACTTGAAAGAGCACCATTCTCCAAAATCAAGTGTGAACCTGATGAAGGGTGAATGTTCTTGCAACTCTTTTGATGGGCTTGGCCTTGGAATAGCCTATCTTCGGTGGCTTTGAGTAAGACACTTAAGGAATCATGTAATGAATGAAATATTTTGTTTATGTGATTAATTATAGTGGATGGAATCCACTATCTTGAAATCTCCTGGCTTCTTCTTCTTATTATTATAACCTTTTCTTTTTACCTTTTCAAGAATGAATGCGACTCTAACCGCTTAACGTACAGACATGTTGAAATAACCGTTGTGTAGGTCTGGAGTTGGACAAGAGATGTATTTTTTCAGATTTTCTTAAAAGTTTATACTTTTTGAGAAATAGGGGATTAAAAATGTCAAAAAGCTCATTTTTCCCCCATAGACTTGTATGGCTGTGATGTCATAATGGCCTAAAGCCTGCTGCGCTCGTTAAGCTCCCAGAGAAGTTCCCGGGCTAATCAGAACACTGGCACAGGTGTCACCTGTGAAACTGTCTCAGCTTCTAATGCATACAATCTGGTGCTCCCTAAAACTACACATTCTGTTTAAAGGACAAGTCCGGTATTTTACACTTAAAGCCCTGTTTTCAGATAGTTTATGATTAAATAGAACGTTTAAGATTGAAATTTGGACACATGCTGCTGTCCTGAGAATTTTCGGTTTCTGTGGTAGCGCCCCCCCTCCTCCACAACGCTGCATAGGTGCACTGGAACAATCCTTCCTAAAACGCATTAAACTTTCGTTTACAAAGACGTGAAACTCACCGAGTGGTCAGGGGTGTTCGCTGATATGCTCACACAAAAATCGCTGCAAAAGATGCTTTCCAACAGGTGTTTTACCATGCGTTGTAAAACTGAGGAGCTATTTTTCCAAACGCCTCACACCCGTACATTCTTCCATTGAGAGCTTGAATTATAGACACTCCAGACCAGTTGGTGGCGATAATGCACCTTACACCGTCTTGCAAATTATGAGCAAACCACTGGCATTTCATTGAATACACAGAAGAAGTAGAAGATCGCTGTCTTGAAGTATTTTGCAACAGACAGCTAAAAATGAGGCAATTTTGTGCAGTTCCGAATTGCGGGAAAATTCATAGCAAAAAAAGTTGTCACAGACTTCCTTTCAACGATCCAGAAAGGCTAAAGTTGTGGCTGGAATTTCTGGGGTTGGATGTGAGCACACCTGTTGAGAATCTGCAGAAAACTGATCACCGTGTCTCTGCGGTCTGCATTTAACTGAACTTCGCTCGAGGTTGAAAAAAATCGCCCAAAAAGCTCTTTCGCCTGAGAAATACAGCGGTTCCCACATTACCTCCTGGGACGACAGAGTTGGAAGAACTTGGGGTAAGGTTGACATTTTGTAACATAACATTTGTAACAGGCGGAAAATGAACTTATTTGTTATGTCCATAACCTGTCATGTTCACATCATAAGCCTAAACCTAGCCTACATGAATAATTTGGCTACATGATTTTGTACGTTTACTATTTTTTTGGCTGTGTAACCTTAATGATGAAAACGTAATGATTCACGTAGGCTATCATTCACATCGTGCAAGTTCCAAGGCATTTTAGCATTAGACATGGTTGGACGTGACAATAATTTGGATAGCGTAGTAGTGTTAATTTTGTCACCTATTTTTAATTTAGTCTTAGTCTTAGTCTTGTGACGAAATGTCCTTTTTAGTCTTTGTCCTATTTAGTCATTCAAATATCATTTTTGTTAGTCAAGTTTTAGTCGACTAAAAGTCTCGTCATTTTAGTCTAGTTTTAGTCAAAAGAAAACTAAAGGTATCTTAGTCTTAGTCAGTTTTAGTCAACACTTTTTAGTCTTTATTTTTATAACAAATTATTTCTGATTACCATTTGAGTCAAATAGTGTTTCACACATCTAAATTTTCCAACAATATTGTGTGTCCGCAGGGCTACTCGTCTGTTATAATTACTCATTCTGATTTTTTGTCAGTCAGTATGTTTACATGCACAGGTAAGTCGAGCTACAGTTATAGCTCGGCTGGGATTTGACCCATAAAAGATTTGACTGTAAAAGGTTTTTACTGGACCACTGTCATATTCGTAGACCAGTGTTTCTCAAAGTGTGGTCCGGGAATCACTGGTGGTCCGCAAGCTATCCCAAGTGGTCTGCGAGCAGACGTGGTAAAATATAATATGAGTTGTTTGCAATATTGAACAAACTTGTATGTAAAAACAGTTCTGCAACACTGTCTATGTAAGATATGCCAGCTTAAATCATACAGTATGAATCCACACAATAAGCAAAGTGCAAAGACAATAAGCAAGGTGGTTCAGTGAGTAGGCCTATTGTGTAGACTAATTATAGGCTACTGTTGAAGTAGGTCTAATCTTTTTTTTTCAGCTAGGGTTAGTTAAGCGGTCCTGAAACTGAAAAAGTTTGAGAAACACTGTCGTAGACCAAAGTATTAATGTTTTACTCCGCCTCGCTAGATGGCGATATACGCCCAAACACAACACATTCCCCAAACAGACTCTCCATCTTAGCCATAGCTAACTTGCTAGCGAACTTTCCATATTAGCTTACTTGCTAGCAAACTTTGCATCATCAGTCTAACTAGTTAAATAGTTGACATTACATGATGAACATTTTCGTATGGACATTCTGGGATATGTTAATTTGTATGAGAGAAGCTTCAACTTCTGGGTATGTAGCATTGTGGCATAAAGCTTAGGTAGTTAACTTGCTAATAACTCTGGCAGAAATCTCCAGTGTTCTTGTTCCATGTAGTTTCGTGTTGCAGCCACAGGGTTGCAGCAACAGCACATAGACTAGCCTACAGAAAAGCTGTTGCGTATGAACTCATTCGGAATATTTTGAAAACGTAACAGCTAGATATTCTGTCTTCTCATTTTGTAGACGAAAATGAAGAGAGATTTTATCTTAGTTTTTATTTCATGCAAAACATTTTAGTCTCGTCTTTTTTCGTCAACAATAATGCATCTTAAGATAGTCTTAGTCAGTGTTTCAGGACATTACTGCCGTCTCGTCATCGCCTCGTCTTAGTCATGAAAAAAAAGGTTGTTGACGAACATATTTCCTCTCGTCTCGTCTGACGAAATTAACACTATAGCGTAGTAGCCTACGATACCGCGACTGCATAAGACTACAGAAAAAATACAAACAACTCCATATCCGTTTCCGGCAGCGGAGTAATACCGTACCTCACAGCACATCCAATACAAGTCAATGGAGTTGGACAAAAACTACGATAAAACCTGTTGGAAAGAATCTTTTGCAGCGATTTTTGTGTGAGCATATCGGTGAACACCCCTGACCACTCGGTGAGTTTCACGTCTTTGTAAACGAAAGTTTAATGCGTTTTAGGAAGGATTGTTCCAGTGCACCTATGCAGCGTTGTGGAGGAGGGGGGGCGCTACCACAAAAAACGAAAATTCTCAGGACAGCAGCATGTGTCCAAATTTCAATCTTAAACGTTCTATTTATCATAAACTATCTAAAAACAGGGCTTTAAGTGTAAAATACCGAACTTGTCCTTTAAGTGTTTCCCGTGTGTCAAAATAAAAGTCACAGCCATATCTCATGCTTTGCACATTATATCTCCAGAATGGTTTGACGCATATGCTTCAAATTTGGTACAAGTGTTTGTATGGACTCAAAGATGAAGTGAGTTGATGTTGGAGGTCAAAGGTCAAAGGTCAAGTCAATGAACACTCTGAGCAAAGATTCTATAGTTAACTAAGATGAATCATGAGACGATTCACCAATGGAACGAAATGGCACTAGTTCCGGACTCCTAAATAGGCGTGTCAAAACAGAAACTTTTCTCTGAATAAGCAATAATAACATATAAATATAATTTTGTATACTATTTTACAGTCATTGTTTGTGTGCGATGCCAATGAAACACTCTTTCGGACACGGAATGAATAATTTCATTTTGCCCCATTAACCGAGCTAGCTAGCTAGCTAGCTAACGTTAGCACAGTAAACGGAAAGTGAATGGGAATGTTCGCTAGCTAGCTAGCAGCTAAGAACTTTGGTTAAACTTATATATTGTTGCAAACAAACCTGAAATAACATACGTTCAGCAACTTTGTAGTAGTCTACTAGTTCTAGCAAAAAATATGTTAGGTTAGTTTATCAACCATCTCTGAGTCTAGAGCCTCTGAGAACAGGTGGCTGTGCACCAGAGCTTTGAGGAGACAGTGACAGATCACGAACAGTTATTTTTGTCTTTATTTGTTTCGTTGGAAAATACAATGTCGGAATGTTAGGGAGACATGTGGCTTGTAGAAAATGGGTTCAAAACTTACATCGCTGAATGTAGGGCTAAGGGATTGGTCATATTCCGAGAAAATGTTCATTTCTCCCATAGGAATACATAGACACTGGACCTCCCGCTAGACTCCTAAATGGGCATGACAGCTTCGAACCCCATGTCACAATGTGCCAGAATTTACCCTCTAATGAATCGTCTTGCTTTATCAACCGTCTCTGCTCTGAGTGTGATATCTGAAGAATGCCTTGACATACATGCCTGAAATTTGGTATGAATATTTGTATGGATTCAAAGATGAAGTAAATTGATGTTGGAGGTCAAATGTCAAGGTCAAAAACACCTTGAGTATCATATCTCAAGAACGCCTTGACACACAAGGTCTTTTGGTAAGAGGGTTTGTATGAACTCAAAGATTAAGTGATTTAATGTTTTTTTTTTCCCAGGAATTTCCCCACCAACATTAAGCCAGCAGCCTTCCATCCACTATTGTAATTCCTCTGGTATTACATTCTAGTTATTTATGATATTGAAGTGACTCATGGTGTTTCATACTTTGCAGTAGGCTATCTCATTAATATACACTAGTAGCAATTTTAATCTATTTGATTTTGACATAGGCCTAATGGAGTTTAAATTGACATTGGCTATCATATGTTTGGATCGTGTTTATATTTGCATTGTAACTGTATTTTGTGAACTGGACTTCCTAGAAAAGGACTGGATAGCCTGCTTTACGAGTCCACTTCATAAGTCTAGCCAGCACAAGGATGTCGGATGGGTAAAATTGCTCCAAGTGTAGAAAGTCCCTCATCCTTTATTTAATCAACCCTGTGGTAATGCTGCCACAATGACCGGAACGGAGTCAGACATTATGGCAAATTAAAAGACAGCGGTCGTCTTTTCCAGCCACACCACGGCTGGTATCTGTCACTCACCGGCAGATGCAGCCTATCTGTTGGCATCTTGGATAAAAAGGAACACCGATTATAAGCAGTGGGATTGATCGGCATATGGAATTCAGTGTTGTTGAGATCGGCTGCCGGTCTTTCACGGGACCAGGATAGTCTTTTAAAACAACCACAGTTGAATTATGTCTGCGTTCTGCCTGTTAAATTATAAATCTTTGGAGGCTATCTGACAGCGTCTTTGCGAGTTCTATCGCAACAAGAAAGTTGCATCCTATACACAAGTCTTCAGCTGGAAGAGAATCAGACCTCCACAAAACGATATTTGTGCAGAGATGGTCATGTCGGAAACCAAACTGCTCACCATGAGTGTAACCGAGGACATGTAATTAACTGATACCTGGTTGGGTTGTGACGCTAGCACTTGAGTGATGTAAGTGTGGGAGAGAGGAGGCGGACCATAGGATCTGTCTCTAACCGAAAAGACAACCGATATTCAGTGTTATTCTGACAGGCAGAGCGCAAACAGTCGGCATCGAATTTACAGTATTTGGACAAGTGTCCTATTCCTAGTTATGGATATGAAGAAATAGTTTTCCTCTGCCATCACGATTTTTTTTCTTAAATGGTAAGTGTGGCACAGCTATTTCATCAAGGTTTCGTTGTTATTTAAAAGCGTAAATCATTTGGTTATAATTGCATTAATTGCAGAATGACAGGGAAATCCTTTTCAGTGGGTATATTGTATTGTTGTATATTACTAACGACCAAATGTATGGCTGCGTCGATTTGAGTTAGCCTACTTATGGTTTACCAATATTGTTTAGGAATTTGCGAATTCTGTATTTTACTGAGTAGATATTTTCAGTCGTGCCATTGAACTATGACACGCATCAAACAGGACTGCATGCACAGAGCTGTCTAATACTTCACACCTCCCATGCGCTTGGAATTAAGTAGCTTTGCATTGCGATATTTCCTTTGCAGGCGACCGAGTTCTGATTTACAACGATTAATTAACATTTAAGTTATTTTCTCTGCTTTTCCAGCTTGGCTTCCATTCACAGAAGATGAAGAGCTTGCTTAGGCAAGAGTTCTCAACAAGGGCACCCGGAATCTTTCACCGGGGACAGTGACGCCCAGTTCGAAGAGGTGGAAAGGGAAGAAATGAATGGTCTCTCCACATCAGACTATCCCGCGCAGCGCATTTCAAGTCCTTCGGCGCAGTAACCGACCCCTGCGCAATCATCTACCAAACAGCGATGGCTATCACTGGCATTCTATTCTAATTGAATTAATGGCTTCTTCAGTGCAATCGACTGTGTCCTGTCCGAAATGCTGCTATGGGGATGAGGGTAATCGTGAGACCCACGGATGTCAGAATTGCCACAGCCTGATAGGATAGGGCTCCTGCCCGGGTAAGACAAAAGCAAAAGGGCGTCTTCGAAAGATAGAGAGTAAGAGAGGGAGAGAAAGATTGAAAGAGAAAGCAATAGAGAGAGAGAGAGAGAGAAGGAGAGGGGGCAACCAAGACAAGCATTAAATGAAACAAGCCATGGGTATTCAGCACTTTCTGCTTCTGCTAATTTATTTGGACCCACTGAACGTGTTCTGCGCTGTCCCCAAAAGGACAAAGGCTGTGCCAAAGAAGAAACCTAAGGAAGTGAACAGTACGGCGGCACCAACCGCATCCATACAGCGGATCGCGCAAGTCCAGTTGCCAACAGTGGTCGATTTTGACAGCTGCCGGGGTTACTACGACGTGAGCGGCGCCTATGATAAGGAGTTTGCATGCAATCACACCGACCACCACTACTGCTGCGGGACATGTGCCCTGCGGTTTTGCTGTCAGTTCAAATATAAACGGTTAGATCAAAGCGCCTGCAAGAATTACCAAAAACCAAAATGGGACCAAACGTCAACGCCGGCTCCCGCACCAACAGAAGACACCTACGACCCAAGTATGGACCAAACGAATACAGCGGTCTACATTACCTGTGGGGTTATAGCTTTCATCATAGTTCTTGGAGTTTCAGTAAAAGTTGCTTATGACAAAGCAAATCAACCACCTCAGGAGATGAACATCCATAGGTGAGATACATTTTGCATTTGATTTCAGCTAATGTCCTGTACTATCCATGTATTTTGATCTTCAGTTCAGTGATATCTTAAAATGACAACATTTATATTCTTAACAGCTGTTTTTCACGTTTTGTCAAATGAAGCTGCAAAAGGCATCTCATTCTGTCTTGAGAGGTTATTTATGTGGTTTCATTGCCTGGACTTGATATTTTTAAGTCCTGAACTTGACATTTACTACCTGCCTTCCATCAATTGTCACAAATATATCTCTTACTGTACAAATGCCAGTTGTCACATCAGTGATTCTCTGATTTACTGAATGCCACATTTTTAGAGACCTGTTCTACTAGTGACCATGATTTAGAAAGACAACAGCTTGGATAGATTTCTGCCCTTTTTTACCTTGTATTCTATGTAGGGTAAGGTGTGCTTCAGGAGAAGCCTCCTCCTTCATTGCCTGTGACAGAGAGCTTCTTGGATACCCTTTCATCAAATGCGTCCATTTACTCTGTCTTGAAATTGCCACCCACCCATCTCTCCTGACCCACCCCTCTCTCCTTTCTCCTCTCCTTGCACACATCATTAGGGTACACTTGTGTTGTTTGACCTATTCAATAAGTAGTATATGTGTGTAGATGGACATTTGTAAGCCATTGCTGTTATTCAAAACTCCTCCCATGAATAATAGAGGTAGGTACTGTAGGTTATAGGTTATGGGATAGTTATAGCATCCGACCATAGCCACTGCTTTTATAGTTAATCTTGGGTGGATTCAGTATTTTACACTTCCAAGCCTGTTGGTGGAAGAATTTTAAACTGGCAGTCTATGTTCTGAAGAGCTCTTAATTTCAATATAAGACCAAAAAAAAAAAACTGTAAATGTAAAAGGGCACCTGGTGACTGCAGGCTCTTCTTAACCTCTGTCTGAGCACAACATCTATTCCATTTTGCCTGTTGGAACACTCCTGGATTTGGATGAAGGTTGGCAGAAATGGGATCTGCATAAATTCACTTCGATTTCAAACATGTCACAGTTCGGTGGAAAGGCGGTCACAAGCCATCAGCTGAGGCCAGAGTAAAGTCAAGACATTTATTGTTTTCTGCACTCAGCCACTGTGTAAGCAGAAGCTCATTGGGCATGTGTGCTATTGACATTTCTGCCTCGCCAAGGCTTCTCAGAGTAACAGGGGCAAGAGTAATCCAATTGTCGTTCTGCCCAAAACATTGGCGGACTAAATTTTACTCTAGGCCGTCGGAATGCGGTGTGCATGCGCATGTGTGTGTGTGTGCGTGTGTTCTTTCTTTCTTTTTTATTTTTTATTTTTCGCTTCGTTCCTCTACAGTCCCTCAGGGTCACCACTATGTGCACCTGGTGCGACTCAGGAAACATTCAAGAGTGACTCATCTACCGCACACTGTGTTCACCTCTTAAGAGCCACTGGAGGATCGCATGCACACACACACACACACACACACACACACGCACACACACACACACACACACACATACTCACACACACACACACACGCACATACAGTATGATACCCTAGGCAAAACAAATATATGGTGCAGTCTCCGTCAACACAGCCAAAGAAATAAACAGTGTCTTGTTGTTTTGTCTTCCCAGAGCGCTTGCAGACATCCTTAGGCAACAAGGACCTATTCCCATCTCGCAGTACGACTGCGAGAACTTTGCGGCCATGAACAGCTCCCCCAAAGACAACACGCCAGCCAGGACGGGATCCAAGAACCATTACACTCCAGTGCACACGTCAAAGTCCAACCACAGTAAGTAGTTGTTGGGAACACTGCATCCCATTGCTTTGAATGTGGCAAGATGATGCATTATGCTGGGTTCGTATGAATGTTTATGGGGGGACATATTGAATTCTTCTTAGCTCATCAGTGTCCGAGTGAAAAGACCACTTATTAATCAGGGACACGTTTCCTGAAAAGCATAGTTACGCAACCACCATAACTACGATAGAGACAGTGACATCATTTAACGATAGTGGTCGCACAACAATGCTTTTGGGAAATGCACTCCCGAATATTTGATAGGAGTGAAACGTAACATAGACGAAAGAGAATGCATATCGAAAGGAACACATATTCTCACTGCGGGAACTGACACCCTTGACGTCATATGTTCCTGAGTAACTACAACATCTAAAGAGCCCCCTTATTTGTACCAATAATGAATATCTTCAGCAATGATACATTCTGGATGGATGTTGTGTTGTATCTGAATGTGAGGCACTGCGTAAATCTATCACATGGACATGACACAGAAAGTCAGAACAAATGCTTCATTGAGTAGTTATACCCAGCCAAGACAAGTAAATACTGTGAATGTCTGATGCCAAAAGTGATATACTGTATATATGTGTATATATATTTAATATACACACATCTCCTTTGAGGTCAGTGTTACAGTAAATACACAACTCCAGAGTAAACACCCTGAGCCAGACATAGTGCCTAGAGAACCAGGAGAGTTGGTGGGTGTTGAAGTGACCTGACAAGAGATTATGAATAAGTGACCGGCAAGCAGATAGCATCGGTCACAGGTGTCAGTATGCCTCATTGGTTTCGGCCACTATCCAAATTTGTCTCTGAAATTTGGTCTTGGTCAGCAGGTGTGTGTACAGAGAGAGAGAGAGAGAGAGAGAGAGAGAGAGAGAGAGAGAGAGAGAGAGAGAGAGAGAGAGAGAGAGACATTTGTCCTTCTCTGTTAGAGCCTGCTCTATATTTGAAGTCAATAGACACTGCTGGTGTGTTTGTGTTTGTATATTTCTGTATGTGTGTGTGTGTCTGCATTTGTGTGTGTGTGTGTGTGTGTGTGTGTGTGTGTGTGTGTGTGTTTATGCCAAGTGTGCTGTATTCTACATGCCCTTGTGTGGTCATCTCTGGGTCAGTCATCAGGCTCAGGAACCCCTCGTCACAATTGGCTTGCAGTAGATGAAGCCACTGCATTGTAGCTCCCTCAAGTCTCGCTCTCCGTGTAGACGTGAGAGACACTGACAGGCTCTGGCAAAGCGTGGTTAATTTGTGTATAAATTGCTTTGTAGTCCTATGCACTGGCAATGTATACATGCACACACACACACACACACCCACACACACACACACACAGTGACTTACAAACATACATACAGTATATCTTGAGAGCCAACTCAGACACAGAATGCATTGCATATTAATGCACTGAAAAGTGTCAGGGCCGGGCCATCATTAAGTGAGCTACACAGTGCTCTGAGGCCCCTGGGGAAATAACTGTTTTGGCTTGTGACTTGAGAAATTCGAATTTGTGAGTTCACTTTAGGAGTCAAGTGTGTAGCTTTGCACTATGTTAAGATGACTACAAACAATGTTAATTTTTCTGTTTATGTGGGTAGTGATGTAATGCATGTACTGTATATATGAAAGGTCCACTGTAGGCTCCTCTGTTGGTTTGCGTTTGTTTAAGTGCTTAGCTGAAATCACAGTGACCATCTTTACAGTGTCGCTGCTTTAGCTATTGGACTAGATGGTAGTGGGGTGACCAGAGCCTACTGCCTTAGACACACTATAGTATAACCCCCCCAGAGGCCATATGAATTTCAGCCAATCAGTTGTGCAACAGCTGTGTCTGTCTCCCTTACTTTTTTCAACAAAATCACGTGTACCTGTCAATATGATGCCCTTATGCTACTTAAAGAAGCAGTCTGTGATTTGGTTTCAAGAAGCAATCTGTGATTTAGTTTAAAGACGCAGTCTGTGATTTAGTTTCAGCTTCATGGAAGGTTGTTGATATTTGAGTGGTCAATTCCATTTAACCTGCCCCTTCCGTGCCTCTGAAGCGCCTTGTCGACTGGCTAGGACCTTTATGCTTGATCTGAGCCACTACATGCAACACATTTCATTTTGCAAAAAGTGTATGGGATTGAAATCATGGACCTTACCTTGAATTCTTGGGAAGGTGCATCAGGATTTAGCTTGACTCATTTACACATTTACACAGTTACTAATGAACCAGTGTAGAGGAATGAGACGGCAGAACTTGATTTGTGATGTGGTGTAACGTAACCTATGTTTGACTCTGGTAATAGCTCGCTTTTATGATTTACAAATACTTGGGCCAGACTGCTGGTAGTAAACTAATTAACTGACAAATGAACTAAGATATAACAGAATGCAAAGGAATGTAAGCGCTATCTTTAAAAAAAAGGTTATTTGACACTGCTTGAGGCGATTATTGTGTGTGTGTGTGTGTGTGTGTGTGTGTGTGTGTGTGTGTGAGAGAGAGAGAGAGAGAGAGAGAGAGTATGTGTGCATATGCATGATGTTTTTTTTCTTTCAGATTTTGCTCCAAGAGATCATCGCTGCTTGCATGAAATTGTGCCTTGGTTATTAAACTATGATTTAATTAGTTTAATTAAGATGAGATATGCCAGTGGGCAATAACATAATGATATGGACATTTTTCCCCCCTAAATACTGCAGTCTTTTTTCCCCCACACCAGTTACTCGTAAAAATGCAAGATCTATACCACGTACACAGAATCTATACCGCGTCCACTATGTCCACGTCCCCTGAATCTTCACTAGGCTAATTTAGTTTGGTTGCCTTAACACTGACCTACAGTGCTGTAACAGCCATAGTGGACATACCCCCCTCCAGCCTCCAAGCAGAAACAGAACATTGCTGGCAGTCATGCCATCCTCCCATGTAGCTTTCATATAGACCCTTTCAAGAGAGTTCCATTATCAGCATCATAGTTGGCCCCACAAGGCTTCCGTTTTAACATTCCATAATGTTATCTTAATGCAGAGGAAGTAGATTGGGGCCCAAATAGAACGTTCAAGCATTGTTTTTGTTTTTATTGTTGAAAGGGTCTATAATCATTTCAAATACATAAATATGCTCCTCTAGACTGCAGCTGGTAGTCAATGCTTCTCTATGGATCAGCCCCTAAGGGGGTCACTTTAATAGGCACTTATATTCAGTCATGAAGGACCTGGACTGTCAGGAGCTTGCTCACAGGACGATATATTGCCTATTTGGGACTGTTAAGATGCTGTCAGTTGTGATATTGATCCATGGATTAATGAAATAGGTTTTCCGAATTCCTAAGCCCTAACCACGGTATGGAGACATCAATTTATGTATTTGATTAGAATAGACAAGGTTCTCTCAGTCTAATCCAAAAAGGCTTGGATGTATAGAAAGATATATGCTTTTTATTTCAAATAAATTATTCAAACAGACCTGATGTACTGAACATTTTATCTGTATGTTTGCCCCATGGGTAAAGACCCTATGGCCTATGGTCAGCTTAACCAAGCAATTGAGTTTCAGGGGCTGAATTAGGGTTGGGCGATGTCGCCTAAATTGGCATTTGACGATGTTTGCCTTGCAAAAATATTTGAGCGCTAGAATGTCCTAGTCGTAGCCTAACAATAATAAATCTATATTTATTTGCTAAAACATTAGGCTACCTATTACGTCCAATGTAGGCTATAGGCCTGCGAGACATGTAGGCTACAAAAAGACAATTAGGCTACACATTCACGTCACAGTCAGGAATTATTTGAATAAGAGGGTAGACTAATAAGTCTTTTATTTTACAAGACGGTAGACTAATACGTGATAACTGTTTGGTTGACAGCCTTTAAAGTAGGCTCAATTTCATTTTCAGGGAAAGGTTTTTTTATGTTTTAGCCTGTAACAGCAGGAATTAGTGACTGGCATGTGGGGGCGTGGCATCACGATGGTTGCTTTCCATCGTGATGCCTGTCAACCATCACGATCGGCACAACCCTAGGCTGAATCTCACAATGGCAGAATCTCTAATCGCAACCATCATCTTCACACCTCAGAGATGGCTCCCGGCAGTCAGCAGTGGTGCATCACTATTTCAGAGACCCAAACTCTGAGACACTGGAGGTTATTTGAGTTTCACCCCACTTCCTAGCCGTGGGGACCACGACCTCTGACCTCTGACAATATTGTCTTGTCTTCTTCTCCCCCTCCCCAGGTGGACACTATGGCAAAGAGAGCAGCCGCAGCGGGGGGCATGACCTTCACAACTTTATCTCCTCGGGCTTCGTGACCTTGGGGCGAGGCCATGTGAAAGGTAGCGTGCCTCTATTTTTTTTTGTTTTGTTTCCTTTTCTTTGTTTTCATAGTTTCTACGAACAACTGGTCTGCGGTGCTGCTCACTTCTTCTACTCCATTTTTCATTTCCTATTCTCTCTCTCTCTCTCTCTCTCTCTTCTCCCTCTTGAAAAGACTTTCCTTGATACCACTGCTTTTGGGCCTCTGAAACATTGTCCATTAGTGGCTGTAAATGTTAGATGTAACTCACACTGTTTCCTTGGACAAAAAGGAAACTATGTCTCTCCACAGTGACTTTATAACCTCCAGAAATATGTTTTCATGCGTTTCCTGTCCATTTTTTTTCTTGAGTAAGATCTTACAGACTGGGAAAATTGTGGTGCTAAAACATATTTCCTGTGGTTGTATAGTCACTGCACAGACCTGTCTTCAGACATGGTGCCTGGTTCATATTGTCCTGTGACTGCACTTCAGTATTCTACTTCACTGTGTGGATAGTGGACAGTGGCTAGTGGATAGTGATTAGCAGTCACGTTATCAGTGTAAAGAAAAACAATAATATGTTTTCAGTTTTTATTTTGTCAGAAATGTCCAGGCCTTTGTTAAATATGCTGAATATGTGCTGAAATGAAACACACGTTTATTGACAAATTGATCACATTACAAAGCATCACAAGTAAGGTAGAGTGAATAGCATTATCTTCAAGGGCCACAATCATGGATATGGAATAATACTTTCTCACACACACAGGACAAGAGCTATAGGCAAGACAAAGGCATAAAAAACAATGTTAATGGTCATGAGCATCTTGTCACCTTAGGAATTTGCATGTATATGAAAACATTAAAGTTCCTCCAGCTATTTATATAGAGCCTGCCACATAGCAATCTCCACTCACCCATAAAGAAGACACTCATTTACAGATTGGCGTCACGTGTGTGTGTGAGCTTCCTCCCACTGCCCAAAGCTTCATTAGTATGCATCTGTGTCGCCCATGTATCCACGGGCCCAATGGCTGGCCAAAGACCCATGTCGATAACTCATTCAACAGACAATGAGCGGCTTCTCCCATGATCTCCCATTTTATGTCTCGCCCTTGAGTTGAGAGTTTTTAATCCTTTTTTGAAAGAGAGAGTGAGAGAGAGAGTGAGAGAGGTGGCAGAACGTGCCAGGAAAAAAAGGGTTTGACTGCAGATTTATTAGATGTGTATGCAAATGGCCGCCAAGCCGTCAATACACGCGTGATTCTGTGTAATTGCCTGAAATGGTAAACATGTCATCAGTAAATATTTGTTGGCCGCCAGATTTATATTGCGGCTCAAAGCGCGGCGCTGCGTGGACTCTTTGCCATAAAGCATTTATTGTGTGATTGGAGTGCTCTCTGTATCTCGAGGGGGCCATATAAATCAAGAGATTCTGTTAGCGGAGGGCCATGTAGATTATGGATCTGGCCCGCCACAGAGGGTAGCTGGAGACTCGTGCTGCAGCACCTAGCCAGCAGCCCTCCCTTTTAAAAGTCCCTCACAGCAGGGCTGGACTCTCTGTCTCTCTGTGATATTTTGTTTTCCCCCAAAGTACCTCACATCAGCCTCGAAGTCTATTTATTTTTTTCCTGGTGAGTTGTGTGTGTGTGTGTGTGTGTGTGTGTGTGTGTGTGTGTGTGTGTGTGTGAATGTTCTCTTTTTCAATGTCGTCCTTCTTTTTGTCGTTTTTCGGTTTGTTTTTGTCTCCTCACTGGCCATTTCAGCGTGACGTATTCGCTCATGTGCAGCCACAGTGGAAGTAAATGGGGGGTGGGGGGTGGTGTGTGTGTGTGTGTGTGGGGGGGGGGGGGGGGGGGGGGGGGGAAGGAGCAGCTATATTTGTCTGCCGCTCATGAAATATGAGTATTGGGAATATTGGTGCGAGCCTCCAGCTCTGTTCTCCGTTCTAAGCATAGGAAACAAATGGCCTGGCTAGTCCCTCAGAGCCCTCGCCTGCCAGGAGTCACTGTGACCCGGTCAGACTAGCTGAATTGAGAAACATTACGGTAGTATTTTTGTGGCGTTCCATCATTCCTGCTCAGGTTGAACTCATGAGTTCCTCAAAATATCACAAAATAACCCCCCCCCCCCCCCAACTTTAAATAAAAATAGCCCCACAGGTCCATGGGCAACATCTAACTGATTCAGCGTGTGTTTTGAGATTCTTCAGGGACTTTAAATGGCTGACATCTCAGTTTGTGCAAAAATTCTCCACCTCTTGCATTCCCCCCTGACCTCCTCTCTCATGCTCTGTTCTTGCTTGTCTTCTTCCTTTGCCTTCAATGAGCTTCTTAGAAAACTTTGGATCAAAAGCGTAGTAAAACTGTCAATTATCCACTTGTGTCAGGATTGGAATTCGAATAGTTTTGCCACTGATGCGTACTCACACATCTTGTAGATATAGCTGATGTAACACCAAGCGCATAACAAGCAACGCCAACATGCATATTTAGGTTAGTCCGACTTGCCTGCACTGTACAGACACACACTGCGGCAAGAATTCGTCCCAGCTTCATTTAAGTTCTTTTTTGGCACCGAAAAGTGTCTTTTTTCCTACAACATCACTTTTTTTAAAATGGATGCTAAATAATTAAGCCTCTGTTCTGGTGCCTAATTATGATGCAAGATTTTGCATTGTTATCTACTCCCTGGAGCAATGCAGTGAGGTCATATTGCGTACTAAGCCAGCTGAAAGCTTCACATATGGCTGAGGAAACGAAGACTGCACCTCGACCTTAAAGAAGTTCACTCTCGTCCATCTCCATGTGAAGGCTGAGCTATGTCTTAAGTCCTGTGCACAGACTAGATGCAGCAACCCTGGCGTGCTCTGTCGCCAATCAGAGCTTGATGGGAAATAGACGAAATTCTAGAACCTTCTGATGCAGAGATGAGATGAAATTTTAGAACTGTCTGATGAACCACCGAGGGATTGCATGCATCATTAGCGGGTGATACGTAAGAATTAGTCACGTATCCCACAGAGCCACTGCACCACAATCAGTTATAGATATAAATCACAAAGCTCATTTGCTCAACTGTTATAATGTCATAACCATTGTTACAATTTGCAGGCAAACAAGCACAACCCACAGCCTAATATTCAGATTTCAGAAACAGTCACCCGTCGAGCATGAACTCGAGTTGGGCTACATGGTGCTTGAACCACCAAAGAGTCCACCGTAACCCCCCCAACCACCACCACCACCACAACCCCATTGACCTCCCTCTCCCCCCTCTCCTACTTTAGACTTACACCATGCATAAACATATTTTCATTTTGCAACACTTTTAAACAGGAATATGTTATCACACCAACCCCCCCCCCTTCCCCATCTCCTTTCGCAGAGGAAGGAGAAAGTTTCCGTGATCAGCTGGTTACGTTGCGGGGTTCTGACCTTTGTTGCTGCACTGTGTGAATATGGAGCAGTTCCCTGAAGAGACACACAGACGCTCTTTTCACATCTCCCCATTAGCATGCGGCTACCGCTCGCATCATCTTTCCAGTAGCGGCTTCATAAATAAGGCTGCAAACAGTGCACCGGTCCGATGCTCATTCCCGCAGATAAATGTTATCCTAAAGCTCATCTCTACCTCTCTAATAGCTAGTTTACTGATGCACTGTGATGTTATGTATACATTAATCTGTATGTAGTATATCCTATGGTTAGTGTATGTAAACGGGGGTTTTCAAGAGGAAAGATTAAACAGGTCTTTAGATAGAATGTAAATGACAGAGACAGAGAGAGGCTCCCCCTCTCTAAAGTGTCGGTAGAACAGTGAGTAATTTACCACAAAAACATTTATTTGAAGCAAGACCGTAATAGTTAAAGGGTTTGTAGAGTGTCCGATCATGCTTACAGATGTCATATTAGTGTGTCTTGCTGTTGCTTAAGACAGTGTTTATGTACTGGAAGGAAAATGCTCGTTTTGCTCTAGGAGCAAACTCATAAATTCCCATGGATGTATTAATCTTCTCAATACTTCCACTGTTGGCAGACATACCAATTTGATGAAAATATTCAAATGTGTGATACATTCAATCATAACTCTGTTGCTTAAAACACACATTGATTGTCAGTTTGCTGTAACTCTGCTCTTGGTGCAGAGTTCAAAGAGGAGGTAATTGGTTTTGACAAAGCTTAACTCCTCGACTGACATGTTTGCATCCCATCAATTCAGAAGAGTGTGATTTCTGTTGCAGTTGTGATGGCCTGCCATTGTCTCCCAGTGCCATAGCCAGATTAATTCTTGAATACACATGTCGTCATGATTGACATGTTGTTTGAAGACACCCGTGTGAAGCACGGGATTGGATTTTAAGTAATTAGTTATGCTCTGAATGGCTGAACTGGCTTGCTGGCTTTTTTTTCTCGGTGTACAAAGCTAAATAGGACACCTGAGCTCATCTTCATAAAAATAACAAGTAATATTCCTGCTCTATTCACATCAGTGTAATTGCTGCGGTGACTCACGTCTGTCTTTGGATTTCCACATCCATTTGCTCATTATGTCTTGGTTTTTGTAAGCGTTGATAAGAATATCGGTTTGTTCATGCATGTCTGTTTCTAAAACCGCTTTTCACAAAATTATGGCTCATCTGCAGTCAGAACAGTTCCCTATCAAGCCAAACCTATTGGCTTTCTGAAAGTGTGACAATATCATATGCAAGGATAAAGATCAGTGTGTGTGTGTATTTGTGTGTGTGTGTGTGTGTGTGAGGGAGTTGGGGATTGTCAGAGTCATTCCTCTAGTGACCACCAACCCCATCTCCCCATCTCTATTGCAATGGGGGAAATGCTGTGTGTAAGCTGCATTTCAGCTGTCTGTTTCAATACTCAGTGGTATGAGGGGTGTCCAGTACTTTGGCCTCAGGCTGAAGTACATGTGAAACAGCACTTCTGCTTACACTAATATTTGTTATACCTGAAGACAGAGTCAAAAAAAAAAAAACTTCGGAGTGGTACCGAAATGACAGCACTTCACTGCTCTACATGACTCGCGCCTGTCAACCCAACTCAGTATTTAGGAGATGCGTTTGTTGACTTTCAGATGCGGACAAAGCAACCATGGAAACTAGCTCGATGGTTTGGCTCGCCCAATGAACAGGAGCGAAGGCTATATGCCAGCGTACACTCAGCCCCTTCGATGACTCACTTAGGCTCTACCACCAAGGTCTGATGCTTTTCAATTAAAAACACCAAGCAGGACGTGGGAGAGATTTCTTGCCTCGGAGGTTTAAACCCAGATCCTCTAGAGTTTGAACATTTCTAATGTATATATACATATACAGTATATATATATATATATATATATATATATATGATTTTTTAAACAAAAACTGTAGCTTTTTATATCCGACCGTTTTATATCTTCAACAGCTCATCTAGCACCAACGATGCAATTAGGATCATGAACGTTGAGGTCTCTGTGGACCAGGCCATATCTCCCGCCTTTACTCTGGAGGCCGGCGAGTGCGAGTGAGAGAGACAGGCTGCTGGTGAAGCAGCCCCGTGGAGTCCTCGCAAGTCAATTTAAATGTTCTCCCAACGAGGCTGAAGCGAAGGCTTGCAAGCACCCATTAAAAAGAGTGAAGTTCTTAATAACGAGTTGATATTATCACAGATTGGGAGAGAGAATTGGATGAGAACTCTGCTACTGTTAACTGATTTTGAGGAGGTGAATACTTCTCTCGACAGTCAATGTTATGGAGTAACTGATTTTTTTTTTACTGATGTAATCACATAGATTGTGCTATTTTAATTTTACTTTATTTAGTAATTTGCATTTGGAGGCACAGAGATAATATCGAGACCATGGGATAATTTTGTGCATATGGAGTATTTGTATACAATACTTCAATAAAGTAGTGAAGTATTCTGAACTGAGGTTTTTTAATAGGCAAACCATGTTTTGTTTGTTTCATATCATATTCAATTCAGCTCAGCATTCTGTTTCCCATTCAGAATCTACAATCAAGAAAACTTCAAGTGCAACACAATGACTTGGCACATAACATGGTGCAGAAGGAAGCGAGTGTGCGACAGTTGTAAAACATATCTCCCATCAATGGTCTTTTGTGGTGTCCTGTGTTAAACAATTGAAGCTGCCAGGCTATTTGTCTTGCAACTGGGTGTGCGGCAGAGGGAGAGAGAAAACACACACACACACACACACACACACACACACAAGAGGAAGGGAAAAAAACACGGCACGCAGAGAAAAAAAAAGAAACACAGAGATTGTGTTCCTTTTTCTTCTTCTGCCTCCAACCAGCTCAAAGACAGTCAGGAGAAAATGGAGGACAAAGAGGGAAGGAACACTTTGATGTTTGGTTGGGCAGGCTACTCCACTAAAGTGCAACATCACTCAGGCTGTGTTTTCTATGGAGGGAGGCAACTGTCCCTGTTTTCTTATTTATATATTTATATATATATTGCTGCTAATTAGAGTAAGATTTTTTATGCATCAGTTGAAATGTCTGCAGTTTCTTGCACACAATTGTGTTCCCTAGATTGATAATGATTATCTTTGAGAAATCTTCTGTCATGTTAAAATGTCTAGCCAACACCACCAATCTCAACTGGAATGGAACATCCTCTGATAAAAGAAGGGAATATCTTTGCTTTGAGGATCCTGGGTTATGCTTCAGTTAGCGTTGACCTTGTTGTATTCTTTGTATGCAGTAAAGCATCTACAGTGAAGTGTAGTGTAACATAGTAAGATAAGGGAACAGCATATTTATCCTCTGCCTTTACACCATAGTGAGAATTAAGTTTAAGACTCAGCATGAATGCAAGGGTAGAATAGGAATGGTGTGCTACTCGGGACTTAATGGCACTTAAGTGCAACTTTAGGCCCTCAGGACTGGTTAAAGTACATTTCTTTGGGGTTTTGGCTTTATTTCTGTATTTTTGGCTTTTTTTGGATATGGACAGTGAAGAATGACAAGAAGCGACAGAGATGGGGGTGGGAAATGACCGTGGGTCAGAATAGAACCCAAGTACCCTTGGCTGCTTGCACCACAGATTCCTCAAGACAAGACTTTATAGTCTACTTCTTTTGTTACAGCAACATCTTCAGCTGCACTTTGTGTCTCCTTCAAATAAATACACACACACACACACACACACACACACACACACACACACACACACACACACACACACACACTGACATGATACTCAGAGAATGGTATGGTTGTGTTCATGTGATTTAACAAACATTTATTTTATGCATGTACTGTATCAGCGTTGATTTGTCAAATTGTCTCAGTCGAGAGCTTCGGCTTTAATAACGCCTCTGAATGGCGTCGTCCCATTAAGCTGTTGGGAAAAATGTTCATTGTTTTATTCCTTTTGGACCTGATAATGCGTTTTAATCGCATCTGCTCTCTTCGTCGCTTACCTTAATGGGCTATGGTAGCGTAGCTCTAACAACTGCAGTCTGAAATGAGACTGGCGTGCATGCTAATGACTTCACCTCTCAGGGTTATGTTTAGAACCCAACCGCACAGTCTCATCATTTGGCTCAGTGCGCTTTTGCACATTCTAATAGCCATAACAAAACAAAGCAAATATCAGTCTAGAGGGGCGTGATATTAGCCAGCAAGTAAGTAGCCAGTTTTTTGGATAGGATCTCACTCAGATCTGGATCCAGAAGTGGGATCACGTCATCTGTGCTCGATCACAGCTAGACATCTTCTAGGATCAGGATCAAGAGCATCGTGGGGATTTTGTGTTGGATCATGTCAGGGCCGGCACGGCTTGTGTCCTTACAGTGGGTTTTTTTAGCCTGATCTCCAACACAGAGCTCTCAGACTCTGCCCTCTGTTCGCAGGAGTGGGGCGGCCAAGCTGACATTAATACACTATGCCTTGTCACTGTTTGTTCTCACTTCAGACCTCTCTCGCTCTCTTAGCCTGGGACAAGACGAGATAAGATTACCCACAATGCCGTAGTCAGTGGGAAAGAATGAACTTGTGAATTGTAAAATCATCCCTCAAGAACACAATAACAGCAAGAGCATATTAGACAACTCTTGAAGGCAAGATTTCACATTATATCGACCCTTACATGTCTATCTCTCCAAACAGCATAATTTAGTAGTTATCGAATCCCAGGTTGTTCGCACTTGTGTTCTGCATATAGCTAAACACAGCAAAACCCACTTTCCTCACAGCTTTCTATCCTTGTATGTGGATCAGTATTAAACACTGTTTGAAGATCAGACACATTTCCCCATGTGTATAAGTCCTGTTCGAAGCTGAATGGGCTTAGCAACGGTTGCTTACATGTTGTCAGGTTCAAACTGTGCTTTAATACTGCACATACTGTGAGCTTAGCCTCTGATATGGATAGTTTGTAAGTACAGTATTCTCCTTAGTATCTGCGTTTATCCAAAAAACACAGCAAAACCCCCTCAGTGTGTGTACGAAAAAAACTTGAAGTTGTTCTCGAAGGAAGGGAATGTGAGTAAGAAAGCAACGCCCCGCTGCCTTGACCTTAAAGACGTAAGGCTCGCCACCTGCGAGGCAAACTCCAGTTTTCATTTGTAATCTATTATTCATATCGAGGGTGTGGGAGTGGATGCTAGCAGAAGGGCTTCGCTAGCTCCTTCTTGTGTCATCCTCTCCGCTCCTCTCATCTGCAACCCCCCCCCCCCAACCTCACTCCTCCACTCCCCATAACCATTTTCAGATGCCATTGTGAAAGAGCACAAACGGAATGATTGCCTTTTAGTGTGCAGAGAGGAGAGAGGAGGGAGAAGAAGGATTCGGGGGTTGGGGGGGGGGGGGGGGGGCAGGGGCGGGGGTCGGAATTTGCCATTCTATTATGAGGGGGAGACCAGACTTGTCATTCCGAGCACACATGCTCCAAGCTCTCCGCCTGCATACGGCATACCTTGTAAGTAATGACACTGGGGAATTGAATTAGGCCTCGGTAGCTCAAGGTATGATCGGTGCTGAAATCTGCCTCCCGTGTCAGTCTCGTCTTGTTAAACATTGAGCCAAGTAGGGCTGCTCTGTGGTGTGTTGTTGTCGTACCCCCCCCCCCCCCCCCCCCCCACACACACCTTTAGTATTAGTCTGGTAATGCATGAGGGTGCTATGAAACACTGCGCGTGGTATTGATGGCAAAAAACGAATGTCCCAGGCTCACGGGCCCCAGCTCCTTGGTAACACAATGGTTTGCGTATCACTCTCTCACTGTGTCTCCAAAGCAACCTCTTAGCATCCTATGAGCTGACTGCGCGCCTGGCGTCTGTAATGCGCTCTGGCAGCATGGGGCACTGGGTTTTTGCATGTAAAACGCAACAATAATGGGCATATTTATCAAAGTGAAGTGCCACAATCGGCGAATCAACATTTGCCCTTTTTCGGGGCGGGCGGATTGCTCAGTGGAAGAGAGCTGGCGGGCGGGTGGGCAGCCGTCTTCGACAAGAGAATAAGGCACACACACAGGCCTGGCCTGCATGTGAATGTCAGGGAGCCACACTGCTGTGCCTCAGTAAATCTGTGTGCAGATAATTGCCTCATTAGACTCCTCGCCAGTGTCTGTTTGGGGAAATGAGCAGAGTGTGTGACAAAGTACCCGACAAGGACAGTGTTCACCGCTGTCGACCACTCCCCGCCAGTAGCTTTTTGATAATAATAAGACACGTTTTCCCCCCCCCTTTTCTTTTTTAATACAGGTGTGAAAATTTGGCAGCTATGGTGAATTACACAATACAGCCTCATTTCGGTATTGCGCGGGGAGGTGAATTATGGAGCAATAACTATCGAGTTTTCTGGACGTTTCTGTTATTGGGGGCGCAGATTTTACAGAACCCACTAAAGTACTGGGCTCATTTATATTCCACTGTGCAACTTTCCAGGCAGCATATAACAGTGGCTACACCAGCTTGAGTAGGTGTGCTTTCAGACTTTGTTTGCCAATGAACCTCCTTCAATATTTCAATAGTACATCACATACAGCATGAGAGACAACCCATATCTATCTATGTATATTTAAAGGAGTAATAATGGTAGAAACGCCACTTGGGATTACTGGCAGCCTTGCGGAGGTCTAGTTTATAATGGCCTGTCTGCTGGTTGGCCACCAGTGGAGAGTCAGCGTGCGTTCAGTGGCAGAGCAATGCAAGGACAACCTTCTGCAGCACTCTGAGTAAATGTCAACCCCTAATGCATTGGATATGATCGATAGAGGGCCGTGTAACCCCAACACAACATGTTAAATATCGGCTGTAGGTTTCGTTTTGTGCAATTAGGGGTTTAAGGAAGGGTCAGAGGTAAGGGGAGTTTTGAACAAAACAAAACAAGTGAACAATTACTAATCAGAACAGGAACAGGTTTTATAACAGCAAAGTTTAACACGTGTTTCACTGAGGTAGTAAAACAAAATTGTTTGAATGATATTGAAAGCAAGATTGCAGCAGGGGTTGCAACTAAGACTTCCTTCTAGTCTTGGCTGGCAGGTTTGATGGAAATACTGGGGAGAAGGTAATAAAAGTAGGAAATGATTGTAGGGAGGAAGGGAAAGTGTATGTGAGTGTATTATAGAGAGAAAGGGATTTGTGTGTGTGTGTGTGTGTGTGTGTGTGTGTGTGTGTGTGTGTGTCTGTATGTGTGTGTATGTGTGTGTGTGTGTGTGTGTGTGTGTGTGTGTGTGTGTGTGTGTGTGTGTGCGTGTGTGTGCTTGTGTGTATCTGTGTGTGTGTGTTAGAAAGAGAGAGTTAAAGAGAGTGAGCGTGCATCCACCCCTACGGGGTGAATTCCGTGGGGATGTGCCACTGGACAGAGATGAGGGCTAAACATCAGCAAAAGCGTGCAAATGGTGTCGGAGAGCTCTGTGTGTGTTGCTGATATGATGGGATGTCTCAGCCAATTCCCCCGCAAGATCTGATGATAGACTCACTATTTTACTGGGCTGCTAGTGCTATGCATACCATTATTGTCAGAGTACAGCGAATGATCAAGACTCAGGTTAAATAGGGTCACACTGCTGTTTTTACATATTTAAGGTTTCTTTGCTCTGTCAAGCAGTCTCATCTCAGTGTCAAAATTTACTTTTTGTTCTAGTCTGTTAGCTTGCAGGGTTATGCATGGGAAGGGATGTGCTTGGTGGTCATGCTTTTAAATCAATTTCGATGAGATTCGGAATAAGATGCTTACATAAAATATGCGCATAGACACAATGTTGGCTTTTAGCTATGAGCAAGATGAGTACTTTGTCCCTTGCAGTATAGAAAATCTTTGAAGGATGTGATATTGCAGCTCCCCTCCCACCTCCAAACACACACTCCCATGGCACACTCTAGGTGTGTGTGCGTGTGCATATGACCCGGAGGGCTCGCATCATTTTGGAATTGTACTAATGGCATCATGATACACCCTTTTCCAATGGCTTAAGACATCAGTCTTTTGGATTGGCCCAGTAGCCCTCTAATGATGTTGCAAGACTCCCATTTTGTAGTCTGCACATGCAGTCCTGCTGGCATTTACTGGGACAAGTACAACAATTCTGACCGTTTTCACAAAATGGACGATGCGGTCATTGTTTGTGTTCGTTCCCGGACGGGCCTTCTCTCAGCTCATATTGCCAGGCCAATGGTCTCAGTGCCTTTGGGGGTACCTAGTCAGTTGCGATACTGAAAGCGATGACCTTTCCAGAAAGTTCAGCAGCAGTGGGGAGAAAAAAAAGCAACCGATCATGTATGCCAGTCTGACGCTTCTGATTCGGTGACCTCCATTCGCCTGTTAAACTCGCTTTGCTCGTTGTAGCATTGCGCTGCTGTATCATGGCCCAGTGCTTGTGCTGCTACCATTATGAATGCATCAACACCACAAGCAGCTGTGATGGTATGTGCCAAAACACACAGTCTAGTTTGTTTGCATAGCTTTATAGAGTGTGGTCCTATATATAATGTTTTTTTTTTTCTTTTCTTTTTTTGTCAGTGATGGCAAGGGAGTAAGTGAGAGCCCACAAAGTACATTCACATAACACATGATTAACCTATAAAATATTAAAATGGTGGCTTGTAAGATGTTCTGGTTAAACAATGTCTGTTCATTCAGAGGGTATAATGAGCAGAATAAATGATTTGCACTTAAACCAGAGTTAGCCTACTTACTTTATTTGCCAGCCTTGAAATATATCTTTCTTGAACCATGGATTCCTTCAGCCATTAAGTGAATACCCATCAAGATCAGGGGAGGCTATTCAGCAGTCCACAGAGTGGTTAATGAATAATGAAATAAATAAAAAATATATAATCCACTCCACATTCTATATTTAACTCAGAGTGCAGGGTGTCAGTCTGTCAAACCACTATGATAATTGTGTACAGTATACAGTAAATGTGGACACATTGAGATGGTCATATTAAATGTAGTTACAAGCTAATCAAATTCTCAGTACACTCATCTTGCATAGATGGCAATGCACTAGCTGGCTGTAATCTCTTTTTCTCTACTGTCTCCTCAATCTGCAGTATCATTTGGCAGAGACGCGATATTGATTTGTTTTTCTGAAGCGCCATTTTCATCTGGCGGCTCCAACTATTAATATCACATCTGGCTCATTTAAATAAGTCGGTAACCGATAGCGACACCGGAAGAATCGCTGGGATAGAATGGGGAAATGGAACCTAGGATAAGCCTCGACTCTGAAGGCACAGGATTCAGAGGTTCTTTGATGATCGTATTTGAACTCTTGCTTTTTCTCCCCCCCACCAACCACCCCCCTCTCCATCTCCTTAGGCAGAGATAACGCCCAGAGAAGCCGTCCCAAAGCTCACAGCTAACCTGGGGAATGGCTCTTCATAGCAGAACAGTGGAGCAGTTCAGTTCAACACCCCCACCCATCCCCAACCTGACACACACACACACAGACACACACACACACAGAGAGAGAGAGAGAGAGAGAGAGAGAGAGAGAGAGAGAGAGAGAGAGAGACATGCAAATATGCATAATCTCTGCTGCTCAGACAGAATTGATAGATTTCTATTATTCCTTGACCTCTCTTATGACACCTTGAAATTGCTTTTGTCAGTTAGCATCCTCCTTCTGATTTAAAAGTAATGAATCTGATGTTATTATCAGCTATTTTTTTCACTTCTTCTCATTGTGACTGGACGTGGACGTGAGGGCCTTGCACTGCTGTCTCATGGTGTCTTGCCATGTCAGCTGGTGAGAAAATACAGAGAACAAAAAAAAAATAAAGAATCTCATCAGATGAACAGCACACTGGGTCTTTGAACAGATACATCGACCAAGGGAAGCATGAAAATATTTAATTAAACTCGGGCAAATTAGTCATGCACCCTCGAGGCCCCCTTGGGATGCATTGCCGAAGAAAAGAAATCTCAGTTTGGTGTTGGCCCGATGACATCCGTAACATTAGAGCCCGGGAGACCGAACTGGGCCAATATTGATTTTAGGCTTTTTTGACAAATGTTGTAGATTGTACTGGAGTTATCGATTTCAAGCATGGCTGCAGTGTGCCCTTCAGGTATGAGATTCCTCAAAACGGTCTCTTGTCCGTCACGAAGACGGATTCTTATCAACTCGTCCAGTAAGACGTAAGCTCTCTATCAGGGGTGACAGCACTGAAATGGCCTGCAGAGAGGCTCGCATGTGAGGGTTAGTCGTCTGTCTTTTCATTGGTGATGCTGCAACAAAGACTAAATATCACACTGTCTCGGTAAGTGTGTTGTGAAAATCTCTGGGGCTGAACTCAAGCTGAGAAGCACAAATCACACATGTACCAAGCAGAAAAGGTGACAGATGAAGCTTCAACTCTGCCAGCAGAGTTGTGTAACATTGTGAAAGGTGTGATAGAGAAAGAGAGAGCGAGAGAAAGAGAGAAAAATCGCAAGCTGCACCTCTAAACTGATTTTGCCAGCTTCATCCTGGCATAAGGAAAAGTGAGTCACAGTTTGTTATTACGTTGTCATCTTATCATACCAGTTTTGCTTAGATACAACATCATATAGGAATTTCCCATGTGTTAGACACATGGGAAATTACATTAATGACATTGAGCTAACCGAGGCGTATATGAAACCACTCAGTTTCATCTGATCTAAACACAGTGCCCGATAGCTCAGTGATCAGGCTTTAATCCAGAAGAAGAAGGAAGAAAAGAAATGTTTTCTCATGTGTAGCCCGTCCCTGTGTAATAATATCATATCTGAAGAAAATTAGCAAAATCAATGTATAATCCTCGGTTAATAGACGGGAAATGATGGTAGACTGAACTGCCCATAAGGGCGAGACTCCAAAGATTATGTCGGCCCTAGGTGCTTGCAATATTGCTGTGTTGTGTAGGCCTTTTATTGAACATCAACCAAAGCAGATGACTCAGAATCCATTCTGATGACCTGATTGAAGGCCTTATAGGCATCTTAGATTAGTCGAGTGGAACATGGGACCTCAAGATCAGGATTTTAATTCCAGCCAAAAGCACAGCAACTAAAAATCCAATGAACCATATTCATAAAACTCTGCAGCAGTGCTATGCTAAATCTTCATCAGGGGAATTTAAGCTCCTTTGTTAAGTCACCATGTCGGTGATTTCCATGTCAGTAGCCCACTGCTAACCTATAATTGTCCTCCACATTTTTCATACCATGCAAAGTAGCTCCCTTCAGTGGCATGGTTATTGCAAGCAATATGAGAGTACCAATCTACCTACTGTATCTACCAATACAAGGCAGATAGCAGTGATGTTAATTATGTCCCACAATGCACTTGGTCTCTGTCCCCTTTGTATTGCATGCTGCAAAATGGTGCACAGCTGCACAAAGCACTATTTAAACAGCTTAAAGCAGCTGCACATGTGCCCAAGCATGTTTGGTCATGTGTGGCTGAAAAGTAACCTTAACAAATATGTGTCGCTATCGTCTCATGTTTCTGGTGACACTTTCCCTTTCCAGGTCAGTCATGTTCCTCTGCATGTCTGACAGGCCACTTTCATGTAATGGCTTTCGAATCGAAATCCAGGCGGGATGGTAATCTCCGATGACCTCCTTAAAAGCATACCGGACTAAAAAGCTTTGACCGTTAAAGGTGCCACGCTTTTATTGATAAGGATCTCATCCTTATATAACAGTCCTTTGAAGTGACTTTTTCGCTAATAATTTAATAGGCCATAACTAATGTACTCTAATTTGTTCTAATTTAATTTGACTCAAAGGTTTTACTACACAAGATAAGACCATGCCCTCCCTATTCCATATGGAACAGAAATTAGCTGGAGAGCATTTCTTTACTAAAAAGCTGATTTTTAAAATCTGGGTTTTCCTGTACGAGCATATTGTTTGTGGTCAGCCAGCCTATTTTAATTCTAGCCACATCCTGGTATGCTGCATGGTTTTGATATACAGCATGCATTACACAAAATGATGACCGTTGTGCTGCTGCACTGTCTCTCAGTCTTTCATTTGCCATTGCAAACTGGACCTCGATATCGCAACCTATAATTTGTTCCAATATTTATTATCTGGATATAGCCATAATATTAATCACTTGGTTTATTTTATTCAGCACAGTAAGACTTGCTCATAGCAGCTTTAGTGCAGTGAAAATTATTGCTGTACTTACTGCTGTTGTTGCACAGACAGTACCAATATTATCTTGTAATTATACCATAAAATATAACAGTGTATATCATTCATATCTGTGTAAGAGCACATCTACTATCTGACCTCAGTGTTAAGCCAGTGCTGTCACTGTGATTGTATTATCCTGCACTATATGGGTGTGCCATTTATCCATCCTTAAAGTGTAGTTCACATAATTAGGCCATACTTGATTGTTGTGATTGGCCTTAGCATAGAATAGCCATAGCATCATAATAATTAACTTGATTATTTTATATCTGTATAAATGCCCATATTTGAATATAGAAGTCCACCACCATATATAACTACTATATTTTGCTTCTGGAAGTGTCAAATGTACTGCAGTCATAAAATGACTTGCATAATAGGACTTGATTGAGTCTCCAGTACCTGCAAGGTGTTGGTAGGCCTATTGTGTTCAGTGGATGTGTGCTCATTCATTTAGAAGATTTCCATCAGTGTCCACTGTTATAATAGCAACTGTGAGTCTTTAGGACGAGGAGCATCTGTTTGTGATAATGAGCTCTTGTAAAAATGCCTCTCCTGCAATGGCTGGCGGAAAGCTCTGTGGCAACATAATTAAAAAACATTAAAGGAGGCTTAATCTAAGACCAGTTTACGCGGTACATTATTCAAATTATTGATTAACGCACGCTTGATTTCTTCACCATTGAATTTTTGGGTTCATTCTGTCCGTGCGGCCAATGGCAAGATGAAATACCGCCACCCAAAGTGATTTCCAAAGGCCTTGGTTTGGAGCTATGGGGGCAATTATTAAAGGAATTCACCACTGCTGGAAAAGCCTCACCATAAATGTCAGAGTGAAATATGGATGTTCAGCACAAAACAGCATAAAAACATCACAGCAGCTGGCACATTTGTTTATGAAGTCCAGATTAGCCTCTGTCCTTTTTTTGGGACTTCTATACAAAAGAAACACACAGTATAATGAGAGATTCTTAAATGTATCTAGATGTGAAATAGTTTAATATGCGTTTGGAATGTTTATTTGAAATACAATTTCAAATTGGTAAGATCCTAAGTATTAATGTAAAGACTTAAATATTGAATTTAGTGACATAACCAATTATTAAGTGCACTAGGACAGACACAAAGGATGTAGGATGTCAATCACGTAGGAAGGGACAGATTTTGTCACAAACGTCTGTTGCTCACATGTGTTCATGATCCACAGGCTAGATCGCTCCTAACAGGAGTCTTACAGGATATACTGTATGACTTTATATGGTTACACTACATAAGAGTGATATGACACTGTCATGAACATGTCATAAACAAGTCATAAACATTTATGACATAACACTTCTGTTATTAAGTGACATTCGGTTTTTGTCATAACAAGTTAGGGTTAGGATTAGGGTTAGGTTTAAGGTTAGAGATAGAGTTAGGGTTAGGATTAGGGCTAGAGGTTAGGATTAGGGTTAGGGTTAGGATGAATGTGTCATGACAGTGTCATGTCACTCTTATGTCGATACTGTCAAGTAAAGTGTTACCCTTTATACTGATCGAACAAAGTTAAGAAAATGTTTGACTACATGTATGTAACAGATTCTAACACCCCAAAAAGCTACCAGCAGCATTGCAGACAGAATGTTCAAAGGCACACCATTAGTTGTTTTTTATACAGTGCAATGTTTTTTTCTCTCTCCCTTGAGTTTTATCATTTTTCTTCTCTCTCTTTCTCTCTCTTCTTTCTCTTTTTCTTTGCTATGAAAGAGTGTGTCATTGAATCAGTAGGGTTCTTTTCTCTCTCTCCCTGCTCTGTCTCTTCCTGGTGGCTAGCACTCCAGGACTCCCTCTCACTTGCTCGCCCCTCTCTTGTTTGCCTACTCTATCATTCCCAGACTCTTTACAACAACAGTTATTTCACGCCGAGGACAACGCTGACTCTGACATCACGTCTGTGTGTCTGCAAGGGAGCGGAGTGGAGACTGTATACACTCTATTTCATTTTCACCTCTGCACATTTAAATTGGATTGCTCATTTCTGGACAAATTGGCTCCAGCGGACTGGAAATTAATCATATAGATTTTCCCTGCTGGTCCTCCCCCTCACACCCTCTTTATGATTTTATTTCGAGGTTTATAGTGTGGCTGGCACTGGTGCCAGTTCCAGATTATGTTCTGAGATGAGATTGAACTCATTATTTGCAATATTAGTCTCTGAGTTTGTTTTCTGTCAAGCCATCTTTATGGTACCGAAGTCTATACCCTCTATTTTTGCTTTGTATTTAGAGGAAAACACAGGGAACAAGAGAAGAGGTACAGAGGTAAAGACATGGAAGTAAACCCTATATAGAAATCATTGTACACACACACACACACACACACACACACACTCACACTCAGTCCTTTGTCAGTCGTGCTAGCTCTACAGGTCAAGGTGAAAGGGTCACACTGTTCTCCATTACAGTATGTGGTAACTGCTGTTTGATAGATATATGAGAGATATTGACTTATGAATTTCCTGTCTATTGAAAACACCTTAATGATGGTCATCAAGTCACTTAAATGTCCACTGAACATGATGTCCTAAAAATGTGTATGGGAACGGGTCATCATACCATTGCTTACTATTTAAAGGCCACCTTTTTTTTACTAGATGTGTCTTGAAAAGGAAATACAACTAGAACACTGTACGAGGGGTATGGACATGTTGTTGGGTGTGAAAGTCAAAGATTTTTATATGATACATTTAGTTTGATTTAACAGTGGATGGATCATTGCAGATTTACAGAACCAGAAATCCTTGAAAATAAAATGGCTGATTTGAATTTTATGTCATCCCTCTGATGAGTAATGCTTTCACATAAAGGGCGAAAAATATCCTGTAGGAAAAGATAAGACTTATGCCTATGACTGTCAGTAAAAAAATGAAAGACAGATATTTGGATAGGTTTTGAAACAGATATTTAAGGTATTTGAGATTGAGATGTCATTCAAATGTGGTCTCCACTGGCATCTGTAACCCATTTAAAAATGTTACTTAAGTGCCGTTAAAGCCTCTCTACGCCACATGTAGATCTCAAATGACAAGATTTGCTCAACGTTTGATGCCGCAAATTCATTTTGTTAACTTTGCTGGCTGGCTGTCAATTTGGTTCTTGCTGTGAAATGAACCGACCTGCTGAGATGCTCCATTTCCTTGTGCTTTTGCGCTCCCTCCCTGGGCCTTTGTGTGCGTCGTGAGTCGAAGATGCGATGCAATTTTGACAAATTGAGTTACCCTCGATTAGAGTTCACAGATTATGAGCACTGACTTTTTTTCTTGCCCTCAGCTTCTCTCTCCAGGAAGCATCACTAAAATGGCAAACACGGGGAAAAACAAATAATTAGGTTCCAAAAAAAAAAAAAAAAGAAACTTTTGCAAAAGTAGAGGATTTAAAAATTAATGTCAATTTTCAAACTCCAAGGAGACAGGGCAGTGCACAACACAGTGTCACTGTAGGGGGAAAACGTTTTCTTCCTATATTGTCTTCCCTTCCCTTTCTTAGCCTTCTAAGACCATGAAAAATGGCTTGGAGAAATTGCATCTCTCTATGAAAAACGTCATTTTGATGCATTGTTCCCTCGTTTTTTTGCCCAGACATTCTTATTCATGAACTTATTACTCCAAAGGCATGACATTGCCTGCTGATGTCTCCCCTGGTGGCGGATGGTAATTAAATGATCTCTGGGGCCTTCTTTTTGTGTTTTTGAAATAATCTGGCTTTTGAAAGCCAATCCTCTCCTCAAATAACAGGGTCTGTTTGTGTTACCTGCAGCTCAGTGTTTTAGGACTCGTCAACGCCGCTGATTGTGGGCTTCCTATGTTAATGACTATTGAATAATTAAAGCCATCGGCGAAGACACTTCCCTCTCGACGGACTTGATTAGACTTGAGGGAAGGTGCAGGAAATAATTAAACAAATTCAGAAAGTGCCTTTTGTTTATTCGCCTGAGCATCGCAAAACTTACATAATGTGCAAAAACATTTAAGTGTACTCAGCTTGACAACATGGCTCTCCTTCGTGAGTAAACATTGTGTGAGATTGAGTCTGTCTTCTGAAATTAAGCTATGGATGTTTTTTTTTTGTTTTTTTGTTTTCACATAACAACTGCAGTTGCTTGTTGTGTACAGTATTTGTACTGTACCTCAGTGTGTGAAACTCATGAATTCTGACTGCTGTCTCTTTCTGCCTAGGACTTTTGGTGGCTTCTTATGGGCCACTTATTCTCGTTTCGCATTTATGTATGACTGTTTAGAATGCCTTGTTTTTATTTATCCTTTTTACACGGGACGTAAAGACGTCTTGTTTTCTTTGTCATTAACTCCATTGAGAGGAAATGCTGTTTCTTTCCCAGGTTGGGAAGGTGTGAGTTTTTCACAGTGGTGGAAATCAATGACTCCAAAAGCAAGCGCATGGGGGGCAGCGTATTTATTTTTTGCTTTTATCATCTGCGGGTTTCATTGGCTTAAGCCTCCCACAGCAGTATTTCTCAATAATGAGCTTGTCGACAGCAGATGAGCTATGATTCCCTGGAATTGAGGGCAGCCGTGTCCTACTGGTTAGCACTTCGGACCTGTAACCGGAGGGTTGCCGGTTTGAACCCCGACCAGTAGGCACGGCTGAAGTGCCCTTGAGCAAGGCACCTAACCCCTCACTGCTCCCCGAGCGCCGCTGTTGATGCAGGCAGCTCACTGCGCCGGGATTAGTGTGTGCTTCACCTCACTGTGTGTATACTGTGTGTGTTTCACTAATTCACGGATTGGGATAAATGCAGAGACCAAATTTCCCTCAAGGGATCAAAAGAGTATATATACTTAATTAAAATGGCATTTTTTACTTTGATCATGCCAGCTCTGCAAGCAGCACTGAAATAATATCTGCCATCATACATTAAACTAGTGGTCTCTCTCTCACTCTCTCTCTCTCTCTCTATCTCTCTTCTCATTCTCTGCCTCACCTCTTTCTGTCTTTTCTCTTTGTGTGTGACTTGCCCTCGATCTGCTTTCCAGGAGGCATCGTTTCATTCAAATTAATGAAGATATCTAGCGGAACACTTGTGGTAAACAACCTCTGTAGTGTTGTTTAGAACAAGCTGTTTATTATATTTGAGTTGAATAGTAAGTCTCGACACATCGTAAACAACATCCTTTTCCATTTGTATTTGACTGCATTTATTTTGAAATATGCAGGTGCAATTTAAAGTCCACATCTGTTGTGTAAAAAGCACTGCTTGCCTAAGATCACTTGACAAACATTTTTTGTCAGAAACTACTAGCTAAATGGTAGAACAGGCCTCTGTGATAGCAAACATCAACCCCCCCCCCCCCCCCCTTTAGTTTCCCCCCCTTGAGTCACTGGGTCCTGGGGCTTCTCTCAAACTCCAGGGAACAAATGTCTCCCATTGGCTGCAGCTGGAACCCTAGACCCTCAAGTGACTGCTTTGGCTAATCCACACACCACAGAAAGAGAGAAAGAGAGAACATTCACCCCTTGAAAAACCTCTTGATGTTACTTCTCTGTATGAGACCAAAGGAAAGTTTAATCATAATGATATCTCATTTTTAATTCAAATATTCATTTGTATGTATGTATGTGTGTGTGTGTGTGTGTGTGTGTGTGTGTGTGTGTGTGTGTGTGTGTTTGTGTGTGTGTGTGTTATTTGGAGGACCTGGGTGTTGCGAGGACCTGTTCTAAAGTCCTTATCGAGCCCTAACAGGGCTCCAGAGTGCGACCAATTTGGTGAGACCAGAGAGGAAAAAGTGTCCGCATTGAAACTCTAGCTTTGGTTCAATAACAGACACATATTTGGCCAATATCGTGGTTTAAACAAATCACAGATAGTGAAGGGCGGGACCTCCCCTCTGATTGGCCGTGGCCCAGTGCCTGTGTGTAAATTTGAAAATGCGTGTGCTGCAGAGAGAGAGAGAGAGAGAGAGAGGTCAGAGACCCGTCAGATAAACAGAGTGGATGTAGTTGCATTACAGTGTGGTCACATAGGCCGAGATAAATGTAGGCCTACCCTCTCCCCACTGCCTTTCGGCGGCTGGCAGCAGCAAACCGATCAGACGTTCAGTCCGAAATAATTATTCACCAGAAAAATAGTTTGAACGTAAACCCGACGTACAGGAATGCCACTTGCGGCAAATTTATAGGAGTCATTGCAGATGAAAAGACGCCTTAAAATTGCGAACAATGCATGCAAGGCCTTCGCGAACGACAGAGATACAGATATCGCCGAAAAAGAGTGCGTCATTGACCGCAGTTACATGCAGGGAGTAACCCGGTTTTCAACAGCAATATTCGTTTTGCGCGCAAGTTGTGTAAACTCATTCTGATGGCATCAATCAATTTAATCCGGTATTTGGCGCAAACCGAATATCGCTGCTACATTTAAAGCCCGAATATTCCCTGCATGTAGGCTATAACTGTGGTCATTGTGTACGGTGAATTGAATGGACACATTTAGATCGAGCATGGCAAGTCATTGCAATAGCCTATAATAATAGGTCTACCATTTTGTTACTGCATTAACCATAGTGATGTTCTTATTGAAAATTTAAAAATACTAAAATTAAAAAGTAAATTGCATTGTGGGACTGTCAAATGATTATTGCAATCATCATTGCAAAATCACATAAAAATCCCCCAGGCTACTTGGAACATCTCTTTATATTCTCAAATACATTCTATGGAAGATGCTAGCATGGCGAGCTGGTTTAGCCAAGGCCTAAAGATCATGAAGGATAGTATGTAAGACATTGAGCCATGAGATGTGCAGTTTGAAGCCCTTAAAAGATGTGCACTGTTAATTTACTCACTGTTATTTTTATTTAATTCATCTTGAGATGTTTTAAGTTTAAATTTCAGCTCAGTGAAGCACTTAAAGCACCAACACTTCCTTAAGTTACTTTTCTTGTAGAATTGTAAATCATAAGTCATAGGACAACCTATATAGGACAGTAACTAAGGAAAAAAAGTGAACCTGCTGCGGTGTTAAATGCGATGTGGTTGAAAATTTGGGTGCACCTAACTTTTGTGCCGGTGCACCTAAGAAAAAAAGTTAGGCGCACCAGTGCAACCAGTGCAAAAAGTGATTCTGGAGCCCTGCCTAAGTATAATTTGAGTGGAGCTACAGGTTAATAAGGAAAGGAATGAAAGGAATGCTGTTTATTCCCTTTCATTACAATTCGCCCACCCGCCTGCTGAAGAACAGAGGATGACATTTAAACGGCAGCATCATCCCCCACCCACTGCAACCGGACACTCATCGCTGATGATGATGACATTATGGGAGTGCCAGCACACGACAGGGGCCGATGCTGTGGCACAGTGTGGCGCGGTATGGCATTGTGTGCCAACTTGGCACCCCCAGCCCTCGCTTAACAGGTATAGCCAGATGAGAGTGGTTGGGGATGGAGGTGCGTACTATAACGCGAATCCTTGCAAGCCCACTAATATGCCAGTGCGCCTTCCTCCACCGCCTCCCGAGAATTAATACGAAGCGGCAACAGGAAAATAAACAAACGTGAAATATATCGGCTCCTCGTAGCGCGCCACCGGGGCTGATGTTTAATTAATGTGAGTTATTACCGCACCTGAGTGCCTGCTGAGGCAAGTGTTGATTTTTTGGGGGGCGACTCTTAAGAAGGTAGGGTCTGGACACAAAGGAGGCTAATTAATAACGCTTTTGGCTCAGTAAGCTTGTGTGTGTGCTCTCTCTTCACAGTCATCTCTTTTGTTTTTTTTCAGTTTGGGGTGCTTCCCTGAAGGCCTTTGCTGTGATTTACAGGGCGGTGGCTCAGTGGCTAAATTAAAATTTGCATTAAGGTTTTGTGTGTGTGTGTGTGTGTGTGTGTGAGAGAGAGAAATAGAGAGAGAGAGAGAGAGAGAGAGAGAGAGAGAGAGAGAGAGAGAGAGAGACTTATCCTCAGCAAAGGCCACTTCAACACAAGGGCCCCCACTTCTACTTAAACAGAGTGGCTGCTTATTTCCACTGTCCACCCCCCCCCCCCCACACACACACACCCTGCACTGCCCTGTCCTGTCCCCCAGCTCCGTGCATGGCTCAGAGACGGCGAACGCAGCAGCAGGCCGCAGTAATGCGCTGCCGGAGGCATGTCCGAGACTGAGCTGGCCTTTTCAGACGAGTGCCACGGATATTGGTGCCGGGGATGCAAATGCAGATGAAATTGATGGATTCCGTTCACTTGAAGCTCTCTTGTCTTTTTTTGAGGATTATTTTCTTGAATATTAAGTGGAGGAACTTCAGAAACCTCATTTCACTCTTCCCTGTATTAGGTATATTGTTATGGGGTTCCTTGTAATAGGGCATATTGTAGTATGATTTCCCTTTTATTGAGCTTTATTACCTACAGGTTAAAAATTATAGTTTTCCAAAACCAGGAATATAATAAGCTAGCCTAATAGAATGACACAGCACCAAAAGGCACATCCCGTGTCTTTATCCACTGAAAACAGTTTGCAGACAAACCTTGTGGGCAAAATAGACTTGCAAGAGCCTTTACACTATCTGGCTGAGGATCTTGGGTGTTTGCCATAACCTTGCAGATTCATGGATATAGTTTTTCACCTCTCCACTCAAAGATTGTCCTGTCTCATTGTTTTGCTTTCTTATGAAAATGTTGTACTGTAGCTTATGGGCTATGCAAGGTTTTTTTTATTGTGTGTGATAGACGACAGGCAGAAACCGCCGAATCTGTGCAGAAATATTTACTCTTGGCCCTAATCTAAATGAAAATCTCAGCGAGCATTGATTGCCGTGAGCGTGGAGCTGAGAATAGTGTGGCGGATGAAAACGGCCCATTCTGTCAGCATCCCACTGACACTGCTCGGTGGCCCCTTCCGCTTGGCTGCAAACGGCCCTATCTCTCCAAACCCATTGTGCTGCACCACAAACTCAAACACCGACTTTTGACACCTAGCTGGGCTGCATGTGTACTCACGCACTGGCCTGTGCAGGATCCCCTCCAGGAACCGGGGGAGGGCAAGTGGGATTTTTTTTTTGATTGACAGGTCCATGGCTGTATAGGGATATCCATATTAGACTGTGGATCCCTAGGGCTTATTGGACAGAGAGGGGTTAGATGAGGTTTCTGACGGCTTTTGTGCAAACTTCAGGCGTATTTGTTTCGCAACGTGCGTGTAAAATCATTGCGAGGTATGTACAAACAGGCCGCAATGATGTAAAAGTTGAGTAGAACTACTGATCTTCATTATCTCCCTGCTTGTTGACATCTTATCATATATTGTATTATGTCATGATCGCTAAACGTTTGATTATTTTTAATGTTGCCATCAGTTAACTTCATTCAACTGCGCTTGTATGTAGGCGCTGCCATTCAGTTGTGGACGTTTGTAAATTGCGTTTATGGGCGGAGAAAGGCAATTCGCAATCTGTGGTTTGTCCTTGACGCTGATAACGTTACGTTCGCAAATGTACGTACATCTGGCCCAGAGTATCTATGGCTCTAATTTACTGGTATGGGCGCAGTCATCTTGGAATTAAAAAATCGGGTAATCTGCGTTCGAATAATGATACAACTTCAAGGGGCGTTCAAGGAACGTTCCTTTTGCATCTTCCGGTTAGTAGCTCGGGAAAACAACTTGCCGACTGTCTCAGGCTAACAAATGGAACGCAGCAATTCTAATACAATATCTAGAAACAGGAATGAAGGAATGGCATTTAACCCAGTCCAACCCAGGTACTTCAATTTTTTCATGAAAATATGGGCTCAGAAGATGATAGGAAATCTTTAAATGATGCTATGGGTGGGTCTTAGAGAAGAGGCCTGTACACATAGCCCTGTTTGGGTTCACTGAGTTGTCCAAATGTTTCTTCTTGACATCTTTGCCTGATCAGAGTTTCTGTGTTAACCCTTCCTAAAGAACAGGACCAAATAAATTATTGATAGGAGGAAGGATAGAGTGTCTTCTTCTACATTCAAACATAATAAAGAACTGCAGTCAAAAATAAGATGTCTATGGGAGAAAGGAAGAATGTATAGTGTGGATGGGATGGATGCAAACATCGGTATAATGTTAAGTGATATGAGTAAAAGACAAAAAGAGTAGGTGCCTGTGGTTTGCACTTCCTAGATATCTTATGCTGTACCATTCATTATGATGTGCAGGTCGCGAAACGTGGAGTCGAAATGACAAATTCCATTAGTAACGTTCATTCTTGTTTTATTGATGAGTCATTCCCCCACTAGATGAACTTACACAGAAAAGCCAGACATTTCTGGACTGTTCATTTCTCCTTGCTGTTACACGACTTCATGCCCTTGTCTGTACCTTGCCGTCTTTCTCACTCTGTCAACTTTAAAAAACATGACACGGTCAGCAGTTCAACCTTTTAGCAGTAAAGGGCGACTGTCGCTGAACGGCGGGGTCAGTCTTTTAACGGGAAGAGACCTCCAGCTGTGAGTCCCTCTCTCTCGGAAGGTAATAAGTTTGCCCCCCCATTGACAACGAAGAGGAACGAGGAGCTGACGACTAAATCAATAGTGACGGATCAAAGAGGTACACCTCAGATCGTGCCCGTGGTAATGGCGAGTTAGCAATAGCAGGAGCGCTAGCGTCAGTGTACGCTACTTCAGAGCCTGCTTTCATCTCGTTCCCTTTTCCTTGCCTCAGCAGACTTGGCCCTCGCTGCAGGTGTTTTCTAGTAGCCTCTCTGAGATTCCGCTCACTCACTCGCTCTCTTGCTTGGTCGCTTCATGCTCGCTCTTTAATTAAAGTCAAGGGAGACGTCTCTGGGCTTGTCAAAACTCTCACACTGGTGGTGAATTTTTTTTTTTTTTAAGGTATTAGCAGTTTCAGGTTTTTTCCTCGGCATGCGGTTTCTTTGAGTGGCAGTTAGCCATGTTGTACATGTTTCAGCCATGGTAACTGCATGTGAGATCACTTGCTGCAAAATGCTGATGGAGTCAAATATAGGCTTCAAGTTGTCATACCAACACCAAGACTCCCACTATCATTTTTCAAGTCAAAGCAATTCCCTAGTACTTCGATTGTGCTGACTGTTTTTCTCACTCTTCATAGTGTTTTGTGTGAGTGAACATTTTACACATTTTGTGACATATTTTGGTTATCTTTGCAAATTCCTTATACAGAGAGATATATACTTAGACTGAAAATAATTGTGCTATATGAATGAAATGTAATCAATAGAATACTATTAGAATACTGTTTAAAGTCATTGTCATGTGTAACAAACACTATAATAATGCTGTGTACCATGATAGATTAGTGTTGAGATGGGTGTAAATAGCTTTTTATCTTATTTTAAATTATTTTTATTTCAAGTACAATGTCATCAAATGTTTCCAAGTGTCTTGTTTTACTATGGGATTACATTAGAGCAACATAACAGTGAGAATGTTTCACTATGATTCACAATGGTGCTCTGGACCCTGTGAGTTTGTGTGGCTCCTACTGTGCGGAGCAGTTGAACTAGTGTGTGTGTCTATGTCTGCTTTTTGTTTGTGTCTGTGTATGTGCGTGTGTTTATATGAAGGAGAAATGAATTCCATGTGCATTCTTTTATATTTGTGTGTGTGTGTGAGAGAGAGAGAGAGAGAGAGAGAGAGAGAGAGAGAGAGAGTAAATGTATTCAATTCTTCACACAGTCTGCACGCTCGCTCCGTCTCACCCACTTGCTCTGCCTTGCTTGTGTTTTCTAGGGGAAAAACATTGGCCGGTGCGGTCGCAGAGCCACCATGGTAGGAATGGCTATTATATGTCCCGTAGTTGAGTGTTCCTCCTATCTCTCTTATCTCTCTCTCTCTCTCTCTCTCTCACTCTCTCTCTCTCACTCTCTCTTTCCCTCTCTGTCTCTCTCATTCTCTCTATTTCTCTGGCCACGTAGTTCATGTCTGTGTCTGTGGTGGACATGTTCAAGTCTGTGTATTCATGCCTCGCCCATGCAGACCTATAGTGGTATAATTCAAACATCTTTTTGAAAAAAGAATCATTCTTTTTTCATTTATGTTTTTTTTTTTTTTTTTACCGGTCATCCAAAACCAAAACCTTCTTCTCCTACATGGCCTTTCCCATTTGTAGCTTTTCTTTCGTTTTCGGTCCAGAGTCCCACTCTATTTGGCTTCATCTGTCAAGAAGACTTGAGCGTATGCTAGGCAGGGATAAAGGCAGCTTTGAATGATGTTACTTCTTATTAATTAAAGAAGACATCAGTTAAAACTGTGCTTATCCTTGTTAGCAACTTTGAGGATGCTTTCTCCTGAAGTGAAGATCTTCAGCCCTCAGCTCTTGAAGGACAACGTCTGATATGTCGTCAACTGGCTTCAAGAGGCAGGGTGGGGTTTTTTATTTCTGAGAAATGTATCACTCAAAGACATTGTATCACAGTTAATATGTAAGGGATAATCCAAGACTATGTGTGCGCTAAATGGTTAGCACACACAATGTTGTGTGAGGTGGTACACCTAGGAGTGGATTATCCTGCTTATACGCTACTATACAGTCACCAAGAACATTAAATGAGACATTTCATAGTTCTTTTAGGACTTATTATCTTTTGGCTTTGTAATAAGTCCTAAGGATGTTAGGATGGATAGGTTTGCTGTTCACATGGCAACACTCTTTCAAAGCTAAAGATACCTAGTTCCTCTCATAGCTGGCTTACAATTGCATCAAACTCTAAGGAATTGTCTATTTAGTGTTCTTGGCAGGCTGCTATGTCAGCATGTTTCAGAAGTCACACAGGTTGGATTTCCTCTGTGTGACCAGCACATTACACTATAATAACTGTTTTACACACACCTTCCAACTTGTCAAATATGGCTATTTACCCTGGCCACTGTATAATATACAAATGTATATCTGATAAAACGGGTGGTGTTACCAGCGAGACAAATGTCAAAGGTATGGCATAAGACATACCACATACTGTATGTATATCTCTCTGTGTTTGAGGCGTTGGAAATAAGAGTAGATCTCAAATCGGAGATGACCCACTTACTGCACAGGCTATATGTGAGATGAATTCAGTTGCCTTCAGTAGCAACATAGGGTCAGTCTGGCAGAGGTATAGGTCAGAGGCTACCAGATTGGTAAATGAGTAGTGTTCACCCTGTCTGGCCAGATAAGATTGTTCTTATAGCATGTCAATAAACCTCCCAGATTGTTTTTGTCAGTGTAGTCTATCACTCACAGTGTTTGACTAGACTATTAGATACACATCATCAGCCTATTTCAGCCCCGTGGCTTTGTTCACTGCTTTTGTAAGTCCGCTTGGGGAAAAAAGCCTTTGCAGCTCAAGGACTTGCTATTTTTCATTGAACTTGTTCAATCCTTTGCATTCAGCTCTTAAGAGTGTGTGTATGTGTGTGTGTGGGGTGGGGGGGTGGGGGGTGGGGGTTGTGGTGCTGAGGAGACATGGATAACATCTTCTCCAGTATGCCCATGTGCCTGAGCTGGGTCAGTTACAAGAGCGCCCTGCGCACCCGATCAAATACAGAGATTCCACTGGCCCAAAATGTCAGCCGAACGCCAGAGCCACAAAATCCTCCTCGCCGCTTTCCTATCGTCCGGTTTTTTTCTCTTCCGCCATTTAGCTTCGGCGCCACAAAATAAATGCTAATGCTCTTTGTCAGCGTTTAAATGCCACCCCCCTGGCGCGGTCTCGGCCCGGGCCGCCCTGGCACTGCGGCAGGTTGGGGAGAGAAGGGCAAGCCAGCTGGTTGCCCACTGTCAACACTCCCAGTGGGGCAGACCCATGCAGGAGGAAGACCACTGGGCCTCAATTCACAGTCATACAACAGCCTCACACACACACACAGAATATGTGTTCAGTAATTAAACGACAGGGGCCTTTACTTGTTTATTTGTTTATTTACTTCTCAAAGGTGGACACAAGGGATAGTGACAGGAACCGAACCAATGCACAGTGATCTGTGGTGCCTCGGATCAGGCATTTTCTTCGATTCCCGCTCTCTGTTTCTCTTTACCTCACTCACTTTCTTTCATTTTCTCCTCCCTCTCTCATTCTCTTTCTACCTCTCTTTTCCTCTTCCATCCTTCTTGCTCTCCGCAGCAGGCAGTAGCGCTCTGGGCTTTTCATTAATTGTTCCGCCGTCACCCACAGTCTGCCTGCCTGCTTTCCCTTGCCCCTCTTGACAATTTGTTTATTTAATTTGGTGGGGGAAATAATTTCACACTTGGACATAAAAACAGATTTTCTTTTTGTCAGCCTGTTTTTTTTGTAGGTTTGTTTTACCACCTCAAACCTGATCTAAACAAGATAGAGCACAAAATCTCTCTCTCTCTCTCTCTCTCTCTCTCTCTCCCCCCACCATTTTTTCTCTTTTACTCAATTTGTGTGTTAGCATCTGGTTTGATATGGATAAGAATATTAACGAATCGTGATTCAGATGACACAGATTTATGGGCTGCTCTGGGATCTGTGGGGAAGCGGTACGTGTGCTGCAGCTATTTCCTGACAACACTTTGAAACCCTGAGGGTGACGTCAGGCAACTCAAGACTGGAGGCTATACAGCTGTTCTCGCAAATGTTCTCTGATGACCTTGTTTGTTTGTTTCCACCATGTTTTTTCAAGGGATTACAGATTTGGAAAGATGCTATTAATGGGAGTAGTTTTCAAAGAAAGTGCAACTTATTTATGATAAATTGTTTTTTAATGGTGCTGTCATTTTGTGATCTTACCCACACTTATTTAGGTTTAATACTATGCTTCTAACAGGGTTTGTATAGAAATACTTGGGAAATAATATGGTCGTCTGTTTGCCTGGCTATTTGAAGTGTTTAATACCACAGCATAGTGTTTTTGCATTGTATGTTCTAGTTTTCCCCAAATAGCGAATTAAGTATTACTTTGACTGAAGACTGGAGGTGTTGATTAAACAAACAAAACTTGACTGCCAAAGTGTTAACCTACTTGCTACTATGACATTATATTTTGAAAAGAATATGCCAGTGAATGTTTTTTTTTTTTTAAATCTAAGATGTATATCTTTAAACAGCCTATACATATTATTTTGACTGTATCCGATAATATGAGGTCTTCGGATTGGCATACATTTCACTGGTATATAAAGGTTACATTCTTCTATTGAACGTCACTTGTTCATCCATGTTTTACCACATACATTTTCTTGGGCACCCTGTCTAGGGTAACAGGAATTATCCCACTGAGTCCTTGATAACATACACCTGCTGTTGCATGTGAGACAGGGATCCAGAGTTAGTTGTTTACTTCAAACATTCGGATACATTCTTGCTTGGTGTTGTTGTATTATTTACTTGTAAATATGCAGGAGAAATGTCAGAATACTGAATCACTGGTGCCATCTGGATATTACTATGCAGACGGGCATGGGTGGTGTTGGCAGGACGTGTCAGGTGTGAAATAGAGAGCTATGTGCAATCTGTGGATTTATTGGGCATGGGAGAGTTCACTGCTGCTTTGGTGCCTCGTTGGAACAAATATCCCCACGCCCACTTCAAAGTTTGTTCACTGAGTAAACATCTGTATGATCTGAGTGGAAAAACAACAACTGCAACGTCAACAACAACACAGTTGCTCAAACCCATTCAATCACAATGAGCAATCAACACTCCCAGATCTCCCAAACCAAACCAGCAAATCACTACTTTCAATCAATTACTTTCTTCAAAGTGTCTTCAACATCAAATAATCAATCCACCTAAGTACCGTACACTAAAACACAAATTTTATGAGTAATTCAGCGTATTCATGTAACTCCAAGCCTGAAAGCAGTAAAGCTGACAGGAAGTAAAGGGTATGTTTTATATGATCTTAGTAAATATGTTGCTTGTTTGTTTGTTTATACGTGTCATGTAAGAGTCTTTTTCTTTCAATCATAACTCAATTTTTCAGTGATATTCAAAACAAAATCGCTCTCTCTGCACCCCCCCCCCCCCCCCCCCACACACACACACACTCCCCCCCAAACCCTTCTCCCCTCTCGTCCACAGCAAATGATTCAGTTGGTGGGTGGGTGATGTGCTACTTTAGCCCTACAGAGGACAACAGGGAACTTTGGTGCGACTTCCTGAGAAAACAAGACCTTGGGCTATGAGAGGAGATTTAGTTAACTGTCTCTCTAAAAGCAGCTAATTGGACCCCAGATTAAGCCAGGATCATTGAACTGGACGATGCTCCATATTAATTAGAAGCCTGAGCTGAAAGCGGAAAGGGGCCTTGAATCCATTTCTGCCTTTTATGGTGGTTGGTTTAAGTATTAAACCCCTTACATTCTCACTGTGTGGTGGCCGCCTAAGGAAACTACACTGCATCATCTCCTAATCGCAGTGAGAGTGAAGGGTTTTATCCTTGTATTAACTGAATTCGGTGAAATTAAGCCATCTCTGTCGCCGTGCAGCATTAACTTGACTAATTTCTGTGTGTTTTCTGTTAATGGTGTGTTATTTTTGCATATTAAGTAAGCTAAAGTCAAACACTATTGAGTATTTAATCACAAACCAAGCAAACTAAGGTGACATGTTATTGTGAGTGTATGAGTGATAAGCCTTTAACTTTACTGTGATTGGAGAGAACACACGCATCTCTTACCATTTGCATCTGTTATCTTGAGTCCTTGTGCCCTTTGCAGCTCCATGACAGATGTAAATGGCACTATAGCCGGTTGTTCTAATACATTTTTAAACAGACTCAACAGCAACCCTTTCCAAAAAACCCTTGGCACGCTTGACTAGGCTTGCTCCGCACCCTTCCTCCATTTATCATGGGGTCCTCGCGGTGTCATCATTTCGAGCTCAAAATGGCCGTCGTTCATCATCCTTCACCACACAGTGGACTTAATGAAAGGGCCTCCTGCACTATGTCAAAGCTAGTTCAGTGCCAAAAGTGGCAGTGTCGACGCTCCCATAAGCCACTGCACACTGTCTCATCACCCACCCCCCCACCACACACACACACACACTCACATCCTACCCCAACCCTTCCCTGACGCACCCAGACCCAACAGCAGCTGTGTCTGCCTCGCGCCGTCCGCACGGTCGGTCACGCGTAAGCTCGGCCGGCGCTGGAAGTGACAGATGACAGCGCCATTCATTTTCCCGGTGACTGAAGGGGTTCAAAAGGCGCCCAGGAAAAGTGCAGGATATATGAGGCTTCAGCAGGCTGAATGATGGTGCTGGAAGTGTTTCAGAGCCAGAGCTGACAAATGCATTGCGCTGCCTCACAACTTAAGCGTGATTGGATTTGTGAGGGCCACTAGGGATTTCATTAGTGTTCGACTGCAATGCAAGATTAATTGTGCCCATTTGAATGCTGTGACAGTGTGTTGAGTGCACAAGACTGACAGAGAGGAATCACAATGACCACACTGAGTTGTGTCAAAGCTTATATAATGCAGAAGATGATTGTTGATGATGATTGATGATTGTTGTAAGTTTTGTGTATAAAATGCTTGTGAGTAAAGTAATCCATACCAATGTACTCTGTGCGCCTACAAATATCTATAGCAAGGCCGTAGTCATGATGTCAACATTGGGGGGAACCAAATCTGTGGTGGTGTCTGGGGGACCCCCAAACAGAATTTCAATACATTTCCTGCCATGGACAAATATTATTTGATTAAAAATCACAAACAAGTCATTAGTTAATTCAGTCAATTGGGGTATTCCAAACTTTTGACGGACATGGGCATGGATGGATTATGAACCCCTGGGTACATTATGCAAAAAGTCCCCTCAGCGAAGATAGGGGGGTCCGGGGGCATGCTCCCCCGGAAGATTTTTTTAAAAAAATGACCCTTTAAATGATGACTTCTGGTGATTTTTGTGGAAAGAGAAGAGAAGGGTGGAGAAGAAGCAACTTCACGCAGAGGCTTTTGCTTCAGGGCGCCCTGAGCTCTTGGGCCCAGTAGGCCCATTCAGTAATCCATCCCTGGACATAAAGCTATGACTCCATTTGTCTCCAAAATGTATTGTACATTATAACATTATAATGTACTCTATAAACTAGAGTATCTTTGTTAACCTCTATATTACACAGAATACAATGGCTCTTTGACTAATTACTTACACCTGAGTATTTTAAAAAACTAAGGCTTAGAGAGGCTACATAGGGTTGGACCTATAGCCTAATACGATTTTGTATTTGTGTTTTGATTTTATTATACTGGCAGCTAAACACACAATTTTAACGTAGTTTGAAACGGACATGATTCAGGAATATGCTACTAAGACAGGACCCTCTTCTGTTTGACTCACCTCACGTTACCCCATGCACTATAGCCTGGTTTCTGACAGAAATTGTGTTTTGTGCCATGTAGAAACAATACTACAGCTTTTATTTGAATGGAGCGATTTCTTTCTTTAATTATTGTCTGCGATTCACATTAACTGTAGGCTATCACCGCCAGCATTGTAAACGTTCTTTCCTAACGGCTCGTGTCCATTATCGTGGCAAAGCCCACTACGCCGCACATAGCCCATTGATTTTCTATGGAGAGTGGCAAGGCGTGGTTTATGCTTCCACAATGCACCTTGGGAAGGCGGCGTGGCCATTCGAACAGAGGCGGCGCGTCAAGAAGTTGGGCTCGGCTGAACTTTATGCAAATGAGAGCGGTTAATGCGAGTTAGCCAATGAAAGTACACCTTCGGTAAACAAGTTCTGTCCTTTGCTCTAGTCTTCCGGTCCGGAACAATAGCCTGCCAGAAATATTTGTTCCGCCTGATAATCGTGTAGGTTTTATGAAAATATATTAAGCTATAGTGGCGAAGAAGTTAAGTTTAGAACAACTTCACCACTGCACCCTATCAAAAAGACCTTGTTGGCGACTTGAACCAGGCCTACCGCACCGCAGCATGTGCAGCAAATGGAAGCCTTTGATAGCGCACGCCACTAACGAAAAACGCAAAACCGTCAGGACAAACCATTCAGGGGTGTAGGCTACTCTCTCTTGAACCATCACTAGGTTACTCATATGCGTTACTTACGTTTGATGACATTTCAGACGATGGTGCTTGTTGGTTTCCTGTAGTATAGCGTTTTCTTTATTTCTTTTTCTATGTCAGTATATTGGGGGGGGGGGGGGGGACATTTTGGTCATATCTGAATATTGGGGGGGGGGGGGGGGGGGGGGGGCACGTCCCCCCCAATGTCTATGGTGACTACGGCCCTGATCTATAGCATGCAAAGGAATTAATATGTGTAACAATGTGTGACTTGATGAATGAAACAAATTTTCAAATGACTGTTGTAGTGTTAAATGTTAAATGGGCTCAATGTGACTTGTATGGTATCTAAAAAAAACATACATTGTTTTTTCCCCTCATTCTGATTTCCAGCTCATTTAGTAATAGACTTCCATTTCAGTTGCTATGACAACCAAACCATTTCCTCGTGACATTGTGGTCTTGTCATGTGACCCTCCCGCTGTTGTTTCTTTACCGTTATGTCATGGGTATCAATTATTTTCTCCTGTAGAGGGACATCTGTCCATGGCACATTTGGACTCATTGCTATCCCAGACAGTAGTGTAAACCTGCCACCAGACCTGGGCCGGATTTGGTTCAGATCCGGGTGAAAGTCGGCTACTGTCTGGGATGTCTGATGAGTTTATCCACTTGCTTCACCACGACCTCTCGTTGCTTCCCCCTACAGGCGCCCACCAGCACAACTACAACCACGTGGGTCTTAGTAGCCCAACGCGAACACCCAAAAATGGTAAGACCAGACAAAACAGCCACCCAACAAGTCATGTGATTGGCTACTCAGTCGCTAAGCTTATGAAGCAAGAGTCAAGAGTGCCGCACTTTGCTCTCCCGCAGAACTGATGGAGGCCGTACCTATGATAATGGTTTCTTGTGACGATCAAGGCTAATGTAGCTGCCAATGTCTCTTGTATGTGTCAGATGGTGCAAATGTGACCTTCCATTACAGCTGTCTGTGATTGGTTATGGCTGTGGCGCTGAAGGATGGACTACTGTGTTGGTCTATGTCAGTTTTGCTGCCCTGATTGCAAGCAGTACTTAATAAGCAGTTCATCAGCATTATGAGGCCTTTGTCCTCATTTCTGAAGGTGCACATTCATATTCCGAGGGTGACGTTTCCGTATTAACGAGCCACTCTGGCTGCTGACCCAGCACACATCCACACGGACATGCTTCCATCAGGGAGGTTAATGAATCCGCTCATACAGCGCCGTCCATCTCAATCACCCCTTGTCCGTCTCCGAAAGAGAGCGATGATGCTCTTAAAGAAAAGGGGAAATTAATGCTGTGTGGAGGGCAACCGAGGCACTGCAGGGTTGCCTTAAGGAAAAGGTGCGGTCGCATTCAAATGCCCGACACCCTTAAAAAAGGTCCGAGCTCAGCTGTTTGAAGATCGTATTCACCGGACCGGTGCTCATCGTAAACCGGGCCTGTGTCATCCATGGGGGGTGGGGGAGGGGGGTACTGCAGAGTTCTTTTTCTTTGGGCAAGTAAGCTTTTGCTGATGTGACGGCATGTTGTGCTGTCAGGAGGGTATGAAATTGCTCAGGGCAGGTGATTTCTGTCCCAAGGCCAGCATGCCAACCAGGCTGCACTCACACCTTCAACGGAAAGCACTGATGAGGAGGTGTATACACAGTGGTGCGATGCTCTGCCAATTTCATTGGCCCGTTTCATTTATAGGGTGTCAATTGTTATGAGATGGATTAATGCTGTGACTATCTCACACACACACACACACACACACTCACACACACACACACACACACACACACAAACACACACACACACACACAAACACACACACACACACACACACACAAACACACACACACACACACACAAACACACACACACACACACACACACACACACAAACACACACACACACACCACACACACACACACACACACACACAAAGCCGCTTTTTTGCCTTTTTCTTTTGATTTCAAGTTTCATTAGTTGGAGTGCCAGAATCAAACTCTTTCATTCTGTGTCATGCAATGCTTTGTCCTCTGATAGAGGAAGACGAAAAAACCCCACAGAAAAGACGTCCTGAAATCCAGGACATGCATTTAAAATCCATTTTTAGCATCTCATCCGGTAGATATATGTATTGATCAAAGGATAAAAGGGAAGTCAGAAATCCCTGTGTGTGTGCTGGGTAGATAAGGGGGACCCAAACCCATGGCTCTTTAAATGAGAGTGGCAGACACACACACACACACACACACACACACACACACACTCCCACACATACACAAGCACACACACCAGCTCAGTGGCTGGGGTCTGCCGCATGCCCTTGCTTGTGGAACGATTAAACCACTGCCGCTGGTGAGCCGGCGCATTGTGACTCACAGGGCGGCAAAAGCTTCGTTTTGTTGGCCATCGGCTAACAAGCCCCCAAGATCTTCCTGTGGCTTAGTTAAGAGTGTGAGTGTGAGTGTTGGCGTATAGTTGTGTATGTGTGTGTTGAACTGAAAGCTGGTGTTGTTTATTCGATTGTGCGGATTCCCTTGTTGCACAGGATGTCTAAATTCAACATGCTGCTATAGAAACTACATACCAAACAGAACATATCTAGACGACCTAATGGTTATGCTTGTAGACATGGGTAATAGTTGTAAACATTCCCTGATGTAAATAACAAAGGTAGTACGTTTACGTTGGATATGTTTATGTAATGCATGGATATGGCTGTAATATGTAACCTCTATAATGCTGTGCAAGAAGAATCCTACGGTTGGGCTCTTAGAATTCAGACACCCAAGTGAACTTGTGAATGCTTAAAGATGCATTATGCAACATTTTCAAACACTTGCTTTTAACAAAATTCTCATTATAATTCAGAGGCAATGTGACACCAGAATATCTGTGATAGAGAAATGGTGGCTCAAATTAAAGTTGTGACTGTTTTTTCCTCAGGAAGTGAAACCTTTGTCTAGCAGAATTTCACTAATTGGATATAAAAAAACAAAAACAAAGGCAAACAACCTGATGCTTGGGAGATAAAAAAATTGCAGTGTCTGAAAGAAGGGAAGAACAACCAAAGTTATACTGAAAAGTACAAAATGTACCAGTTTAGTATGGCCCTAAAGAATTGCACAATAATTTTCTACCCTTAAGTCATTTTTGATACACGTTATCTCAGAGTAATGCATTTCATATTATACCTACAGTTTAAAGGGCAAAGTCCCCACCCCAAGAGGATATTTAGATATTACAAACAATTAGGCAAAACGTATGCATGTGATGCAGTGTTGCATGAAATGTTGACTTTGTTTTGTGGTGGTGGGCAAAATAAGATCTTCAAATGCCATGCTAAAGAGTAAAATTACATTTAGAGCTCAAATACTTTGGACACAGCTGAAAAAAAAAACATGTACATCAATCCCCACAAAGATGCACCATGCAGAGAAGTGATAGGCTCGGCCTCAGAACCTATTAGCTGAACTAGCTGATGTACACATATCTTTTCTTTTGTGTTGGCATGTCATTGAAACATGTTTTCTCACTTGGGTTCACCAGCTCACCGATCCCTAAGGCATGGTAAGTCATACCCCACCCACACTGTGCCCAGTCCCTACCCCACTTCACCACCACATCCCCCTCACCTCTTAAGTGGATAGCGGCATCACTCTTTGCACACTGCACTAACCACAAAGATGGTGGCTGACCTCACTTAGATGACCTAAGATGGCATTTTATAGGATTTGGATTTGGCTGCTATAATGCAATGACCATACCCCCCCCCCCCCCCCACCCCCCAGTGTGGTCTCGTCCTAACAAAGGTCCCTACTCTACCACTAGTCCACTCTCGGTTGTTGTGGTGTGTGTGTGTGTGTGTGTCTCTGTGAGAGTGTGTTTGTGTGCATGTTTGTGTGTGCTCCCAAAGCACTCTTCATCGTAGAGGCCAACAAACCTCTCCCTGCCATCGTGAACACAAAGGCTGTAATTTCACCCCCCACCCGTCATGGTTTGGCACAGTTCAACCACGTTTGTGACTAGCGCTAGCTAAAACTGATAGAGTGCCCCAGCACTTATCATTCCCTCATTGCCATTAAATTCCATCCCATCATGCAACATGATACACACTCACACACTCACTCTGCCTACCAGTGACATTTGGTGTCGGGGGGAAGAGGAGAGACCACAGAACACCTGTTGGTCACTTCCCGAGTGGCCGACCAATGGGGCGTTTTACAGTAGCAGTGTAACCCCCCTGGTCCTTGTTCCAGCATCTCCTTGTCTCCACACATGGCGTGACGTGATGTGATGTAACGTGTGACATGACCAGCCCTCATGATTACAGTCCTGAGAGAGAGTCTCGACCCCACCCCCCCTTAAGAACAACATTGTGGCGTGGTTCGCGTCTTCTTTCCATCATTCATGTCAAGTCTTGTTTGGGACTCAGGTTTCCTCTCCTCTCTGTTTTTTTTCTTCTTCTCTTTCTCTGTCCCCCTTCTCTCTCTCTCTCTCTGTCTCTCTCTCTCTCTCCCATCTCTGTCCTCTTTTTCTCCCTTTCTCTTTCTTTCCTTTTTGTGTTCTCTTTGTCTCTCCAACCCTCCCCCCCTGCAGAGAGCTCGCGGATGAACAACATCCTCACCTCCCAGACGGAGCCCTATGACCTCTCCTTCTCACGCTCCTTCCAGAGTCTCTCCCACCTTCCTCCTTCCTACGAGTCTGCCATGAAAGCAGACCTCAACAGGTTCTCCTCTCTCAAAAAACTATGTGAGTGTCACATGCTACTAAACACACACACACACACACACACACACACATGGCAGAGGGTCACCATATCTTGGTCCTTCTACACAATCATCAGGTTGAGGCTCAGAATGTACGGTAGATGTTGGAATTAATTTCACTTTGGTTAATATAAACCAAAGGACAAGGACCTGGAGTCCCCTGGATACCCTGCGCTGTTTCAGTTGCCTTTTTTCTCTACAATAATGAACCATATGCACGGATGGCTATTTAGCCAGCTCATTCATTTCCGTTGGAGCGTATGTGTTGTAACGACATCTTCTGTTATAATCTGCTCCTTACATGTTCTCTCCGATACTTAATATCTTTTTTGCGTAATAATAAAAATTTTAACGCATAAATCCTTCTACATCTTAACGTGCTGATTCACTGGTGCAACACTCAACTGGACACCAATTACATTAACAATAACGGTGGCTACAACACACCTGGCTCCACCGGAAACAAATGCTGCATGGCTAAAGAGCCTTCTGTGCATAAGGTCCATTGCAATGAGTTAAAAAGGGAATGGAAAAGTGAAGGCTATACCGCCATATTAAACAGATAAAGCCTTATCTGCACTTTTTGTGAAGTGTGAATCTCTGGTCTGGTATTAAAGTATAGTCCTCTCACCACAGTGTCCTTTATGGCCGACTGCCCAAAACTGTGTCTGGTCCTTTTGTAATTTACTGCTAAAGGTGGCCATTTTGCTAATGAGGTCTCATAATATTTCTAAGAAAAATTAGTATTTAGTGGTCTGAATTGCATATTCATTTGGCTCTGCAGTCTACCCCCCCCCCCCCACACACACACACACTTGCTATCTGTGAACTTGGGCAAGAAATCCCGACACTGACAGTTCCACTAATCATCCCCTCAACAATCGTGGCTGCCCTGCCCAACTACCATGAGCTGAGCAAGTATGCCAGAAACTATTTCTTTCACCAGATCTCCTCTAAAGTAGTCCCCTTGGGCCCTGACTGAGAGAGCCTTTCAGATATGCCTCTAAAGCAAATAATTTGCAGTAGCCAACCCTCAATAGGCTTGGCTCTGTCTTGTACAAGTCCACGCATAGATCTATGGATAAACAACCTTTATTCAGAAATGAGTCGAGCTGCAGTATGAATTACTGCCTGAAGACCCCTGCATTCCTTCACAACTCTAATTCTTTTCATCTTCACAAGTCTAAAGCACTGCATTGCATCCCATGCTCTCATATTAATGTTTCAGCTCATATCTCACAATGTATAACATGAAAGAACAGTGCTTAATTGTGCCAAATCGAGCACTACAAATAATTTCTTTTATCATTAATTACCACAAGCAGATTAGAGTGCATTTATCAACCGAACAACAGAATGCTCGTTTTCATGCCAAGAGAAAACGAAGAAGAGATTTAAAACCGTCTGCTCTTTTATCTGCTAACAAGCTTGATCCAATCCCCTTTGGACAGACTGTGCTGTAATTGATACCTCACATATGACAGCCTAGTCCACAGGTTCTGAAGTTCCACACTGATCTGTCGGTAAAGGAGCGGACGGCAAGGACTGGCCTTAATCGGGCTGTAGGCAAATTAACGTCCTTTTTTCCGCTGCAACGTAACCTATTAACGGCAAATTCATTTCTGCAATAATTGTGTTTCTGCCTCACCTTTTCGATGGTAATAATCGTAATCTCAAATGTCACAAGCGTGTCGGGGGAGACGTCAAGTCGAGCGGGAGGCTCAAGGTCGATGGCTGGCCCAGACTGCTCTCATTATGGGCCCCGCGGAAACAATTATTTAATTATTTCCACCTCTAATTATTTCAGCTGCAATTAGCTTGCGGAACGGTACAGTCTAGATGTTCTGACAGTGTCTCTCTCTCTCTCTCTCTCTTTCTCTCTCTCTCCCTTTGTGTGTGATCTTACTTTCTTTCCCCATACAGTGTTAACTGTTGTGTATACTGCATAGAAAACGCTTTGCACATTGCAGAAATAGATTAACCGGTTTGTGGATTCGCTGAATAATGGCATGTCTATGTGGCTGCTTGCCCTCGGGAACGTCCACACGGTGTTCACATGACGCCTCCGATCTGGCGCTCGCAAATCATATGGGCACCAATTAGTCACATCTGTGTGGGTAGACTCACCATGTTCCATGATTCTTCATAACGTGTCCATCTGTAGATATCGGACTAATTGGTGAGTGGATGGGAGACTTAGATTTAGTGCCTCTCTGCCTGTCTGTCTCTGCCTTGCTGTCTCCTGCTATTTCTGTCTTGCATTTTGTTTCTCTACTTTTGTGTCGTTTCTCTCTCTCTCTCTCTCTCTCTAACTCTCTGTCTCTCTGTCTCTCTTACTCTCTGTCTTTATGTCCTCTCAGTTTTTGAAATTAATTTCCCACGCTCTGTGGACCAATGTGCGATGCACTTAATTGTTTTCCCTGCTGTCCTTTATCAACAGTAGAAAGTTGCTTTGCCTTTCATTTGCCCTCACTTAATCCATCCCCACATTTAAACGCTATCCACTTACTGCCCAAAATATCAGTCCTAATCATTAGAGCGTAAAATGTATGCATGTCGGCTTACCTCTCTCTTTATCCTGACAGACAATTAAAGGCAGGCTGGCAAAAAGTAAAAGCCACATTAGAAACAACGGAAACGTATGTCTGTTTGTGTGCTGGAAGTTATACTGTTTCATATAAAAAGCAAAATGTACATGACATAGGGTAATATGAGGTTATGTGTTTTAGCTCCTCCACATCACTAGATATATGCACTGTTTTAAATCATCAGAGCGATCTGAGTGCTTGAACTTCTTTCCTGAGGCACAATTTAGATGCATGCAGCATACCAACAGCAAGGAGATGTAGCAACAGAATTATCTGTGCTCTGGCTTCTCCTCACAGCTGACAAGGACACGGACGAGTACTACAGCCGCAAACGGCACCTCGCAGACCTGGCCATCCGCGGCACACTGCCCCTGCACGTGATCCGGAACAAGGAGGCCCAGGGCAGCCAGCCGGCACTGACCCAACAGCAGCAGCAACACCAGCAGGCGGCCGCCGCCGCCCAGCAGCAGCAGCAACAGCAGGGGGCGCCGTCCCAGCGGCAGCGTCCACGACGGGTCCAGCGCGCCATGTCCCAGGACCGCGTGCTGTCACCGGAGAGGGGCCACGCCGGGCACGACTACGCCGCCGCCGCCATGGCGGCCACCGTCTCGTCGACGTCGCGCGGCATGTCGTCGGCGTACGGCCCCATGTCGCCGTACGGCGGGCGCATCCTCAGCGACGAGCAGCTGCTGTCGGCCGAGCGGCTGCGCTCGCACGAGCGCCTGCTCTCGCAGGAGCGGCTCTACTCGCACGAGCGCCACTACTCGCACGAGCGACTGCACTCCAGCGACCGGCTCTACTCGCACGACCGCCTCTACTCGCAGGACCGCCTGCTCTCGCAGGACCCGCTGCTCTCGCCGGACAAGATGATGTCCATCAAGCGCTCGGCGGCAGCGGCGGCGGCCATGCCGGGCTTCCGCTCGGACAAGTCCATGTCGCGCGCCATCTCGCACACGGACGTCCACTTGCCCTCCACGCCACTCATGGACCGCTACAAAATGACGAAGATGCACTCGCATCCCAGTGCCTCCAACAACGCCTCGCAGCAGCCGCCACCGCAGCAGCAGCAGCAGCAGCAACACAACACCCTCAACCGGAACCAGACGGCCTCCAAGCGACAGGCCTTCGCCTCACGCCGCACGCAGACTGTTGAGCAGTTCCAGTACATCCCCAACCAGCAGCAGCAGCAACACCACCACCACTACCGCACGGGTAGCAAGACCGAAGTAACTGTTTAACGGCAAAGACACAGGACAGAGAGAGAGAGAGAGAGAGAGTGAGAGAGCGAGATTGAGAGAGAAAGAGAGACATAGAACGAGTGATGCCAGCATCCCTGACTTAGACACAACCAGAATGAAAGCAAACCACAGAAGGCAACGACGATTGCAAAAACCGGGTAGATCTAAATCCAGCAAACCTCTGATTGAGATTCATGAGATGGTTTTGGAAAAGGATATGAATATGATGTGCAATACAGGAAAGTAACCTCACTCACACTGTTTCTTTTCCTCAGCCCTAGCCTATTATTATCGCTCCATTCACTACAGGAGCCCTTAACCTGTCTGTGCACACTCATATCTTTATGTGTTTGACAAGGAACAAATGAACAGAAGGACCATACGATAATGAATCTTGAATCTTGTTATTACGCCGCAAACAAAGACACTTCTACACCTTCTTTTTAACCACCTTACTTTTTAAGGGCTTCGCTCGGCTGTACACACGGACTGGCCTTTCAGATAGATGAGGAGGGAAGGAAATGAGGGAAGGAAACGAGGGAGGGTGGGAGGGAGCGAATCGGGACTCAGCCCCTCTGGCTCCTTGGCTGTGGACACAGAATCAACACTGTAATAACTTTATAAATATATAAATATAACTCTACTGTTTGTACCTTTAGTCATCCTCATATAGCTTCAGAGATTCATTAACAGAACAGATGTGTGCCCTTCTGTTCGTGCCTCTGAGAAATGTTCCATTTCAACAACGAAGTGTTTTTTTGTGGGTTAAAAAGCACAATCAATTTTGAGGACAAAACAAAAAAAAATGATGTAACGTTCTACTTGGTTTTGTTTCCTCTGTTGTTTTTTTCCGTTCATTCGTTTTGATCAGTGATGGCTAGCAGCACGCATCAGTTTTTTGTTTCCACAATCAAAATGGACCCATTTCTTTGCATAGATAATTGTAAATATGCTATTTTAGCAGCAGTATATGGACAAGTCTGGTCTGGTCGGCTTTTTGTACTATCATAGTCTGTTTCTAGCAACGCTGACAGAGTAATTATAATGACAACCACAGTTTTGTGAAGGCAGAGTTAGGCAAACCTCACTAACCATATATTCGACCATTTAAATAAATACTGAAATGTGTGTGAGTGTGTCTTTACAAAAATGTGTTTGTAGAATGAAGAATGAATGAATGTTGATTTTAAAATATATATAAATATATATATATAGAAACATATAAATAGATAGATATTCCACTACTGTTGATATCTGGCTGTAGACTGTGTTTTCAGTGATTCACAAGACAACTGGATATATTAATGCTTGTTGTAGTAGCTGCAAATAAAACATCCTTATTTTTCTAAACATTACCTTCATCTGGATTGAACGTGTGTTCTTAGTAAGACAAATCTCTTTCAGCCCCATTGCCCTGCCACCCACCACCTCAACTCACTTCTGTTATTATACATGCAATGTTCCACATATGTATTCCCCCTACATTATTATTCCGCCTCTGACAGCACCAATAAATGTAAATGCACTTACGGCACTCTGTAGGTACCTTCATTCATAAAGTTTAATGGTCGCACGGTGGAGGACGAAGCTGTGTGTAGAACGTAAGAGGTGCGGGAAAGTAAAATATGGATTAGTTTTAGACAGCCACGTTGCACTTAAGGTGCTCCCGTTCTTAAGGCACTGAAAGTGATGACAGTGTTCTGCTGCAGTGGTTGATCGAGTAGAGTTGGCATACCATATACTTTAATGCAAGCAGCAGTCAGGTAGTTTTATCATAAACTGAAACCAGCTGCATAATAAATTTAGCAGTTGGGGCCTAGTATATGAATTCTTAATGGATTGTTTCTTAAAATGTATGAATAAAGATAACTGTATGAACTGCAGTGGGCTGTGAAGTTGATTGACTGGGGCAGGTCTACCGTGCATTTTGTGAATAGTGATGTTACATTATCATGAAATGTAACCAGTTGCATAATAAAAACTGAACTGTAGAGATATTCTAAATAGATTGTTTTTATATATGTCAATCCAGATAAATGCATGAGTTATATTTTGTTTGAGAAGAATATCATCAGAAATTCAGAGGATTTATGGCTGCCTAAATGGTGTTTTAATGGCAAAATAGAGGATAAATAATTACAGACGAAGGAGTTAGAGGCCTGAGATTGCACGCTGAAGAGGTGGAGTAGGTGATGAATGCATAATCAGACAGACCCATGAAAATGTGGCATTCAGATACACATGCAGATTTTAATGCCTACTGCTTTGATACTGGGGAGCAAAATTCCAGCCCTCTTTTAAATTCATTGAACTCAGCAGGTGCAAATGCAATTCTCACTGGCAAACAAAAGCTCCCCCCCCCCTCTTGCAAGGACATTCCTTTGTATCCAGACTTGGAGAAAAAAAAAACATTACTTTTCAATTTACACTGATCCTTTTTCCCCATCAATATTTAGATAAGAAATATGAATCTTCGGTGATTGTCACAGACGCAGCATCCATGCTAATGCAACGAAATCCAAAGCTGGACGAGTTTCTGCTGACTAGGACAAAAGATTTTCCTTTTTACCTAACCCCAATCATCAGCTTTCATCTTCTCCACATCAATAGTGTTGCTGCCTGGCTGCCTCAGAGTCAGTTTGGGAACTTCAAACACTCACTGGATGGAATAATTCAGGCTCATTAACACACTGCACTACAGTGTCTGGTTGCCTGGTCGTGAACTCCTCTCTTTGCCATCTGCAGCTATGCCCTCAGTAACTGTTTTAATCAAAAGCTATTTCACCTTCTCTGAACCATGTCTCCTCATAATGTGGTTAAAGTGGAAAACAAATTACTTAAGGAGAGTTCTCAGGCAGTTGTGGCGATGCTCATGTTAGCTTTAACACTGTAGAGCTGCCAAGAGTTCAGGCAGTGTCCACTATCCAGGTAACATAAATGAAAAGTAATCAAAGAGCCTTTGACCAATTCATGTACTATTCCAGTCAATCAATATCTTGCTTCAGGATCAAAGAAGGGAGGGGTGTAATTTTATTAGCTTTTAAGCTCAGAATATCAACAACCTACTCACTATACTCCAGTGCTGCACCTTTAACTTGTAAACTAAGGTGACAAAGCCTTTTGAATAGGCATCCATGTAAACGGTTTGCCTGTTATGCAGCTGACGTTTGCAGAAAGCTGTGTGTGCAGAGGAGGGTTTAGTGATAGCTTGGGGCGGGGGTCTATCTCATTGTCTGTTTTACCACACGGTGCATAATCTGTTTTACATCCCGTAATGGCAACATCGATTGTCTGGCGTGCAGCTCCTTGGCCTTGGCTCAGTGCTTGAGAAGGTCATCCAAACAGATGTATCTTCTTTTTTATTTGCTCCACCTCGCGTTTGTGTGCCATGAAAAGCCATTGCAATACTAGTGTATTTCTCTCAGTGAGAGGGCTGTTGGCTGAGCAGTACAGAGACCATTTTAACATGTCCCAATAGCTTTGTCTGATAATTTGACTTTAGCTTCTATATTGATCCAGGGGTATTGGAACTTGAATTGGACTCTCTTGTCTTTGATGGGTAGACACTAGTTGAAATAGAAGCTTACATAAAAAAAAAGTTTTCACTCTGTAAAGTTTTCACTTGGGAAGAAGACAGAATCGCTGGACATGAAGAAAGCCAGACCTCAACGGAGATCTTGGAGAAAGATAAAATAACACTAAATGGGGAAGGATGACAGCATGGTCGGGTGGAACGGTCCCTAAGTGAAACTCTAGAATCGGTTCTTCACCCTGTATGCTCCACTGGGTTCTCTGAACCTTTTTGAAACTCACTGAACAGGAGCTCACAGCCTAAGCCGACAAATTGAGATAAATATTTTAGAAGTATTTTGATTGCAAAGCCTTTCAGTAAATTATTTAGCTCACATGTTTTTTGGTGGAGCAAAATAATAGGAAACAGTGAAGCAACAGCCCCTGAAAAAAAGGTGTTTGTATAGTGGGGTATGGGAATATTTGCTAAAAACATTTGGCCATTCAAATAAAAAATAGGCTATATTGAATGGTGGCTGTCTGGTCTGTCAGTTTGTTTAATTTGCCAAGAAACTTCAAGAATATATATTCAGGATAAACAGGACTGCATATCATAACAAATATGAGAATGATAGGAATTAATGTTGTGACAACATAACTATGCAGCAAAATGAAATAGCTACCTAAGTAAATGGAAATAAGTGGTTATTCCATATTCAGTGCAGAATGCCTACATACTCAAAACACTCTCTTTCATCACGACTAGAAGGCCGTTTAGTTTGTCGAGACCGGATAACAATATAAGACTGTAGAATAACAATATAAGACTGTAGGTTTGTACGTAGGTTTCCTGTTCCTGTTCATATGTGTGGGTGTTTTTTGAAGATTTAAAAAAAAAACAAGAGTTGAAAAAGCACCCAAACACCCAAGAGTTGAAAAAGTTTTGAGAGTCCTCCCGGCCCAGCGGCTCCACGCTGTTGGACTGCTCTCTGCCTTTGCCTCAGCTTCCTGCCTTTGCTTCCTCATTGGGGATTTGGGTCTCTCCAGCCTCCCCCATATGTGCAGTTTCCCGCTCCCCACCCTCTCTCTCTTTGCACCATCAGTTTTGGCGTATATCCAGCTTCAGTGCTTCCATGCTCGGCCTGTCCCTCTGCATGCACTGGCCATGGCATGGTGCCGCTTTCACAACACAAACAATTAGTAGATCTGACTGGACCGACTAGATGGCTTTACATTGCTGGGCTATGCGTCTGGTGGCTTAAAGGAGGGATCCGGAATCCTGAAAAAAAAAAAACGGTACAAACTAGCTAGATTTTGAAAATACACAATTACAAAGGTCATACCTACTTCCATCAACACCCATGTTTGTCAGACCGTGCAGGATGATTGAATGGGTTTTGCCTGTTCCACGGGTGACTGACACTTTTTGTTTTGATGTCAGAGCATCTAATTGACTGTGATTGGGGTGTGAAGAAGATTTCAAGTAATTCAGCAAAAAAGTTAATCAAACCCCTCCTTTAAGCTGTTGGCTATAACTATGAGAGTGGGAATACATTTAATTAAATGTAATTAAATTCAATAAATGAGTTTTACTCAATGTCTAGTGCCATTAACAATTAACATAGTCTCAAGGCACTTTATCAAGCCCAAAGCCTGAACCCCCTAAAGCAAGCACGTAGGACTCATATAGGTCATGTGTGCATGATTAGTAACTTGTGCCAGCGTCTCTGCAGCTTTTTCATTTGTTTAATATTGATACATTCATATTACACTAGGGTGTCATCCTTTTGGATTTCTTGTAACACACTGGTGCACAAAGACAAAGTAAATAGTACTGTACATAGTCTTCCCTTCTTGCTGATACACTCTCTGCATAAAGCATAAGGTCACAAATTGAGAATAATCCATTATGACATGACCTTACGTACTACCTTTCTTAAAAGCTTTTTGACTGAAAGTCATTTGTACGGATGCCAATGCATCCCATCTTCTGCGTTTTATAATAAACCACTGTGTTGTTTCTTTATGTGACACATCCAAAGAGTAGGTCCAATATACGACGGAGTATTAGGGCCACACATGAAGACAACAAATATTTTTGCCATGGCGAGATTAAACTCGACATGTTGACTTTAATGTCGACATGTCGACTTTAAAGTCAACATGTCGAGTCGACATGTTATTCTCGAAACTCGACATTTCGAGAATAAAGTTGAAATGTCATGTCAACTTTAAAGTCGCCATGTCGACATTAAACTCGACATTTCAAGAATAAAGTTGATATCTTCTTTAATCTCGACGTGTCGACTTTAAAGTCGACATGCGGACATTAAACTCGAAATAAAGTTTAAACATAGCCTACAGTTTAAGCTATGTAGCCTACACTAACACACAATATGTGACATGAATAATAGGCCTACTTCAAATAGGTGTTATTTCAGATAGATTGCTAGATTGCAGGTATTCAGATATTGCGTCTTCTCATTGCAGTCATCGTGAAGCGCTGTAGGCTATCTCGCGGTTATACCATGCACTATTATATAGCTAGAATAATACATGTTTCCAATGATATAATGTTTCTATAGTAGGCTACAAAATGTTATTTCACTCTGTTTTACGTGGGTAAGGCCACCGCACATCCAAATAACTGCCCTTCATGACCCACAGGCCGTCACTCTCCAGTTAACATGCAAAACTCATTTTTCTAAAACTGCTTTTCCATGTCTCTCACCTGCAATACATATAGGAGGCTATAAACACAGATATGTATATAGGCCTATACTCTTTTGATCCCGTGAGGGAATATGTGTGCATTTACTTATAGGCCTACATGGGGTTGCCTGGTCGGGAGGACAGCTTCATTCATCCCTCCATAGACATTCAGGCTGTTTTGCATCCATTACAAACAAACATGCAATGTGAAAGTCTGGGATTGGGGAGAGCACTTAGTATACCTAGTCTAGTGCATAAGCATGAAGTTGAACCTGATGAAAAACACTCTTTAATAATAGGCCTACAATAAATAAATAAACTATGACGTTTACTTTTGACCATCGCATTTATCGCTGTAACTCCGTGATAACAGGAAAGTATTTGGCTGAGCAACGGAGGTTAATATGTTCTATGTTTTGTCCACATGATGTATGTCTAATCATTGTTGCACTCGAAGAAAACTGCAATGTTTCATTCATTCTCCCTTTCAATCGTCCCGAGCTGTTTAATGTCGACACGTCGAGATTAAAGTCGACATGATATTTCAACTTTATTCTCGAAATGTTGAGTTTAATGTCGACATGTCGACTTTAAAGTCAACATGTCGAGTTTAATCTCGCCATGGCAAAAATATTTTTTTTTCTTCATGTCTGGCCCTAATACTCCGTCGTACCAATATGCTCCAATGTAGTGCTTAATTACTTCTTTTTTAGTCTAACAGCATATTCAAATACGAGTACAAGTATGACAAAACACTCTCAAACAGTGTCATCTTCTCATGAGGAAGATGACCCTGGTACACCAGGCTCTGAATGTGTCTGTGAGGTCATTCTCATGCCCGCATAAATAAAAGCCTCCTTCCTCAAAACATATTTTCTCCACTCATTTATTTTGACTGAAGAGACCCCGAGTCCCAGACCAAACACAACACAACAACAACAAAAACGACAGTTATAGCCAGTTGCCAGAGGATGAGAATAGAGAAGAAAGACATAGGGGAAAAAACCCACCACTATCTGGTGTGGTACATATTTCACAGTAGAAAGACACTAGCTTGAAGATGAGCTATTTAGTGTGAGACGCAATGCCATGTAGGCCTTTAAGGTCATTCCATCAGGCACTTCTTATCTTACTGAGAGTAGTTTAGCCTCAGGCAAACAAGTCCTTTGATGGTTGTTTCCTGGCCTGATATCTTGACAGAGGGCTGATGATTATTTTATTTCCACAAGACAGACACAGTTCCAACATTGGGCCCTCTCCACACTAATCCCCAGTGATTCAACTGAATGGGAGAAAGAATGATACGCCACTTCCTTTTACAAATTACCATACCGTGTGCTTTAATGTTAGCCCATACCCTGTAACACCTTCCACAGCTTTAGCCTACACGTTCTTGGAACTAACCTGTAGCCTAGCAACCACTGTTTCTCATAAAAAATGATTAAGGCACTCTTCTTTACCATTCTGAGCATGAGTCTCTGATAGATCTCCCCCACAGCCTGTCACATGTTCTCCACAGCTTGCAGCAAGAAGAGAAAACAGCTCCGCGTCACTATGAAATATGAATTGTCAGTCTGAGTTCGGCCCTCAGTAACTGGAGTTGTTAGCCGCGCGGCAAACTCCCAGGAGTGACGCTAGCTCAAGAGATGACATCCACGGGGGGGCCGTCGACCGTCGGCTGTCTGTCTGATTCCACGGCAGTATGGCTTTATTGGCAGTTCCTAATTATTTCTTTTGGATTTACAGGGCAGAGGGATGTGGTGGCATTAAGCTAAAGCCTGTTTTTCTTAACGTGTTATTGAACATAGACAAAACTACCAAATGGAGAGATATGTTAGGGGTGTTGTCTTAATTATTACTTTCAAGAATCTTTCTTCAATTATTGTGATAGGTATTGAAAAGTAACACTGGTGGCCATGCAGGACCAATGTAATAGCGAAAGTTACTCTTGAGATACTCCTGTCATTCATCTTTGTGATGAGGGATTAATTTCGTTCCACTATATGGACAAATCCTTAAAATGGTTCCCCCAAGACCAGAGTGGTATTAAAAGGTTCACTTATAGAAAACAGAGTGACGCACATTTCAAAAATGCATTAAGCCAAAAGACCTGAAAAGCAGTTTTATGGAAGTCTTCCCTGACGGAATAGAACACCTTGCTTTTTTGCTGCAGCAAAGCTATTTTATGGATTCATTCCTCAATAACTCTTTTGGATGAATGCCAATCAAGTGGCTATAAAGATAGAACTTTACTCAGTTTTATGTCAGGTTAGTTCCTCTAAGTGAGGCAAAAATACGTCCCTGATTTACGATATATATTCACATCATTCCTGCTTGAGTCTGCCAATCAAGATGACAATGAATTTGAATATATGCTGGACTTGAACAGAATGTATTTGTTTCTTTAGCTCAGATTCCCTAATACCTAACAGACAACAGATTCAGTCTACGCTGCATCTCAATGTCTTTTAATGTGTGTGTGTGTGCGTGTGTGTGTGTGAGTGTGTGTGAGTGTGTGTGAGTGTGTATGTGTGTATTATATGTGTGTGTGTGTGTGTGTGTGAGAAAGACAGAAAGAGAGAGAGAGAAAGTGTGTGTGTGTGTGTGTGTGTGTGATTGTGTGATTGTTTGTGTGGGAAGCTTTACAATAATCAGATTAACAATAAAAGCACCTCTGAATTTCAATGAGAACCCACTGAAGAGTTTGGCTTCTTTAAATGTATCTCAATGCACTTTGTACTGAATGTTCCTGTCAATTTGGATTACATAGTTTCTTGCTCACAGTACACCCGGTAAAGCAATTTTGAATAAATAGTCTTTGCACAATGCCAAGACATCAGTGTAAACACAAGAGATACAGAGATTCAAACAGTGGTGATATTTACAGACACAAATAGGCGTAAATTTAGAGGGCATTTATTAACTGACTGATTTTAAAATAAAACATATAGGTAGTAATTTTGATAATTGAAATAAAATGTTAAAGTATAAAGAAAAAAGTATTTTGCACCCCAAATCACCCCTACCATAGCTTATTTAGTTGTAACACAATAATTTTGTGAAACATGATTGCTGTGTGCTGTTGTCTGATTAGACCACTAAATCTGCAATAGTAAGGCCACTCCAGCCAGTGTCCATTTGGAGGGGTTCTCTTTGGTCTTCAGGTTGAAAGTCCACACGTAGGTCAGTCCTCGCTGTCGGGTCTTGTACACCGGGCACTGGTAGACGTTCCGTGTCTCCTGCTTGTCCACGGGGATGGCCTTTATGAAGATGACGGGCACAGCCGGGGTCAGCTCTTTCAGCCGGGCATCCACAATTATGCCAGCCTGAACAAAACAGTTACAAGAGAATAGGGTATCCAACATGGCAACTCACATTTACAATATGGCATTTGCATTTACAGTCAACTCTTTGTGCATTGCTGTTGTATCGCACGACATGTTGTGTCATGTTAAATAAATAGGCTTGGTTGTTGATCTGCCACTGTGGGAAATCCACTACCTATAGCACAAGGAATTTAATACCTTTCCTGTGTATATCTGAAAAGTAAGCGTATGTTTCAGTCCAGAAAAACATATAAGTAAGTAAGTATAAGTATATATACTCTTTTGATCCCATGAGGGAAATTTGGTCTCTGTATTTATCCCAATCCGTGAATTAGTGAAACACACTCAGCACACAGTGAACACAGCGAGGTGAAGCACACACTAATCCCGGCGCAGTGAGCTGCCTGCAACAACAGCGGCACTCGGGGAGCAGTGAGGGGTTAGGTGCCTTGCTCAAGGGCACTTCAGCCGTGCCTACTGCTCGGGGTTCGAACCGGCAACCCTCCGGTAACAAGTCCGAAGCTCTAACCAGTAGGCCACGGCTGCTGAGTTCATCATAAAATAGTAAATCATTTAAATAAAGTATATTAAAGATTCCACTAAGAGCCCTTTCTTACCCTAGGGTGTGCATAACAACTTTTAGAGAACCTTTTTAGAAGGGGTAATCAGCATTTTGTCAGGTTCCACAGCCTTCTACAGAGTACTCAAAAGGGGACTTATTAAACAAGGGATATAATTTCAAATAGTGATTCAGTATAAATGTGAAACATACTTTAAAGTCAAACTCTGACTAATAGATATTGTGTCAGCTGTATCACTTGCATTGGATTTCTGTGAGTCTATGCCCTATGATATTTAACATCCAAAAGATATTTTGAAAGACTTTTCTAAAGAGTACGCTCTGATGATTGTCTTCTCCAATTCCACAGTCCCCTTGAAAAACAGTGAAAGTCAATGGATTTGGGGATGAAATTGGCTTGTCTTTGCCACCCACCCTTGTCTCTAGGCACTCTGAAGATGGGTCCTTACGGATGGTTATTTAATTAATCCCTTTCCACTTAACAGATGACAGACGTAAGTTCGACTCCTTTGCCTACTTGAGGGACGTGTGCTAATGACGCTGACTTTGTTGCGAGTCCACAAAGGACGCTTTTTATGACCGGACGCTCGTCTGATGTTCTAATTGCATCAGAGTCGCAGTAAAACTTTATTGCGTTCCGTCCACTGCAACTGCTTCACGCCTGTTTGAATAAATACAAATCACAGAATACTAAAGCTGTCGCTGCATTGATTCAAACTTCCAACGTCTAAGTGCAGATCATTTCATATACATGTGAGTAAATACAAATTATAGGGCGATAAAGTCATCAAGACCTTATTTCTTTTTAGCTGCGATCAAGCACTTTAATGAGCTCAAGTGACATTGGTGATGTAACTTAAGCTTCCTTGGCAAAAAGTGTCGGTGATGAATAATTGAGCCAGAAAGTATCAGCAGAATCTACAAAATTAAGTCCCATGACAGTCCCTGAAACAGAAGTTCCTTTGCAGGTTAAAAAGCTCTTATGGCAGGAATTTCCATCAAACTTTTTTGGTTATTTCGATCCCCTATCCACAGAGCACCTTCAGTGACATAAAGGACTCTAATTAAGATAACACAATTGCTAAAACACTAAACCCCATTCTCTGAACCAAATTCTCAGTTGCCTGAACACATTTCTTGAATCGATCGCCCTTTTGCTGTGAATCATTACCCTTTCGGTATACAGTTTTTCACAATAGATAAAACCCTTTTTTTTTAAACCTTCCACCTTTTTCTCAAAACTGTAAACACAAACCCCCATTCCAAATACTTTATGTTTACTAGATTTACAGTAAATGTTGACTCCATGGAGTTATGAAATTGTTTTGCTTTGTTTTGTTTTTTAGATGCAAAATGCATTTACTGTATTGTAAACAATGGCAATTTCTCCTGGAGCTATATGAGCTGCCCTGAACACTGTGCTTTCCATTTTTTGATGTAGTGTCTAATGACTGCTCAGTAGAGTTTTCATTTTGACTGCTTTGTGAGATGATCTGAAGACAGTGTTTGGTTTTGAGGTACAACTGTTTTGAGGTGACTGTTCAGTTTTGCAGAGGTTGTCAGAGGTTTTGTGAATGTAGTTTGAGATCTGGGGTTTGTGTACAGTTTTGAGAAAAGGGTGGAAGGTTTCAAAAAATGTGTTTTTTTAAGCATTGTGAAAAATTGTAACAGCCACTGTCTTTGTTAATCAAGGTGGGAGACCAGCCAGTTTGTTTTCTAGATCCTTCCATTTCTATTGAGCTATTGTATTTTCTATTGTACCTGCTATTGTAACCTGCTCGTGTAACTTGATGGCATACAGCACAACCTCTCTTCAATAAGACCTGAAGTGCATGGCCTTCCTAGTATAGGAACTCAGTCCTGATAACACTCTGGCAATTCACTTGCGTATTTGAGTACTCTGTTTAATTACTAACTGTCAAAACAAATCTGAATGAGTTAGCAGTTATTACTGTTAAGAAGTCCATGCCTTTGCTGTTGTTCCATATTTCCTGAGGAGAGTGTGAGGAAGCAAAAAAAAAAACCTTGTGTACACACTTCACTCGTCTTACCCTCACTAACGCTAACGACGGTGGAATAATATTTCCCAACAGAACCATTGGGTGCACCTGGTTTCCATCCTTGATTGGCCGTTATGGTATACAGGGGTGGAAAGAGTGCTCGACAATAATTAAAAACTGACATCAGAGGCTGTAATTAAAACGGCCTGCAGAGACTTTCTTGGAAAGCCGAGTGCATTTACACTGAGCCCAGTAAATTAGTTAGTGGCAAAGACTCGATCCGGAGTTGCCGAGAACTATGTACTAACTGCTGGTACTTCAAAGCTTTTCTGTACATGCCAGGAGAAACTTCAAAGTGTGTATGTATATTTCCCTCCCTTGATCTGAAAACAGTATGTGGCCTGTTTTTAAGGTACTCAGCCATTTTGTAATGCTCTGCCGTGCTTTTTACAAGTTTTCTCAGATCTTTTCTCTACTGACAGTGTTGTGTTAAGAATGAAAATGAGAAAATATTGACAATTATATTGGTATAAAAAGTAGGGTAAAGTTGCTTGGAATGTTAAAATAATACAGGTTGGCAACCCGCAATATCACAATGGCAATAGCAACGCAGTACTAATCAAACAAGTTAATCAAACAGGCCTACAACGTTTTATGTGCCAGTAGGCAGTAGTGAAGGAAAACAATCAGACCTATGTACCAAGGGGTTGATTTGAGGTTATTTCAAGAGGCCTGTCTATAATGCTCAGTCTGTCTGCTGGTGTCTCATTGGATGTGTGTGTCGGTGTTATTATCCTTTGGCAAACATTGTGGGTGACATGGATTTTCTCTATTGTAAATTAATAATGGAGTACATCACTCGGTCGACCCAACAGTCAATCATAAATGTGTGGATCTGTGTGTGTGTGTGTGTGTGTGTGTGTCTACAACTTACTCAATTTCATGGAAAATATATGATCATTTAGAATTTCATGCCAGCAACATGTTTCCAAAAAAAGTTGGGACAGGGAATGTTTACCACTGTGCTACTTCATCTCTTGCTAGAGTTTTGAAAATTAAATGTTGTAACATTCCTGCCCGATATAGGATTTTCGTTGCTCAACAGTATTCTTATCATGTTTTTCATTCCATGATGCACCTAATTTGACAGGTCTGGACTGCAGACAGGCCATTTTAGCACCTGGAGAAATACTGTTTAAATATGTGCCTGAAATATTCAAGATCTTCCCTGGAAAAAACATTGCCTGGATGGTAGTATATGTTGCTCAAAACCTGTATACATCATTCAGAATTGATTGTGCCTTGCCAGATGCGCAAGATGCCCATGCTGTAGGCACTAATGCACCTCCACACTGTCATAGATGTTGGGTTTCGAACTGAGCACTAAAACAAGTTGGATTGGTTTGGATACTTGGATAGGCAAAGATGAGTCCATGATTTCCGAAAAAGAATTAGAAATTTTGATTGGTCTAACCACAGGACCTTTTTCCACGTCACCTCAGTCCACTTTAAACAAGCTCAGCCCCAGATAAGATCTTTGGCTCTTGCATGGTAAAGTTTACACTAACATTTCTGGATTGAGTATCAAACTGTCCTCATAGACAATAGTTATCAGAGGTTTTCCTGAGCCCATACAATGGTCTGGTTACAATGGTCCCTAAAACAGGTCTGGTTTTAATGCAGTGCCATCTGAGGTCCTAAAGACCACGGCCATCCAATATTGTTTTTTAGCTTGCAAAGATTTCTCTAGTTTGCAAAGATTTCTCTGGATTCTCTGAATATTTTAATGATATTATGTACTGTAGATGATGAACTCCCCAAAATGTCACAATTTCATGTAAGGAAGTATTACAATGACATTGTTTCATCATTTGTCCACACATGTTTACACAGAGTGATGAATACCCCTACATCTTTACTTCTAATAGACTCTGCCTCTCTAGGATGCTCTTTTACATACCCAATCATGTTGCCAGTTACCATGTTGCTGGTATCAAATTCAAAATGAACATATATTTTCCATGAAATAGTCAAATTTCAAACATTTTATATGTTGTCTGTGGCCTTTGGCAACTAAATATGAGTTTACGAGATTTGCAGATTATTACCATTCTGCTTTTATGCATTTTACACAACGTCCCAACTTTTTCTGATTTTGGGTTGTATATTGCACACGTGTGCCTGTGTGTACTGTATGTCAGGGCTTGTGTTTGAGTCTGTGAAGGAGTGTGTGTATGTGTGTGTGTGAGTGAGAGAGTGTGTCTCTACCTGTGAATGTGTGAATGTGTGTGTGTGTGTGTGTGTGTGTGTGTGTGTGTATGTGCGTGTTTGGTTTCGGGTGTAAAAACAAAATGTGTGTTCAGCCATCTTGGATACACTCTGAGGAGAGGTACACATTACCTGCGTGTCCCAGCGTGCGCCCTCCATGAAGAGCCCATACACATAGGCCCCCTCCCTGGGCGGCGAGGCGAAGTCCTCGCGGTTCTTCTTGGTCACGTCGCACTGCAGGCACATCTTGTCCAGCGGCCACTCGTTGCGCCGCGCCATCGACTGCATGATGGCCGTCAGGAAGGACTGCGGGTTGAAGAAGCCGGCCAGCCACACGGCCGACGGCAGCAGGAAGTCGGACGTCCAGCTCTCCAGCTCCCGGATGCGACTCAGCAGGTCCGTGAACCACAGTGCCAGGCCCAGGATGGACGGATACGCCCGCCGCGTCCACGACTCGGGCACCTGATCCAGGTACAGTGCGTTCTGTAGGCTCTCCATGTCACTCGTCATGGTAAGCTCCCCCTGAAATGAAATATGAAACACCCCATTTGCATCCACACACACACACAGCCTTGCGCTGGGAAATGAAGCCCTAACACTAAGGGCACAGATTCCTATCTGGAGGGATTCCTTGTACCACACCTCCTGCTGGGTTTATCTTATTGCAGGGTTTAGGTGGAGTCTGCTGCAATACAGCAAGGTCAGTCTATCAAGCCCAGCGGGGGCTGAAGAGTATTTGTGGATGGTGTGTTAGACGAGGGCTGGGTCTCCAATCTGCGGGAGGGAAGGTGAGGGGAGAGGAGAGGGGAGGGGAGGGTGGGGGGGTGCTGGAGGAGGAGGAGGAGGAGGAGGGGCTGTAGCTGAGGAGATAGAACTGTCACTAACAACAGGGGGCTTCCAAAGTGTGTCTGGAAATGTTGAAGTGTCAGTTCAGTAAGACACTGAGCACGTGACTGATCCAAATGAACAGGCCTGGCACTCTCAGCAGCCAAGTTAGCCGTCAGTGGGCTAGACACTAGCTATTCATTGCACAGCGCTCTGAGCTCCCGTCAAATTGAACCATGCTATCTAAAAAGCAATGCTTTTCCAATTTCACTAGGAAGACCGAGTACCATCTGGTAAATGTGGCATATTTCACAGGCCTGACCTTGTAAGCGAAGCAGTTCCATCTGAAATTGGAGAACCTTCCTGCATGAATGCATGCACATATGTGTAGTAATTATGCCTGAAATCCAATCAGTGTAATGCAAATATTATTACGACAAGGGCTACCAAAGTCAAATGCTAAATCGACATTAGTCAATTAATGACAACAGCAAAGGTACCCTTAAGGTATCATTTTAATGAAAGTACAGTTTATGGAACAAGATTCTGTGGCTGCAGAAGACTTGGCAGAAAGAACATGCATGTTACAGACAAATTAAATGTCAAATGACATTTACAGCACGGGAGAGATATGGTAAGCTTACAATGTCCTTCACGGTGGCTTTCCCCAGCGAGTATGTATTCAAACCTTGCCATGACCATTATTTACACATCAGGGAAATATGGGTGCGTTTGCTTTCTGTAGTAGCCAGGAACCTATGAAGTGGCCCAGACACACGGTCAGAAATCAGCATTTTCCATCAGGTCATACGAAGCACTAACTCTAAATGTCATATCCAAGCGGTGGCATAGCGCTATTTGACAGATTTGAGACCTCGTGTGAAATTAGAGCTGCTTCTTGCAGTTTCTCGCCTAGTTTATTTCCTGGCTTTTCACTGTGGCAGGAGCCAACCAGGTGTGGAACACACTTGGTTCAGGATCACTAACAAAAAAATGCAATCACCCAGCCTTGAAATCCTACAGGGGTTTCAAATGGGACAGGGAGGTTGAAGAGGGGACTAAATGAACTGCTTTTGCTATGGGGCACACAGAAACCCTGTTAACATGGGCTGCAGGGTTAACTTTGGCATTGAGTAAATATCAGTCAGTTCTGCAATTTCCTTAAAGGGGTGGAGAGGAGGGAAAGAGCCATCACCGTGCCTTTAGTGGCACAAGTAAGATGTATAACTCACTAACGGTAGAAATGTGTGATTGGGAGCTAAATGTGCTTAACGGGGAGCTCACCTTGAGGCCGAGGCTGAGCTCTTTGAGGGAGTGCTTAATCTCCTGCGTGAGGAGGTTCATGCGCTCGCACTCCTGCAGGGCCACCACCACGTACGGGGTGCGCTCCTCCGCCTTGCCCAGCAGCTCCGCCATGTTGAACTCTTCCGGAAGTTTCTCCATGATCTCGTCCAAAATGGCTCTCACCTGAAAAAAGAGTGTGGGGGTTGGGGTCAGGGGAGAGGCAGGATTATTGAGTTAGTCTTCCATCATTGCCATAAAAGACAAAAAAAAAAAAAAAGAAAACCTCAAGGACCACTTTAAACATTCTCTATCTTAAACACACAAGGTTTTTCACTTGATAACCATTGGGCACTTGTCAGATGTTTCGCTTCAAGGTCAAAAACCGTCAAGAGATACAGTACGCATCAGTCGGTATATTGTGCTAGCACCTGCCAATCACCCAGTCACTTCCATACAAATTGGTCCTCACATTATAAGTCTCAAAATCTCTTAACTGGAAAAGGGCAACTGTCATAGCCCATTCAGGCACTCTTGCCTCGATCCCATATCTAATACCTCTTAAATGTCAGACCTTCCCCAAATGGCCGCACGGTCGGGGAATTAGCTCAATTTAAGCAACCCAGACAGGCGTGAACGGAATGCCAAGAACATGGCGGTGCTCATGATGACAGGGACATGGCGCAACACAGGAAGATAATGATTGTTAGCAATTTGACTCATTTTCTGTACTAGAGGAACAGTTAAGCCATTGGAAATCCTACTGCCTATGACAAAAGGAGCATTATTGTGACTGCACAGAAATGTTGTTCCTGAAAAGCATAAAAAAATAAATTGACTGTTTACTTTTGGCCTGGGTACAGACATTACTTTGTTTAATCCTGTGTTTGATTCCTGAACCCAACACCGCAAATCGCTTTGGCTAAACATGTCAACAAAATACCACTCACTTCACTTTGGCTTTCAAAGTATTATTTTGGTGCGACATGCGGACATTCGTTTGAGCCTGCTGGAAGTTCTACGTCACCTTCTCCTCCCGCGTGGAGCCTCCGCCTTCCCCGGCACCTCCGTCATGCGGCTGCATCTCCAGCACGGTGCGGAAGAGCTTCTCCGACGTCTGCGTCAGGAAGCCGATCTCCGCGTTCGGGTGGAGGCCGTACAAGTAGGGGGACTCTGCGGGGAGGGCCTCGTCGATGTACTACAGGAAGAAGGGGAAAAAAAACAAGAGGAAACATCATGCTGGTCAGAGGCTACTCTGTAAAACCTGGAATGATAATTGAGAATGTTTCTTGGGTTTTGTGTGAATACATGTGAATGTGTGAATCTATGAATACATTCAGTCAAGTTCAAGACCTTTGCGAACAAATCCAGACCTTTGTGAATAAAAACATGGTATATCTCATTCATTGTATAGCTTTGATATGATAATCTGGGGCTGATATAGACTGCATTAATAACATTGACATTCCGCAGTAATGCTGGTGTATATCAATATTCAAAAACATACACCTTGGCATACCAGCTTCCCGAAATCTAACCCTGATTTCCTTGATTGTCTTCTCCACAGTAGCCCTCCCCCATGATCACCCTGTAATGAACAACATCAATATCACAAGCCGGTCGCTCTAATGAGCAACACCAGCCCCTGGCATTAGGAAAGCAGTACACAACCTCCAGAAACCATCCCTTTAATAAAAATAAAAAAAAAACAAAAACAAACAAAAACAATAATCTCCAACCGTTTTGCTGCGAGAACATTTGGCCTCATGAAACCCGTCCCACCATCCATGCACGGTCTCTGATCGCCACGGGAGCTGGGTGCATCTCAGACAAGTGGCACAGTGGGAGTGTGGCATGCTCGTTTGCCCAGACTCAGTGTGGGAGTTTAACTGTGCTAACCAAAAAACAAACCTGCGTTGGCTTCAACTGTGGACCGACGCACAGCACTTGCATTACTCTCCCTGTTCCATCAATTCTTGTCGACTTAACCCCTCGATTCGACCAAAAATAAAAACTTCACCAACAATCTGGCCGTTTTAAAAAGCTTTATCAAATTTTCATTTAGGACAATTTGACTAAAAAAATGCAATATCTCGATGGAATCTGCTACATATTAGCACTGAGTGTTTCCAATTGTCACCCAACTGAATGGGCGACTGCGTCCGTGGCTCTGTAAGGGCTCGAGCAGAAGTCGTGCCCTCCCTCCGGGAGAGGAGAGGTTGAGAGGTTTTTTCGGTGGCACGGTGCAGTGTGGTGTGAATGTGGCATCTTGTTGTCAGTGTGGCCCTAGTGGAGCTGGCCCCGCTCCTCCACAGACATCACAGATGGCACAGAGAGCCTCGGGAGCACTTACCCTCCCTGTCTCTCTCTCTCTCTCTCTTTCTCAGTCTCTAACACACATACATACACACACACACACACACACACACACACACACACACAGTCACTCTCTTACTTTCTGTCTCTTTCTCTTTCTCACTGTCTCTAATGCACATACATATACACACACACACACACACACACACACACACATACACACACAGTCACTCTCTTTCTTTCTGTCTCTCTCTCTTGCACTTGGTGCTCCCACGATCACTGAAAGCACAGACGCTCACATCCAGCTCAGACATGAGCCACTGTCTGTATCAGGACCCTGCACGCCAGAACAGAACACACACACACACGCACACACACACACACACAAACACGCACGCACCCACGCACGCACGCACGCATACACACAGAAACACACACACAAACAAACACACACACACACACACACACACACACACACACACACACACACACACACACACACACACACACTCAACTAACTATTACACTCTCTATCTCTCTCTCACACTCTCTCTCTCTCTCTCACACACACACACACAGACTCTGTTCCTTACACACTATTTCCCTGGGGAGGCAGCGCGAGAAATCTGGACAGCTCCAGTGCCAGCAGTCATTTAGCTAATTAAATATAACTGGGGCCAATCATGGCGGCGGTGGCGCACAAACAGCCAGTGAGAGCGGCGCCCACCATGTGTTTGATGCTGTAACAGTGCATCCCTGAAAGGCTGCGGAAAATATTTTCCCTTTTTTAATGTGTGTGTGTGTGTGTGTGTGTGTGTGTGTGTGTGTGTGTGTGTGTGTGTGTGTGTGTGTGTGTGTGTGTGTGTGAATGTGTGTGTGTGTACATGTGTGTCTTTTTTAATGTGTGTGTCTTCTGCTTCTTGGGGATAGACAATTTATCTCTTATCTGAAGATGTTGAGTCAGACAGAATGATTCAGAGCATGTATTTCTCATCTTAATACATTTTTGTGGGGGACATTTTTTGATTTATGCTAATAGATGTGTATCATCTCAAGCCTGTTGCCAACTATAAAATCTAAAGTAAAATGCTGGAACAATTTCAATTTTTTTTTTTTATTTAAATATCACACTGTGCCTCACGTACGCAATACTGCCAATGAATGCTCTTTACAGGCATATCAATTTGCTTGGTCCTCTGGATTACTGCAGGCTACCACTGCAAATGTCAGACATGTTGAACAAGACATATGGGCATGAGAAATATGACATGGGATACTGCTCACACACACACACACTGGAGATGGAGATTATGAGATAGACGTGTTTTTAATGCTTAACTTGAACAGTTTCCATGACCGCATCATTAATCTACATGTGTAATAGAGGTTGCCATGGCGATAAAAGTGGCAGTGGGGGAGCCCCCCCCCCCCCCCCCCCCTCATGCCTTCTGTGCTTCTGTTAGGCAGAAAAAGACAGTTCTCACACAAGGAGATCACGGCGTAGCAGCAACTACTTACAAGGGGGTAAACTCCTGCACTGTGGGCTATTAATCAACCACTTATTATCAGGAACAAATGAGTCCATGTTAAAGAGTGCACACTGAGAAAAGCCATGCACCCTTGGCCCCATGCGCTGTATATGGGGAACAAAAGGTTTGGGGTTTTTGTGCGGATGCTTAGTGAATATGATTGTGATTCTGCTTTACTGTATATTTTTTGGCAGCCTTCTCAGTCACAGCTCCTCAACACACATTGCAGGGGAAAGCAGCACTGCTGGTTTTTGGAGGATGGGCCCGCACACTGCTGTAAATGCAAGGTGAGCTTTTGGCGGACTTCCTAGCAGATGCAGAATGACAGGAAAGAGACAGAAAAGTTCTTCATACTGTAGCTCGGCTAGACCCGCAACGTTTTGCTTATTAAGAAGAACCACACGGTTGACTTGCAATGTTTTTTGCTGTAACAAACGGATTAAATGACGAGCAATATGTCAGATGCAAAAAAATAGTAAATTCTGAAAATGCTCCTGAGCTCAGCGCTTTGCTCTTGAGACCAATTTGTGACAGCCAGACAAAGACAAAAGAGTCAAATAAAAAGAAAGACAGACAGACACAAAGATAGATACAGTCGCCCCCAGAATTGTTGGCACCTCTGCTAAAGTTGACTAAAAAGAGGAATATAAAATCATCTTCCTCTTTTTAGTCAACTTTAGCAGAGGTGCCAATAATTCTGGAGGCGACTGTAGATCGAGAGAAAGTGTGCAGTATAACAGCGTGTGTGTGTGTGTGTGTGTGATAGCCTACCTGGTGGTAGCCATTGTAGTCCATGTTCCCGGGGATCAGGAAGCCTGGGGCGAGGTAGTGCTCCCCCTCCATCATCTCCGGCTTGATGAACTCCTCCAGGTAGGTGCGGCACAGCCGCCGGTCCCAGTCGTCTGTGATGTGGCCCCCATACATGATCTCCCCGAACAGATAGCGCAGGTCGTCATAGGGCACCTGCGAAAATACATATCAGAGGAATCTACACTCCATATCTGCAACCCACGCTGTGCTGCCGCTGTGTTAATGTGCTAACTGTCATATCAGTGCATCACATATCAACAACTCTACAGGGATGATATGGAAAAAAAAGCATTCTCTATTAAACTGGTCAGCCAGTCTATTGCAAGGGGAATGAGTTGAGCTCTATGTCATGATTACATCCAAGGACAATAAAAGCAAATGCGGATGATGTGACTCCTGTTGTGCATTAGCAAACAAATGGCATATGTGCAGGTCTGAGCACTGAATTAATGAAAGCCTTGAGATATTTCAAAGCAGAAAAGAGGCTTTAATGCACTCTCGACATCCGTGACAATTATCACCAATACGACAGCATCAAGAGCAGTATGAAGAGCTTTTCATACTATCACGCCTACTCTTCCACTCTAATGCTGTAAACGTATTGAACGTTTGGAAGTTATTTAATATCCTGCAATGTAACACAATAAACAGTGTAGTGTATAATTGTAAATCAGCCTACAGATTAGACTTCAAATGCAGTAACCAACGTTTCTAATAAAGGGAGACTTTATGCTTGTGTGGCTTCACATGATCAATGGCTTTCATTACACGCACAAATCACATGTATGCTACGTGTGAGACGCTGACCCCTCTTAACCCCACTAGCCCCGGCTCATATCGAGAACCGCCGGCCAGCGCCTGTGGTGGCTCTCGCCGCCTCCGGGGAAGTGATTAAACCGGCGTGGGCGGTGTGCGCGATCCAGTCCCGGCTGGGAGAGGGTTAATTCCTACAGTGTGACCCCTGGTAATGCCGCTCTCTGTGTGATAAAACGAACAAACGCTCTGGGGTGGGGTGGGGGGTGCTGGGGGGGGCATCATATGAGAAAGCCTCATATGGTGGAGACACAGGGCAATTTCCAGCAGCACTTTACAGTACTGACAGGAACAAAGGTGGACTAAAAGGCTTTTTTATCTTTAATATAAACCCTTTCTGCAAGGAGGAAAAAAATATTGTCTACTTTAGGACCTAGTTGCCAGTGCTTTTTTAAAGTCTCCCTCGATAACCGACAAAATATGTTGATACTGGGAGAGAGAGTGAGAGAGACAGAGAGAGAAAGTGAAAAAGGTGTTCATTTTTAATTATGTTTGCCGAATAAAGAGCAAACATTCCATTTGAATGTTCCACCGCAGTAAAAGGGCAAATGTATTCATCTGAAGCAGGTTTGGTGTGTGGGTGTTAGAGGCGAATGAAGGCACAGAGAGAGCTATGGCTCCAGTCCACTATCTCTCCCTCTCTCTCTTCAATCTCTCCTTCTCTATCTCTCCCCCTTTATCTCCCTCTCTCTCTATCTCTCTCTCTTTCCCTCTCTATCTCTCACCCTCTTTCTCTCTCCCTCACTCTCTTAACTGGAGAACAGAATACAACATGCCCTTCACCTGATTTGCTGACTCTGTGTGTAACTCTGACAGAAAGGATGGAGCTCTTAAGGGGGAGACATGCAAATAACCATGACAAAACACACAGCATTGTAATGAAATGACTGAGGCTTGTTCAAAATTGAGTTCCAATGTCAGAGCTAGGCTGGAGAAAGACAAATGATACAGTCAAATAAATCTACAAAGTATCACCAAGAGACCACTTTTCTTCACTCAGAGAGTGAGTAAAATTTGATGGTGCAGATCCTATGTTTGACTTTTATTGCTCTCTTTTTTGTATATTTTGGGGCTTTTGCCTTTATCTGACAAAATAGGGAGAGAGAGATGGCCGTGGGATTGGAAAATGACCTTCAATCGCAATAGAACCCGGTTCCCTGTGGATTCTTGGGCCTAAATGGTTGGATGCTCCCCCATACACCACAGTAAAATAACAACACAATCACAAAAGCTCTGTTCGATTCTGGACAGCGGATTGGCTCCTCACCTTGGCGTTGGCCTCCAGGTAGTTATAGAGCACGTTGACGGAGATGGTCAGGTCGCCCGTGTTGAAGGGGTAGCTGCGGTTCCAGCCTTGCGGCCCGAACTTTCGCCGCTCGGCCACCACGGCGTGGAAGTAACACAGAGAGAACAGGATGCTCTTAAATTCGTTCTCGCGAGCGCACATCTCCAGCGTGTCCTGGGCACAAGAAAAGAGAGAGGATAGAGAAAAAGGGGAAGGAAGTGGTGAACGAGAAGGAGGGAGAAATTGAAGGGAGGAGGAGGGAGGGCATAGAAGAGAGGAGCAGAGGGAAAATCACAACAGAATGGTTTTTTAATGTCTGCCAATGTGACATTTGGTACGATGGCGAGGGGCGCGTTGAAAGAGAAATACCCCTTGGCATGTGCTTTGTCATCTGCTCTCATTCACCAGGCTCCCAGCGGAGCGGGCGTGCTAGGGTAGACAAAAGGCGTGACTAGATGGTGATACAAATTCGGAGCGGGATATTCGCTCTTAATTGTTACCACTTGTCAGGGCTTTTCAACTTGCCACCGTCCCGAAGGCTCATTATCTCAAATGACTTCAAACAGCACACACACACACACACACACACACACACACACACACACACACACACACATACACACATATATAAATAAAGTATATAAAGTAAACATATTAACATGCACATGGAGAGATAAATACACACAATAACATTGAAACACACAGTACTCAAGGGATGGGCGGTTAAAAGAATCATGCCAATAATGCTGTGTAAATTGTGTGCGTAAATTCACATCTTCTTCATAGCTGGGTCTAACAGAGAGAAAGAGAGAGAGAGAGAGAGAGCAGAGAGAGAGAGAGAGAGAGAGAGAGAGAGAGAGAGAGAGAGAGAGAGAGACAGCAGAGAGAGAAAGAGAGAGAGAGAGACAGCAGAGAGAGAGAGAGAGAGAGAGTTACAGCAGCAGTGTCGAGGCCTTGTCTCTCTCTTTTCTGCTACCCAGAGGAGCTGACTTGTAAACCAGCAGTGGAAAGGGCCGCAGTGTGTCGAGCTTCTGCTGCAGACACGCGGCATTAATATTCTAGAGGCGTCGCGGCGCTCAGCACTGCTCGGAAGAAGCCCACCACCAGCCACAGTCTCCACAAGACAGAACACGGAGTGCCCGTGGCGATCCACATGCAAAACCGACAGGAACTGGACAATGCGTAACTCTGAGTCGGCTGATGTGGACATTTGTACATTTGTACATTGTAACATTTGGACATTTGTAAATGTTACAATGTCCAAATATTTGTAAATGTAATGGCTATACAACTGAATGAAAATGTAGCCTTGAAAATGTTTCTTGAGAACCTTACTACAAAACACGGATATGAAATGAGATGGCAAATTGAAATGAACACATTTTGTGACATTTTTGTGGGATTTGTGGTGTCAAAATGGGTCGGAATTATTACATTTATTTTTTTTTGGACACCAGGTTGTTTGCCTCTTCCGCGTTAAAAAGGTCAATACAAAAACCACTGTCATTTTCTGGATTATGCCGGCTTACTAGTGTGGGAGAGCAGTTTTTCCCCTCTCTCTCTCCCCCCTCCCTCTCTCTCTCCCTCCCTTTCTCCCTCCCTCCCTCTCTCTCTCTCAATTCCTGGCCGGCCATTGATTTGCTTTCAAGGTACACACGTGACTGGAATATCGTTTCAGCAGCCTACCTGAGGAAAACCCTTCTCCTTTAGCCCACGCTGCTGTTGCGTTGCCACACACAGCACTAATAGGCCCCACTGCCATTAGAACATCTGTGAGTTGGCTCACAAGGGAAGATGCCGGAACAATGGCACAGGTTGGGTGATTGGTCGATAAGGCCATGCAGAATTTTAAATGGTCATTAGTGGGAGCACAGAGAGCCTGCGTTGTGACATTATTTTTTGTGTGTGTGTGTGTGTGTGCGCGATAAGTACGACGGGCCGCACTGATAATGTCTCATTCCGAGGGTGTGTGGGGCCTGTATCCTCTGAAGAGGAGAGACTGGGAGAGAGAGCATGGAGCTAAATGTGTGTTTGTGTGTGTATGTGTGTGTGTGTGTGTGTGTGTGTGTGTGTGTGTGTGTGTGTGTGTGTGTGTGTGTGTGTGTGTGTTTGTGTGGTCTGAGATTTGCAATTTGGAGTTTATGAGGCAGAATTCGCTGCCAGAGAGGGTTTTAAACTATTTAAAAAGATGCAAATTTAAACAGAAACAGAGCAGCATGAGGGATATTAAGAGATTGTTTGGTGAGCACCTTATATCTCTTATTATATTTGATCACTTCTTTTGTATCATTTCAATCAGTTTATATCACGTTGATACAATTTCCTCAGAATATCCATATCCAGCAAATGTGTGACTTGTTTTTCCCCCCACTTTTCACTATAATATAGACGTATCCGAGGCCATTTCAGGTCTTACAAGAGGAAGGTTCATTTGAACACAGGTTAAACTGTCAGACTGTGTGTAAATCCTGCACCAGCGGGTGGTGGAACCCTCGAGAACAGCCCGTCAGTAAGGCGGCCTCTGCACTCAAGCACCTTCCTCCAGCTCTGATTGGGCTTGGAGCTGGGGGAAATTACCACAAATCAACTGGCAATTCTACCGGCTTAGATTTACTGCACAGCTTTATAACACAATCACACGACCACTGCAGATTTATAACATAATGACGATAAACATTTTAGATGAGTACCGGTATATGCAATACCCATAATTACATGTGCTCAAGCCCGAGTTCTGAAACGTCAGCATTTCTTTTAAAAAATGGTATGATGTGAATATGATATTCTAATAACATATAATGGATATGGATAGTATATTGATTTGACCCAATTGATACACTGCCACATTGGTGCATTCACATAATAACAGCAGATTTATGGCATAAATGATAAATATAAAATTTCAACATTTCAGATGCTTATATCCAGAGAGTAGGGGTGTTTGAGTTAAAGCCCTGAATAGTCATGAGACTATTT